>NW_010972775.1:4591416-4708092 GCF_000737465.1 Haliaeetus leucocephalus
GGGGGGGGAAGGGGGGGGAGGGGGGTGTGAGAGAGAGAAGAGAAAAGAAAAAGGGGGGAAAGGGGGGGAAGGGGGAAGAAAGAAAGGGGGCAGGGAGAAAAAAAAAGCACTTTCAGCAGTATTTTCCTAGAGAGGAACATCTCGGAAGTTTAGTCCATCATACAGGTCAAGCAAAACAGATCACACATCCCTTTTGAAGCATTCTGCAAATGAGCAGGCTTTTTCAAACTAATTTGGTGCCACCACAGGCACATCTGCAATATATTTGCCAACCTCCATTTCACAAAGATCCAAACAAACAACTGAAGAAATGTTTGAGATAATCTACACTGAAGGCTGAAGTTAGTGACTTAAATGAAAACCAACTGAGATCTAGCTAGAGAATGGCAAGAGCTTGTTAGCCTACACAAGTAACACGTAGTGCACACCCAGTTGTAAGCTGGGTAAGTAGCTTTAAAGTCATGCAAGCTCTTTAGAACAAAAATGGCACGAGTCAGGGGTCCAATCTCAACTTGGTAAAAATGAGACAAATACTTTGCCAAAAGCATCCCTGCTCAAACACACCCATGAAATAAGAGCATAAAATGTTATACAAAGGCCTGCCTAGTTCCACTCAATGCTTTAACCTCTTGATTGTGTTCTAAAAAAAGGAGTGATGCCGGAGTAAACCCAGAAAAGTCCCACAAGAGATGAACCCTATTGTGTTGCTTAAAAGCAGAAGTCCCACAAAGTCTTATCAATTGAAAACTGTCTCTGGTCTCTTTAAGAGTATCAGAAAAAACTTAAAACATCTCACCTGTGTTTCAGGATCATCGGATCCCAAGCTAGCTGCTCCCAATTTTACTACCTCAGCAAGTTGAGTGATGGTGTTAGCTGATGACTGAGCTGCTTGGGCCAGTTTGTCCTGACTTGAGGCAGCACCAGAAACCAACAATTTTGTATCTTCAACTAAAGCTTTTGCTGTTTTCAGGATATTTTCTCTGTAGCAAAAAAAGAGGAAGTAGGGAAGGAAGTGGAAAAGGAGAAGAGGAAAAAAACGTGTTTTTCAATGTTATGGTGACTAACAGCTACATAAAAGAGCTGATGTAAGTCATCATGCCAGTGACCACTCATGATAATATTAAAACAGACCAGGTTACAAAGTAGGGGGGTGGCGTGGGGGGAGGGAAGACAAGGTGACTATTAAAACAGCAGCATTATATTTTGGGCTAGATACAAGGCAGTTCATTACAATGACCCCAACTTGGAAAGAAATGAGGTAGGCCAGTAGCAGAAGAGAGCATTGCATTTTAACACCAAAACAAAATTTGGCCATGCTATGAGGAAAGTAACAGCTGTCAGACCTCCATCTTAATCAGCATATTGTAAGGAAACTAAAATAATTATTTGTGAGGAAGGCAGTAGCAAGAATGGGAAAAGGAACAGAGAATGTTACCTAGTCAGTGTCCCATCCCGTCCCTGTTCCCCCCCCTTGCCCCCCATATATGTGTTCTGGCATGTCAGGACAACAAATCCAAAGCAAAATTTGGGTAAAAGGAGAAATCATTTTCATTTGGGTAAAAGGACTATGCATTTCACAAACGAGTCAAGTTAACTGAGAACTAGAACCATATTAATTTCTAGGCTAACATTTTACGTTAATGACACCTGTATGAAAATCCCTGACTTCCAGTCTGCAGAATGGCAGCAACTTACACACCATTGCATCTTTCCTCTTTCTTGAGCTACTGGCAAGGTGCAAAATAAATGCTGGCCATGCAATTGTTGCGTAGGCCAACTAGGCTGTGAAGCAGTAAGTCAGTGTCTTGGCTGTGAAGCCCTGGGTTTTACTGCAAAGGAAGTAACAGTCAGATGCTGCGCATCTCTTAACATGATGAAAAATGCTGTGGAATTATTTTGTGGCAGATGCTACTTGAAGCAAAAATGGGCTTATCTCTGCCAAAGGGGAAGATGCATGGCATAGCTGTGCTGTTTCCATCACTGCTGTCCACAACAGCATTAACCATAAGCATGATTTAGCAAGACAAACAGCCAGCCAGACAGGAACAGCTGTTAGAAAAAAAGTATATAGAAGATTCCTCGTCAATGTCACAGACAGCTAATTTTCACTACTGGAGTAACAGCATACGGTAGTCTATGCAATAAGACAGCTTGAATAAAACCAGAAAAAGCCAAAATAGTGCTACAGTTGCAGTCTTCTGTTGGAAGTGCTCTCGGCAGATGTTATCCCACTTTTTAAGATTGTTTCCTCACAGAAATAACCAAAGTGAAGTTTCCTGTCTGCTATCAATATCCCAATTGTCCTATTTCTCTTCTCACTTCACTACCTGATTCAATTTCATTCATGGGAATCTAGAAAGGTAAAAATTTATCTCCACACGCCGGTCACTTCTGCCAGTTCCACTGTTCCCCTGTGCACGCGCTCCTCCCTCTTTTTCAGTTAGACTGACCTGTGGTCTGCAAAGGATTCGTTGTTCTCAGCATTAAGTGTTCCAGCAGTAGCAAACATGATAGTGGTGTCTAGATCTGCAATTATTCCAGACACGGCACTAGCTGCAGTAATACAGGCTTGTGTGCCTTTGTTTCCTGCTTGAAGGGCAGATAAAACTAAGGAGACCTGGAAACAACATAAAGCAACAAGGTGGTCATCAAAAGAAAGCCTCATTATGGGACGTTAAGGGAGCTCTTTAACATGACTGGAATCAACAATGAAAATTCATTCTGCAGTGTCATTTTGCAAACTTTAATAAAGCTCTCCTTCCCCTTTCCCTTATTTGCTCTCTTTGTGCAGTAGTCATTGTGATGATTAAAGATTGTCTCAAATTAAAGGGAACTTCAGCTAAGAAGTCCACTTTTCAGACAGAATGAAGCAATCTGTTCATCATAGGATGAAGCACATAACTTAAAACTTCCTTGAAATACAGTCAAGGGTAATATAGTGAACTTCCACCAGGATAAATGTCAGAACCAAGAGCTACTGCTTTTTCCCCAACACGTGCAGATAAACACCAGCCTCAAGCACCTCAGGAGTCATGTACAGTACACTGATATGAACTTTAACATCAGAGAAATAGGAAGTATAGACTCTGTGAATCCAGATGCTAAATAATGTTATATTTATAGAAAATTACAGAAAGATAATATATGGCTTTATAACTAGCAACATTTTTTATCACTAAAAAAAAAAAATCTACAGATCTCCATTTAATCCAATTAACATTGTACTTACAAAGCTCCACGGCTGGGATGCTGTTCTCATGCCATCATACAGTCCTAAATTCTGCTTTTGCAAGAAAGGATCCACATCTGGGGATATGTATGGGGGACTGACTTCTAACAGTACAGTTCTTCCTGAGGTTCTGTTCAGATTCAAAGTTGTCCCCTAACAGGTTGTCCCTGTGATTCATTATTACTCTCCTTATCAGATTTAACTTTTCTTACAAGATACCATCTACCCCTACCTAAATTTGGAATTGTTGATACTCCTGGGGCACGACACAGTGGAAAATCTGTACAGCCGAGAGCACACTAACACAGGCTGAACAAGTGATGTTTGGTGAATCTAAAAGTAACTGACATCTGACTCTCAATGTTTGCGCCCAAGAAAAGGAGAGAAAGGCTGTCAAAAAAGTTCAGCAAAGCCGAGCTACGCAGGCCATCTGTTTGAAGTGGATGTTTCCGAAGACCAAGAAGCCCCAGACAGTTTGAAGATGCAGTTCTAAGTGCGTTAGCCTGGTCCAGTCTTAAAAGGGAAGGACGTCGCTATATGAAATCATGTATCATTGACCAACCTCATCTCAGTAACTGTGGCCATCCACATGGACTTAGTATTTCCAAGGGAGCACCTCATAAGGCACAAGTGCCATCTCATGTCTTAGGGATTAGTTTTGGACCAGTCTTCCTCTGGTATGAGGCTGAAGTTTTATTACAAGACATGAGCAAGGGCTAAACATGGGCTACTCCAGCACATGAACTGCACTGAATACTTGAAAGAAAAGTAAGAACTTAGTGTAATTCAGCCAATATTGTACTATAATGGGAAATATAAAAAAAATAATAATAATTTCTGATCCCAAACAATTTGACTGGTTTACTCCCTGAGGAAGCTCGGCAGACAAACACTGTGGCGCAGCACAGAGTGATGTCTTACCTTTTCCGTGACAGCACGAGCACATTCTATCAACTCCCTTTTGGTGTAGCTGTCTGTAGGACAAATCTGGAGAGCTCCAGCTTTTTGTACAAGAAAGATACAGCCATGGCCAAGTTCTTGCACCCGAGTCCTGATCTGGAACCCTATCTAGATGGTAAAGGAAGTACAGGGAAAAAGGAAGCAAGAGCAAAGTGAATAAATAATTGTCATGCTGGTACATTGTGTCAACACAAATGGAAACATGGTCACTCTGGTGAATCTTTATTACCAATATTCTGCTCATTGCTACACTCTTCAGAGATCAGAAAAAAAGGACAGAAGTAATACCATATATTCATGTAGCACAACACTATGAAAGGCTTACTGATGAAACAGGCGCACTAGTGAACTGGACCCCAGGAAAGAGAAGGCATAAGGCATGTACCCAAGTCAAGCGTACATAATTCAAGCACACACAACTTCACCACATTTGAATAACACTACTTCATCTCCCAGAACTGCACCGTCAACATGAGCTGTATTCAAGGTATGTACGATAAGTAAAAAGTACATATTTACTCTACACTGCTGAAACTGGGTCAAAAAGTATGTGACTCTGATAGTTTGGTTTCGAATCTTGCATAGAGTCTCAGCTGTCCAGAACTGACCACGTACATGCAGAGCACTGAAATGTGGAAAATCTTGCCCTCACCGCTTCTGATTTATTAATAATCCTACAGCATAAACTGCGCAATCTCTGTTTAGACCTGCATGTACTGAGGCATAGAGGTGTGTATTTGGATTAATAAGTAAGCAGGAATCACAGCCATTAGAATCACAAATGGAATTATTTCAACTTCAGGCAGAAAGTAACATGCAGAAATGGTAATTCAATTTAACAATATCAAGCCGAATGCAAGCCGTTTTTCACGTAACTACTGAGCATGAAACACTCAAGTAGTCTATCAGCTGTGGAAAGCAATTACAAAGTAAAAAACTCTTTAAAGGTTTTTTATCTAGATAATCTGATACATCTGATAATAGTGAGATATCCCCTTACCCCATCTTGACAAAGATTGTCTGTGCTCCATAACCAGAAGCACACAATGAGAAGAGAGAAGTGAAAGGATTTCTGTAATTGTGCTCAGAGAATATGCAGCAACTACTCTAACAGGTTAATGCAACTGAGGCAAATAGTCCATATTCCTCTGTTAACATGAGGCATGTAAGACTGCATGGGGAACCCGCTTCTACTGCATCGTATTCCAGCTCTGAGGTATGAAAGATATCCCGTCAGCAAAAGATACTTGTGCTCCTACTGGTTGCCTGCATCTCACTTTCAGGACAGGAAGTTATACTTGAAATCACTTACAGACAAGATAAGAAAGCATATATATAATTGAAATTCATCAAAATGTATAAGGTCAAAGGAAAGCTGTATAGTAAATAATTAAGAGTTTTCTTTGTATTTGTAAGTTGTCTGTAAGCAAAAGCCCCAAGTAATATAGGAGGTTCTGTCCCGGCCTATGAAATTGTCCACTATTATCACAAGCTGTTTTTTTCTGAAGCTGGACTGAGGTTTTGAAAAAGGTTTCTGTTCTTTCATTGGATAATTCTTAAAACAAAGCTTGTAGCATAAAAAGCCACACTTATGAAGTAAAATGTTATGTCTTCTGCATAGTCCCTGAGTGCTGTTAAAAATCTGCCAATTCATAGCACTCCTAGGAGAGAACTTGTTCTGTAGACAATTCACATGTATCGAGAGCAATGGGACGGCTGAAAAGAAACAGAAGCGAAGCTGGTTTGAAGTTCTGAACGTTCACGAAAACATTTTGTAGTAAATCCTAATTCCTATTGTTATATACCCGTGCACATGAGAAGTGGTAAAACTGAGGTGTGTTACCAGTAAATACGTACTCTGTAGTACTATGTGCAGCTCTGCCCTAACCTGTGAAGGCACACTGAATAGAGACTATATTTAGAGGAGGGAAAGGTCGATATCAAAGACAAAAATAGATATCTCTCCACAAACCGTAAGAAGGAAACAGTACTTACGACACAAACATGTAAATAACCATTGATATTCTAAGATTTCACGGCATTTTGAAAAGACACACAATTTCACTATGCTCATCGGTTCCTTTCCATCCAATGAAAACAAACTCAGTAGAGTTTTTGTATGTGTGCATATAGTTTGTGTCTTAAGTCTGCTTTTAGCAAAAATAGAAGTAGATTGTAAAAGAGACACATCTGTATAGCCCAAGTATGCCTATAATATTGACTCTGTTCAGGTCACTGTTTCAATCAAGCGATAGTAGGCTAACTGAAATTCTTCTGGGAACAGATGTGCTGTCCTGTCCCACATTTCACATGTGAGTGGGCCAGAGGTAGCACATCTGTTTGCCTATCAGACAGCACAGATAGTATAGACAGTGCTTGCATGCAAAAGTGGCTAACAAAGCAAAGGCAGTGGAAACACATTCACTGCATCCATTTTAGAATCATCGCAAAGACATTTGAAAGAAAACACATTACCCAACAGTTCGAAACCTATTATCTGTTTGATCATACAAGGGATGTGTCACATTTGGCAATGGCTGCAAGCGTGTTGCTGCAACCAAGCAAGGTGAATATCCCTCGTCACTTCACTCTGTATTTATTGTATTCTCTACAGTAAAAGAATACCCATGTTGGTGCCACCGTGTACAGAGAATAAAGAGGTCTAAAAACTGCAGACCTCCTCTGGTTCTGCTGTAGCTGCAGCCATTCGGCCCTGGAGAGCCAAATGCCCATAGTCATTGGTCATTTGTGATGCAAGTCCTCCCAACTCTTCCGGGTTAGTAACCGACTTAGTCATCTGAAAAAAGAACACAGGCAAGAGAAAAAGAAAAATGACAGGCATGAGAATAATTTGTTAATACACTCCAGCTTAGAAGCACACTCTTTTGTTTGGCCACACTGATGAAACAGGTAAACTGCTTGCCATGTAAGGGACCTGTCCTCCAGCAAGAATTCCATGAGGAAACCCAAGCAAACATGCTTTATTAGAATCATGGTAACCAGGCACTCACAGAACATACGGAGTAATCAAAGAGCAGCAGTTAGAGCTGGTAATTCACTCTTTGACATGGCAGGGCAACGGGCCAGGTACACAGTTACTTGGACTGGGTGAGGAAGCAGGTTTTGTGTGTCGCAGCCACCTTATTTTGTCCAAGGTGAGCTAGCTTACATCAGTCTCAGCTGGTGTGGCATGGGAGCATGAAAACGGAAAAAAATCTGAGGACCAATGCAATGTGTCTAAGATACGGGAAGAGGACCGAGAAGAAATAGGTAGGACTATGCAGAATGCCTTGGTAGAACATCAGTATAAATAACTGAATCTCTAGAAAAAGCCTACCTTTTAACAGAGATATGTCTTCTGTCTCCAATTTATGTTAGTAAAAGCCATGGAATTCCATCCTTGGGGCAGAACTAGTTTTAGACAAATTTATACTGTTTGCCAATAAGCTGCAATGTTGTAGATAGCAGAATCATCAACCTGTCTTGACTGCCACAGCAATCAACTTTGTAAAAATCCTGTCTGCAGCATACATAAATAGTTCCCTTGCCTCTCAAAAACAAACAAGCAATGGAAGTACTTTTCAAAAGGCAAACATATAATGGGTAAGCATTACTGTGAAACATGAGTTAAAATCTCGATTCAACAAGTGTCCTTTTTTCTTTTGTTAAACGCAGGTGAATCACAGAAATGCAAGAAAAGAACAATTTGAGATGTTGATCTGCATTCATTCATAAATATTACAGGGGTCTGAAAACATTGACGTTATTTCACAGGCTAAATGAAACAGTAAATGTGAAAGGGTAACCTGAAGTCATCGATACATGTAAGGTGGTATTTCAGTGACAATTAAACAGGCTGATGAAAAAGTATGGAGGTGAAATGTTTTCCTTTTACTTCTCAGTTTCTGTGGAGAAGAGCCACAATACAATTCAGCACTCCTCCTGTAGAGGGCCACCCCCACAATTGCGCCTCTAAAATCCGAGTTAAATTGACAAAATCATCACTTCCTTTGTTCCGTTACCCCTACAGAGATAAGGTTATTGAATATCAGCATTATAAAGAGTTTCATAACACTGTGCAAATCATTCCATGTTCCTTATGTAAGCAGAAGAGTTTGTACTTAGTTCTAACCAAATATCTTACCATTTCCTGTGCTGTTACAGCAATGGCTTTAGAATATTTCACCACAGTGGTCTGATAGTCAACAAATGTTCCCTTGGGATCTGGAGGCGTACCTTCATCGAGCTGCAAGAAAGAGGGAAAAATACAGCAGAAATAAGAGGTCATAACCAACAGCATACTTTACACATTATAATGAAAATGTATTATATATTCATTTTTATAATCTCTCTCTCAAAATATGCAAGTGAAGACAGTGCATCACGATGTACAGAGAAGCTCAGAAAAGATTTTAGTCCACGTTATGAGCATGGAAGATGCAGGGAATTTACAGTGCAGAGTTCTCAAGTGCAAGGTCAAACCACCCGTAGTTCTCAGCTAATGTAGAAAGGAACGTACAACAGTTATGAAACAAAATGTTCCTGCAAGAAAATAATGTAATATTCCTTTACACAGTAAGGGCTTTAATCCTGCACACCTTTAACTTGAGCTAGGAAAAGCCAATTATTTGGATTGAACTTATTTACATTTTGCAACTATACATTTTCAGTAGAATACATTACAAAGCATAGCAGAACACTTCAGGCTTTGACATCATCTTCTCTGAAAGTAGTTTGCTTCAAGATTGGCCTGCTGATCATTTAGGAGACTAACATAAAAGATAAGCAGGAAAAGGAAATAAAAATAAAAGGCCAGTTGACCTAAGATTGCAGTTAAATACCAGCATATCACTGAATAAAAATATTTTGTAGTAATTCTACCAACAACCATGTAGGTTGTTGACGCAAGCACCATCACCCACATCAGTTTGATTTCACAATCTGCAAAATCAAAGAATCTTTAGGTTTCCTGTCATAGCATCAGTTACCAACCACCACTGAAGTGAATCAGCAGCAGCTCTTCCAACCCCCTACAATGTGGATCAGCTTTCAAGTGCAAAACAAAAAAGGTGTCTGGATTTCTATGCTCACCTTGCTCATTGCCTCTGCTATCGAGTCTACCATACCTCCAACCATCCCTACTTCACTCGCAGCTTCATTTAAGGTAACCATGATATCATCCACAGCCTCTTTCATCAGTTGAGCTGCCTCAGTGATTGCATCGTGAGTATGGGATGCCTTGAAGAGAGAAAATGAGAAAGAGATCATCAGAGAGAATTCTGTGCACGAATCAGCGTGTGAATCAAAAGCGTAATTAACGAAGACATTACAATAATGCCTCTGAAAATCCCCTTTCAAGTCAAAGATGAGAAACTAAATCTAACAGCAATGTTGACAGAAGAAATCTTGCTTAGACAAGAAAACACAATGTCATATAGGAATTGCTTAGATAAGCAACAGGACCTTTTCTGGAAAAAATGATGAAAATGACTCATACATAATAGAAGCAACAAAGATAAGGGAAGGCAAAAATAACACCAGAGAGTGAAACAGTCTACTGCTGCACCAAAAGAAAATGTTCAAAAAGACACATGTAGACATATGAACAACAAGAGAAAATGCCTGCCATATAAAGGAAGAAAAAAATATCACGATCATATAGTATCACTAAAAAAGAGTGTAACAAAAAACACTCCTTGAGAATTATTTCACGTTTTTCTAAAGCAGTCAATAAAACCAAATACCAAACCCCAAAAATTCTCTATCATCAATCAAAAACGTACTTCAAAAAAATGCTTGGATATTCATGAAAAACTCATAATAGAAAAGAAACACAACCCAAACCCTAGAGTAAACACAAAAAAAAAAAAAAAAAGAGAGAGAGAGAGAGAGAAAGAAAACAAGCAGGGCATGCAAACGCCTCAGAGAAAGGTGTGGGAAGTGCGCCAGAGAAAAAGCATCCTGTGACGCTGGCTGTGTAATACAAGCGTGCGAAGCGCACCAGAGGAAAAAGCATCGCACAACACCACCTGAGTATAGAGGTGTGGGAAGCATGTCAAAGTGTTGCATGACATCACCTGTATAAAAAGTGTTGCACACTGGCACCCCTCAGAGAAAGGCAAGCCCTAAAAGGAGCAGCGCGCGACAGTGCGAGAAAGGCATGGGAAGCGTGCTGTAAAACGACGGGAGCACCCCTATGGGCATGGTAGCACTGGAGGCGGCCGTGACATATGTGTATGTCCGGCAGGGGATGTGCCCAGTTGTGCAGTTTTTGAATGGCATGGGCAGGACCATGCATGGCTGGCCACCCGCTGGGTGAAGGCATGAGGTCCGGGAGGTCATGCATGCTCCTTATGCTGTCGGGTGGCTTGTGGGATAGTGTGTGCTTTCACGTGGAGTTCAGTGGCAGAAAGCAGGCACTGTCCTTTCTTCCAGGTGGCATGGGGCGTCCCCCACAAGCATCAGGGCCAGCAGGCCGCCACCCATTGGGCCATGTAGCCAACAGGCCTTGTCTTTTAACCGGTTGATTTCTGTAGTAGTGCATAGATATTTGCTGTCAGACCCTGACTTTGTGTCCCTTGTCAGGATGCTGTGAGCCAGGCTGGAATCCTGTCTTCAACAAGTGTTTCCACTCTCTGACAAGAATTGTCAGGAGAGCTGTCAACAGCACGTACACCACAAATGTATCCCTGAACCGTGCAGTAGGTAGGTGCTGTTTCTTCTGCCCCACCTGCCCTCTCTCTCCCCTCGCCCATCTCCAACAATCCCTTAGTTACACAAAGCAAGTGTACCTTGGGGTTTCCTCCCCCTTCTTTGGCGGCGTACAGCATCTGTAAGGCAGATTCTGCTAGCGTCTTGCTCTGGTCTAACACGGTCATCTGTTGCTGATGATCTAATGTTTTGGATGCCACACCAACTGCAGCTAAAACCAAGGGTTCAAAGTAACTTGCCAGCTGCGTTACCTAAGAAAGCCAGAACAACCACAGAAAGCCATTAAGCCTGTTTCTCAGGCATAACTGAGAGGAACCATATTCCCCAATTACCATCCAGCCATGGGTTAGCTCAAGTAGCACACTGTCCTAGTGATTCTGTGCTGTACAGCGTTTAGTTTAGTTTGTATTATGTGCCCGTGTGATTCTGTCTCCCCTCACCTTCAAATTCCCTGGTAAAGGCTTTTGTCTCCTCCCTCAGACGCACATGGTTCCTTGAAGTCAGATGAAATTGTTTTCAGAACTATCACGGGAGCCACACGCTACTTAGAAGCATCCATGACAAGTGTCTCCTCCATGCAAGGGAGGAATTTCTCAACCTTCATTGTGGATGACAGACAAAAAATGGGACCACACTGTTCACCTCAGGGACTGCTTGTATTCGCAATCTTTGCTCCCTAACCTCTGAAGCCCTCTTCATCAGATTCCAGTGTAGACCTGACGGTTCTCTGCTGTGTAAGACACCAGAGTGGGCACAAGTGCTAACATTACCTCCAGACACAGTCCATCACTCCTGATGCATGAACACTTCCCTAAGACAGCCATGTGGCCCAATCCTGCAATGTTTCTTGCTGTGAAAAAGGAGACTAGTGATGAAGTGGCTGGTATAGGCCAATAGGAATAGGCACACTACAAAGACAGCATACCAAACACGCTGCATTTTTCCCTCAGTTAATTACTTGGGCTCAATACAGTGTTTGGAATACCTAAAGACACAGTTCTGCTAGCAGCTTCCGTTGCTGTATTTTAGTCTTCAGAAACATGTGGAGTCAGTCTCTCTGTTTTCCTGTTTCTGATCTGATTTACACTTGTTCTGAGGAAACATCTGCTTTTGGCTATACACGTATTCTAAGAAAATAAGCAAATATTTTTATATGAATGAATATTTTTTACCTGTCTACCTGTCATCTGACACATCTTCTGCAAAACCACAACAGTGCTTGGTTCCTGTCAGAAGTCCATGAGACTTTGCTTTTACAGTTTTTACTGAATGCAAAAACCTGTACTGCTTTGGGCCGATTACTCCACAGAACACACACAAATAGCCCACTGCGGCACCATCTGGTACACCTGAAGCCTCATAAGTTCCAGTATGTGTAGGTTCGCTGGGGCTATAAGCGGCTTTCAAAGGCCAGCATGGGGAAGAAAAATAGCAGTACTTCACGCACAGATATTGAAAGGTTTACTCCATCTAAATGACTATGTGGATAGCTAAGAGCCAATAAAATTTTAAGACTTAGTCAGACTTCTTTTTCTATTTTGTTTCTCAGAGGATTAAAGCAAAAAAAAAAATCACTAATAGGAATGATTTCACAAATATAAGGTCTTTTAAGCTGTGTCAAAATAAACAGCAGGAACAGTTTCTTCTGCATTCAGCATGAAAAACAGGCTCAAGAGAAGTGCTGGCGACTTTGGTCAACATTTACCTAACAAGCAGGAGGAGAAATGTGACTCCCTAACTACCTATATCTTAGCAATCCTAATTTGTTGTGCACCTCAAAGGGCTAGGTAATCTGAGAATCAAAACTGCAAATAGTTGAGATGTTATGAAATATTTGATGGTTATCCAAAGCTAAAAGGAGTTACTTGGGTACAACTCTGGAAGAGCTCTCACACTAAGGAAGTGATTCATTTCCAGTATTAAATGCACAGACACAGAAAACTTGTATTTATTTTTCTCTCAAGAATATATTGTAGGATGAGGAATTACTGTCTGAGAAACTACTAAAATCTTGTAATAACCACAGTAAATAATGCACACTTCTGGTACACATGTTGTAATGTTTCATTTTTGGACGAAGATCTAATAAGCACAACTTCTACCACACTTACACTCAACAGTGACACGTTTACACAACACTTACAATAGAATGCAAGATTGTTGTAAGCCTTTCTTCCCTCCTAACCCCTAAAAATTTGCAGCAGGGGCTGAAACTCAGGGTAGTTTAAAATCACAAATTTTTTCCTAATACAGCTAACACTCCCTCCCTCCCAAGGAGACAGAGCACCTTGCTCGAAAGGTGGAAAGTCGGCACATCACACTCCTCCTTTGAAACCACAGTCTAAACCTCACTCGCCTCAGACTACAGAAGCTGCTTCAGGAGGTGGGCCTCCACAGGCCAGAGGTAGCCTCTGTGCATATCGCACACTTCCCTCCTCGCTTCATCATGAGCTGGCCAGGAAATGGAGTAGTGCGCTTTATGCAAGGACCTCAGATCAGGATAGGATCTGACAAACCTTTGCAGACTTCTTCAACTGGCCAAATTCTGCTATATATACATATTCAAACTGTAACTCTGTGACCTGCCGAACGAGCCTGGAGTGTGATGGACCCCAGGTCCTGCAGTCACCTTTAATACAGCACAAAAGACAGAAGAACCTACACATATGTACAGCTGCTGGCTGCAACAGCCAGAGGTAGTGAGACCTATAACATTGCGCTCTACCGTTCCATCTTTGCCTTTCTTTCCCCTTTCTTCATTTGTCCTTCCTCTGCAAACCTGCCTCCTCACCAAAAACCTCAATGAAAATATCTTTCCTATGGCCCAAAATTTTAACAGGTTTATTTGGTCTTAGCTCCAAGTATTTGGAAATCCCAGATCTTTCCTCCCTTCCACGTGTTTTCTTCTGCTCTTTTGTAGGAAGTGGAAAAACTACTAAATCATGATCTCCCCTAATGTCCACCTGCCCAAGATTTCAAATACCTTCATAATGGTAGGACAGTACCTTGTGCCCAAGCTGAGCTGCCTCTCCCCGAGCTGCAGTTGCTATGGGATCAATGAGGTGGCCAATTTCCTGGACGACCGATGTCAGCTGCTCCTGTAGAGCCTAATAGAAAGACAAATTGTCAGTTACTATCATAGCTGTTCTTTTATCAAGTTGTACCATACCATAACTATCACCCTCAGACCAACTGGCACACTCAGAACACTGTTCAAATGACCCACTACAGTAGATGCAGAAACCACAATGTCAGCTTTCTTTACGTACTTGCTCATTTCTTCTCCTTTACCCTGTTTCAACAAGAACCCTGAGATAGGCCTGCTCCTCTTTAGATTTATATGGCAAGTCTGGGGAAAGAGGGGGGAAGACGGCTCCCTCCTACTCCAGCTGATGGTAGCAAACTTGGAAGTAGGTGTCCTTCCTCCTTGCAATGTGACAACATCCCCCCATCCAACTATTCTTGCTCTGCCAAAGATTTAGTATCACTGCACCAATCAGAGAAACCAGCAGGAGCTCCGATTTAAATATGAAGAAACATTCTTCAAAGCAGACAATACAGCACAAGAGCAAAAAGCTCTGCTGTAGACTTTGAAGCTAGCAGGAGAAATTAACCAATAAGGAAAGACAAAGGAAAAATATGACATCTCTGAGGGACAGAGATGAGGACTGACCACCTGAATACCATCTGCGGGACAAGAGCATAAGAAAAGCATATTACTGGGCTTGTCGAGACATAAATACTGGCTTTCAATTCAAAGGCACTAAATGTCTTGGCAGTCACCAGGATTTAGCTCACTCTCATGAAAGGCAAAAGAAAATAAATACTGTTTTTGCACTTGGTTACATTCCCATACTGCTTTATATGTAACTGCTGTTTTCAGTAACGTTTATTTCAGTTTGACATGGTGTCCAAGATGACTTCATCATTTGAATAGAAAAGAATTATATCTATAACATATTTCCTGTAATAACTTCTTTTGTATAGCTTCATTTAGTCCAAGATGTTTCTAGTATGCAGCATTACAGTGCAAAGAAACCACTAGAATACACAAATAGATATGTAATTTCAGGAAGCAACAGTACAAAAAGACACTAAATACCAAGCTGAGAATCTGATCATCAGTTGCTGACTATTTGTAGGCAGCCTGGCATGACAGCCCTTCCTCAGTGAGATAAAGGCTGAAATAGGACAGGATTGGTCTATGTTACTGTGGGGGGTGGGGAAGGAAGTTTTTTTACATATCAACATCAGCTCCAGATATCACTTGTTTAATGACAAAATAGGCATTAAGAAAAATGACATTGACATTTACATCACTGGACTTCTAGTAATAGATTAGTTTCAGAAACATCCCAGCTTCCACACAGCAAGGCACCAGAGAAACACTATCAGTTGGCCATGTCAGCCCAGGAAGTCAGAGTAATATATGGGTGGTGGTTAAAAATAACCATTTTCAACCGTACTTTTGCCTGGTGATTCTTGTATCTTTCCAGAAGCAATATACTTTGGCCAGTGCATGATTTTGCCTAGAAAGATTCCAGTAAGAATACTTCTCTCCTCACTGGTAGTAGATTGTGCCAAGCACTCAGCTCCAAATCTTCAAACAGAAAGAAAAGCAGCAGGGTAAGTGAGGCTGCTCAGCATTAGTCTCTTTGTTCCTATGCTATCTCCCTTACCTCAACTGAGATGTCATCCCTGGTGGCCAGACTCTGACTGACAGCTGCAAGGGAGGCCTGCTCAATGTCTCTGATGCATCTGTTGATCCCATCAATGGAGAAATCACATTCTCGCTGGCCTGGGGCCTTGTCCCTGAAAGACAGAGATAGTAAGCTGAACATGGTGGGAAGGAGGTAGGCTCTTTCATGAATGCACACAGGCATACTTCATTACCTAACAATATATAAAGCACATGGGAGGAGAGCAACAAGGACAAAAGTTAGCTTTGTTCTACCTACAGGATTTTGATATACGTACTTCGCACACTTTCATACACAACACATCTTGCTCCTCTCAATGATTAGACAGAAAAAATATTGTTGCTTCAGAAGAAAAGTGCAAATTCAACCTCCTTAGGATGGCCAGACTAGCCCAATAATGAGGGTCAACACGAAAATGCAACAGACACCAGGAAAAAATACTCATGTTTCTGCACAGTGTGATCGACTGTCTCAGAAAACAATTCCTTAGGTATTAGGTGTTGCATTCAGTCCCAAGTATCTTTTAAACGAAGGTTAGTTTCCGAGTACTTTGTCCTGACGTGCGGTTTTCTATTTCAGTACAGTTATTATCAAAGATCAACAAAACTGTAAACACCCCTTAGTTCACTGTTTTCATACCATTTTGATTTAATCAATATTAAGAGGTTAAGTATAGAACTACACTTTAAAATTTTCATTGAGAAAAGGACAGACAGGTTTAATCCAAAAAATAAAGAACATTCACTTCTTGCTACAGCATTCTTGCAACTAAACAGAGAACACTATAGGAAACAATAGATAGCAAAGGTAATTTATACACTGTCTGACCCATCTTAAAAAAAAAAAAAAGCTGTTTTCCACATACTACACGTTGGTACATGATCTGGATGGAAGTAATATCAGCTACTTTTTTTTTTTTTCTACAGCATTCTCTATCTCATTTACCTTAAACTGAACTGGAGATGGAACCAGGGAAGGAGAACAGAATACAAACACAGAACAACCCTATGCTGCAGAGTGCTGCAGTCATGAGTTATGATTAAACACGCAGTGTAACTGGGGAGATATTGTGCATTGCAGAATAAATAATCTCCTAGTGAAAAATACCACAGTGCTAATGGCCATATGGTATTATTCTTTATGAACAGCTGCTCAATTGTTACTACAAAAGACATACCTGATAGAGGTGATAAGGCTCTTGATAGAATCTGAGACAGTATGGGAATGCCCTGCAAGTACAGACCATGTAGGAGGGTCTTTTGGATTGATAGCCAGAGAACGAGCAGTTTTGATCAATAAAGACGAGCTCTCCAACATTGTTTTAGCAGAAACTAGAATTGGTTCCTGTGCTCGCGATCCCTGTAGTCAGAAAGGTACAAGCACACAAAGAACATTCAAATAATTACTTGAGTTCATCCACACTTTCTGCTCCTAAAAATATATTTAATTAACAGCATTAAAATGGCATTATCATTTCTTGTATCATACTATTATATACACAGATAGTCAACACGGAAATAGTACTAAAATCATCGCACTCCAACTGTTTTCTTTATAACATACTTAAGAAACACTTCAAGTTTAGAAAGGCACCATCCAGCTGAGAAACAGGAGAAAACAATGACACTTGTTTAATCATAGACTACAGAGATATCATTGAAAATAAACTTTATTTGTCACAAAACTTGCAAGATCCAACCAAGCGTGCTCTTCTCCCAGGAATTAGTTGAACTACAATACTCTGTGTGTGTCATCGTCTCCGTATCTATTTTATCGCCGGTAATCTGGTAAACCCAGGTACCGCAGGCCTGGAAAGCAGGCTTAGATTTCAGTTACAGCCCCACAACTTTAAGATTGCAACAGTTACTGCATCGACTGATATTGCCAGCTGGAACAGAGGCTGCCAAAAGCAGGAAGGAGCAGTTGGAGAGTCAGTAACAATACACAACCTCTACTTCGAAGCTTTTATGAAGCTTGAAGGATTTTTCTCCACCCCTCCACCCCCAAAAACCCCCTTTATTAGTTACTTTAAATACTGTTCTGTTGTAGTTACAGGGGCTGAGGATGGAGAACTCACACAAAAAAAAAAAAAAAAAAAAAAAAAAACCAAAAGGCCCACAGAAAGTTATTCTTCCCAGTAAACCTGCTTCTTGTCATCATGACCGTATAATTTTTGAAAGGGAAAAACCCCAGTGACATCCCTTCAATCCTTTTCAGAACTAATTAGGTTCCATTTGTTAAAGCTGCTCTTGAGGGAAAAAGGGAAATTTATTACTTTATCACATGGAATAATCCAGCTAACAAGACACGTGAGTCACCTGTACTGTATCACTTTACCAACAGGAGACTGGCAGCACCTACTGTAGCCTAACTAGTTTTATCCTACTGGTGCAAAATTCAAGGTCAGAGGTTAAGCAAAAGACAGCAGAATGCCCTATGAACACCCAGGAACACAGAGAGACACTTTGGGGTCAGGTCTTTACACTCGCTTCCTCTCTCATGACACGCGATTAATTCAACATTTTCAACTTTTTGAGGGTGGAAGTGCAACATCCTGCCTTACCTCAGTGCTGATCTGTGCTGGTATGCTGACAAATTCTGGATTCGAAGCAAACGCTGTCAGATTTTCCACAGCCTCTATCAAAGGTGCAGTAGCAATTCTGCACTTGTTGCGGTTCTCTTCAGAGAAATCACCATCCAGGGCCTGGAAATTAAATCATGATTGAGTTCTGTCTGAATGGGTTTCTTTGCAAAATTGAAAGAAGATGGTTTAATTCTTCAAAGTTTTAAACTGTTGTGTGTTTACGACATTTGAAACTTTGTCCACAAACAAGGCTGATGCAAAGAATGTGATCCTTTAAGAGTGTGCTTCTTTCCTTAACTGCTTATTGACCCTAAACTTAAAACTGCTACTTTGCTTCACAAGACTGAATAAAGGTTCTCTATCATTGCACTCTGATGATTCTTGTAAACTGTGTCTCAGCACCTCATGCTCCAAACAGTGGAAATGGTTCTTTCCTATATACTGATTTTTTTTTTTTTTTAAATTTTTTTAAGCAAACCAATGATTTATTGCTCTCATTTTCATAAAAGTCAACTGATCTCTTTCATAATCTCATAGGAAAGATTTCAGTATGATGGACCTTCTGTGTAACATAATAGAACCTTCCAGTCCTAAGAGCATAATGATTTTAAAAGACTTTCAGTAGCAGATCAGCTAATGGCTTCCAGAAGGGTTTAGAATCGTGAGTCCTCTATGGCTTAACAAGTATTATTTCTGCTTGCATGAGGAAAAACTACCTCCTGCCAAATTGCAGGCAGTTATCTGGAAAATAAAAGGTTACTAATAACAGGAGACTATTAAACAGCAGCAACATAAATGGCTTCTGTTTCGTTCCCACTATTTTTTTTTTTTTTTTTCCTCTCACAAATATGGTAAAGCTGTCAAAAACGCCTCCACAAACCTCTGGATATTGAGCAACGTAACACCCTTAAAAACCTTCACATTGAGTTGTTTGCAAATTATTCTCACAGTTCAAACTCATTAAATACATTGACATAGAGGTGTCTCATACTGGATGGGCCAGCTGCCTCTCCTAATACTAATTTTGCCCAATTCTTTCCATCTTGACTACAGCACAGTTATACCACTGAACGTGCTTTCCAATCCAGGTCTTTAAAAAAAAGTAATAAATGATTTCTTAAACCATACATATCACAGAAGGTAAAAAGATATTTCTAACTGTTCTGATTCTGTCTCAACAGGTAAAAAAAAAAAAAAAGGAGATAAAAACACAAAGGAAGAAGGAAGCACAATTAAGCAGCATTTGTACCTTGATAGTTTTAACCAGGTTAGCAGTGCTGTTTGCAACTTCCTTGGCAGACTGCACAAAGTGTCTCTTGGCAACAGGATTCGCTGTCTTTGATGAAGCAATGCGACAAGCATTGCACAAAGCAGAAGTATGTTTGGCCACAATTGTGGCAGCTGATAATACCTGCAAAAATAGGTGGCACAAAACAAGCAGATTGTCAAAGGAGCATGACAGTTACTCTATTCTAGCTCTGCAAAGTCGCAGTTCAAAGCCATGCAAGAGTTTCAAATCAAAACTTCTTTGCGTGGTCACAAATAAAGAGAAGTCGTGTCCTAACAATGACAGTCTCACTGCAATCCTCTGGAATCACCTGTGATGGGCTGCTTGCTGGATCTACCAAGTTCTGGCAAGCCATCTGGATTGCTTGATTGGCTCTGGCAAATTGAATTGGGTCAACAAGACCCTGCTGACCAGCCTGACTGTTTGGATCCGAGATGCCAACCAGGTAAGCAGCCTAGAAATGGAGAAAGGAAGAAAACAATCCTAAGAAACAATGCTAAATCCATCTTGATCCTTTGATAAGATTGCCATATGTCACAGCACAGGGTGGTCAGAGATTATCCAGAAATCATACTGTGAAGTACTATGACTTTTTTTTTTGTAATAAATCTCCAGAATCCTCTGAAACCAAAAAAACTTACCCTAACACTTGTGAAATTTATTTAGTCAAAACAAAACTGTCCACTGTCTAAGCAGCTGGTATCCCTGGAAATGTTATTTTTCACTTGCGTAGCCAATAGAAAGAGCTTTAATGGTCACAAGCATCAGCAAATTATTTACTAGATTAGCCACAGTTGAAGGTGGTGAGGGTCTTCATCAAGCCTGAGTAGAAAACCAATTCACAGCAAATGCATTACTGCTGAGTGTAGGACCCATCAAGTCTGCAGTTGCTGGTCTCACTGCAGCTCAAGATGTCTGATGGACAAACTTACTCTCTCAATTAAATAAAAGTTTCATGCCTCTCAACAAGGAGGAATTGTCTGAACTGTCAAAACTGTATTTGAAGATTTCTTGATGAATTTCCATTACAGATAAAATTATCTGTCATCTTGATATGCCAGTAAGGCAATGCAGGGTTAGATGTGGAGGAGATTGTCTGCACTGAGACATTCCATATTTGGGGAAATCAAGAGGTGGTTTCCAGATGCAGAGTATGATCCCCACCCCCAGCCAAATCCTTCACTGAAGAGGCTGTATCAGCTCTCAAGAGTTCAAGTCACCCAGTTATCAGATCAGTGAAATCACAGTGACCAGTTCCAGACTCTAATTAGTTTTAGTATCTTAAGAATTTTGGTTATTCCAAAAGTATCTGAACAGCTGAAACAAGTTGCTTATTATTTAAAATGTCTGAAATTAGTAGTGCTCCTCACAAATTTTTATGAACGAAATTAAACTTGATTTATTTATTTTAACTGTGACTTTTTTTGTGCGCTTCTCTACAATGTAATAGTTCAGAGCTTGAGCTGCAAACAGGAATTCCGTATGCTGCAGCTTTGACATTTGCTTTATCCTCAGAAAAGTTTCCTTCTTGATGTCATTTCCCTTCCTTATAAAATACGCATGTTATTGCCCTCTGCCGCTTCTGCAACATACAGCAGTGTATGCGCAATTTCTGTGGATCTACATAGACCACACTGCATAGTACAAGATCATCATTTGTTTGGCCACAAGGAAGTGAATCTCAGATTTACACACCCACAACATGAGCTTGCTAAAAAAATAAACACATATACTTGCTTTACAGACTTCATTAGCTTACCTGAGCTGCTGCCTCTGTGAGGCCACAAAGAGCCTTGGACGCAACTCCAACACATTCTCCAAAGACTAAGAGATCGCCAGTTTTTGCATTCTGGGAAATGCCTGCCATTGATTCTCCAAGAACCTCAGAAATTAAAAAAAAAAAAAGTTACCTTCCCAATATGCTTCCCTACCACTCAAAGGCAAGTGATTCCTGGCTTTGAGCCAGTTCCGGCCCACAAACCTCTTTGATTTGGCTTCCAGAAATGATAGCTAGTTATCAGCTTCGCTGAACTGGGCACATTCCTCTGTGTGGTATAAGGGATAAGGCATGCAGATCAACAGTGCCGAACATAAACACTATTATAGCGCAAATGACTACGAGGATACAAAATTAACCCTCATCATTTTTGCTATCATCCACTAGCCATCACAGCTAGCCTGGCACTAGGTACATTTCACGGATTGCAGAACATGACAACCAATCCTGCAGCTGCTGTTGACACTTCCGGGACCTTCTTTGCCCGCAAACTCACTGAAACTCAGTGGAAATGAAATTGCATCTAGTCTGCTGGAACCATCTGAATGTCAGAATACACATTAATTCCCACAGTGTCTCCCACTGAATTCAGTTTATTTTCTTCTAAAATTCAAAATAAGGTCTGACTGCAGTAGAGCATTAGATGCAAGGTGATATGCACATCCATTGAGCACTTTGTTTTTCTTTTAGAGAAGGAAGGATCTGAGACAATTCCAACACATCAAGTAATGAGGACACCAAAAGCAAAGCTTCAAAGGCAGATATATAGCATGGTATGTTTAAAAATAACTCAAGAGATTTCACACAGATTTTCTGATGTGCTAGAATATCTGGACTGCTCAGACATTTCTCTAAGCTGTTTTGCACAGAACGATACAATGGTATTTCATTGCCAAGCCTCCCATTTACACTTTGGGCCCTTCTAACATAGCTGCAGTCAAAATATATCATGAAAGTATGACATGCTGTCTAACGCACAGGAGAGGAAGGGAGAAAGAGGGAAACTAACAGCACTGCATACCAGTCACATAATTAAAAATTTCTTACTGAGGCAATATGTCTTCTAAGTGACCAAAACCTGAAATTACCTGTAAGAGACCTATCTCAGGCTGAGTCTTATCAAGGAATGCAGCATACACTTGTAGCTATAAACACTGTGCTGTGTTTCTAGCATATTTGATATGCATGTGGAAACTTACAATAACCAAAACGCACTTTTCCAATTGGCACAAAGGTGGGAAAAGGAAATTACCTTTGAGTTTTCCATTACGCTCTCAATACAATCGAAATATGAGAGATCGCTCACAGGTTCATTAGGGTTATCCAGCATTCCCTTCACTGTCTGAAATGACGAAAGAAACTCTGATTATTGGCAGAGCCTGAAAAAATGAGCTGAGAAGAACATAGACCATCACAACTATCCTGCTTATACCACTGTAATCTTACAACTTTGTCTCCAGCAGGCAAACAAAACTACACGCTGAGGGCTCACACACAGATGAGCGTGTTACACATTAAATGCTATCCTACATTAACTGAACTGTGATAACTACACATTTGTGCATTACAAATCTGATGGAAGTATAGGCTAATGTGGTTTACCTTGTGTTTGTGATGAGTGATTTTATGTATGGTCACTTAGCAAGGCTCAGCTGACATGAGGTAATCTGGTTTTCTGTTCATTGTCAACAGCCTAATAGATGTTTTCAGTACTATTTTAAATTTCATAAATGGAATTACAAGAGTGATAGGAAAACCAGCTACCATTTGTTCAGTACTGTCTAGAGACACAAAAGGGCTACCAAGTTAAGTGCAAGTGAACCACCTGCCTGCCTCTTACTACTAGTGTCAACAGATTCCACCAACACAGCTCCCTCTGTCAGAAAACTATATATACTAGTTGGTTTAAATTTATTTTTCTGAGGTCATTCTGATTCCTGGAAATAGCAACATGAAAGTCAGTCACATATTCATTGAGAAGAATCAATGCATTTCGATAACAAAACTTGTAAAAAGCTGTAAAATGCATGAGAGTAATTCTTTTATATGTAAAATATCTGCAATATGCCTTTTTCCAAGTTTGGAGGAGCACTATTTTCTGCCAAATATCAGGCAGAAAAGACTTTTAATCTTTCCGTTGAAAGTGAAATCAGTAAGTATAGAAAGATACTAACATCTGTATCTGATGTTGCCTTCCACCTAAAGGAAATCTAGGCATGATTTTAAACCCTTAAGTTTTTCTCGTAACTAAACTCCTAACATTAATATATACCTACAATATTTTTAACAGCCCAGCTATTGCTTTTTAAAATACATAGTCTAGTTTAAAGCCTTACAGCAATTAAACTGTGAGAACAATGTGATGTAAAGAAGTCATATCTAGAAAACAATTTCCAGTTGCCTCTCCTCTCTTTCTCAGTTCTCACAGACATTGCAGCAACACTTCATTGTTGTGTTCCATCTTTAAATAACAACTTGTAAAGCAAACAATGTTCCTGCAGCTTTCACACTACTATGGAGACAGAAGCCTCAGAAAGCAAGGAAACAGAACAGTGAAATACAAGCCAGCACAAACTTCCCACTGACATATATTTGCTATTACTAGAACACCTTTGTCAATCCTTTCAGCTGAAACACTGGGCAAGTTTAGCTACCTCATTGGAGGTCATATGGTAAGGTCCTCTCTAAACACAGTTTTCCAGAGTCTCCAGGGAAGACTACAGAGCATACTGACAGTCTGTCAAATCCAAGGTGAGACACTCTTTCTACAGAAACAATACTTTTTAGTACTCTTAATAAGCCTTGGGAAGACTAGAAATAGTAGGCGATGAATTGGGGAAATGAAGGGAAGAGGTAAGAAATTACTCATTGTAAAGAGAAATTGAAAGTTAAGACTACTAAGAATGCTTTCCCCCAGATTTGATAGATTCCTCAGGTCACTTTGATACCAGTCTCCAGTCTGGTTTCAGGACTCTGTGGTTTTGCCTCAGTTTCACTTTTCTCAGAAATTAATCTAAGTCCATACATCCAGGCTTTTCTCACTAATTGTCCCTCTCAGGCAAGTGTCTGCTGAAGTTCAAGATGCTACAGATCTTCCTTCTGCCCTTCCCAGGCTCTACTCACAATCCATGCAAGCCATGTTATTGGCACAGAACCCTATGCGATGGCTTCTTAAGGCTGTTCTGCCCTACATTTCTTCCCTAAGCTCTCAGTTTTCAGTGGTTCATTAGCTGGGAATTCTTATCTTCCATATCCCTGCTGTTTTGCAGATCTCTCCCCATTAGTCTTCTAGGAAGTCCTGAGAAATGGCACTTCATTGCCCCTGCTTGCTCCACCCCTATATTCTGTAGTGATTTCAGGCAGCCATTACATTACAGCCCAATTTTCAGTTTTCTCTTTCTATTGTTTGAACTTGCTGCCACTCCCTTTAACCAAGGAGAGAACACTACTAAGCTCAAGAAGCTAAGAATTCAGAAGTACAAAGCAGCTCCTAGGCAAACTACTATGAATATTTTGGGATGACGACTGCGGGCTTGTGTATTAAAAAAGCTCACGATATCCTGGAACACACTGCAATGATCTTTGTATCCTTTTGATACCAAGGGGTAAAAATAAAAACCTTGAAGGTGTTTTATGCTCTCTACACAGGCCAGTCATCCCTTGATATTCTGACCTTTACAGCAAACAACAAGCATTTAGTTTAATTAAAAAGACGCCATTTCCTACTATTATAAGCAGCTATGTCTGTGATCAGTGTACAACCTTAGGTCTTTCAACTGACCTGCTACCCGCTATTTAGCCAGCCAAACATTTCACTCATGAATGAGAACATACCTTGCAAAAACCTGTATTGACACACATGTCCTATCAGCTTGGCTGTGACAAAGCAGATACAAGGCATCAAAAATCTACACTAAGAAAAAGCAGGATAAAAGATGGTAAACATCATCCTAAAGTGGGATGTCAGTAACAACATTCTATAAGCAGAAAAGCAGCTCCCTCCAGTGCACTGCTGGTACTGGGAATGTCTATCTCGTCACGATTCTTCCTTAATTCACAGTAAGTATGAATGATAAGGACTTAACTGTACCTTTTGGGGGGCAGGGAAGAAGAGTTGGGGACAGGGCAGCAGATTTCATTCTGACCAAAACTACAAGATGTTCACAGAGATTCCATGCTTACCTCATAGGCAATTAAAACCCCTGCCATAGATACCAAATGAGAAGACAGTGACAGCAGCTAATCGGACAAAGAAAACCAAGGAAACAAACATTTGGGGCCCATGTTCATTGATAAGAACTTTTGAAATGTAACAATACCTCCAGTTCTCTGAGTGCGTTATCACATTCCTTCTGGCCAGGAGCTTGCTGGGTGCACAGCGTGATGAGCTGATTTATACTCTCAGTCACAGCTCTAGGGAGAATAGAAGGAAAAAAGGTAAATTTAAAAGTTAAATTATTCCCCTCATTAAAACTTTTGTTTTCTTAAGTGTACACTGCATAGAGATTTAAAACTTTGATGTTCTACTACATTTTTTCTTCTCAGTGTTTGGGGATTAACTGTATGTTGAACAGTTCACCCTGAGACCTCTTCTTTAACAAGCTTCATAGGAGCCTAACATTCTCACTAGAGCATTTGATAGTGATCCACACCTGAAAATCTATGCCTTCAGTGCAAACAATTGAGAAGTTAGTCCAGAACAAGCAGAAGCTTCATCTCACAGCAGCAAGTATATTGGGAGTCTGTGGCAAGGTTCTGGCTGCAGGGGTGGTCTCTGTGAGAAGAGGCCAGGGGCTGACCCATGCCAGGCACAGCTGGTTCCAGATGGCTCCAACAGACCCACTGCAGGACACAGCTGAGCCCAGCAGCCAAGCTGGCAGCACCTCTGGGAAAATATTGGTAAGAAAGAGCAAAACACCACCTGGCAGCGGGCCAAGGTCAACTCGCTACACTAGCACAGTGACATAACTTAGTTGCTAAAAAGTATTTTAGCACTTCTCCAGGTCTGATATTAAGTGAATCATTTCTCAGCTAGCACCCCAGAAGTCTTAAAAGACACAGAAACAAGTGGCTAGTGTGTCAAAAAATGTTTGAATGTAAAGTAATATTATACACCCTTTGCTAGCAAAGTCTTGTATCGTCTGACATACTGTATTACACACACACACATCTAATCCTGCTATATATTTCCATAGTCTGTTATCAAGTTGGTTTTTTTTCTCTTTAACTAGTCATTGATATTCTCAGAGTCAACATGCATCAGCTCCCTTAGGTTTAAATCCACAGACAAGGTATTTTTCCATTACATTTCTATGGAATTCACAGTTCTGGTGCTCTTGAACACAGACTGAATCTGACATACAATATAATCACTATTAGTGTTTACGATGAATGCTCTGATATTAAGCAAAATTCATTATAACTACATTCATTTTAGACTAATGGCTAACCACCCAGCAAAGTAGCTTCTAGAAAAAAGAGACTTTGCAGGAGGAAGTAGGGGTCTGCTGTTCATTGTTATTAATCAAAGATCATTTTCTATAGCTAGGCATGTTGTCACCAACTTGCAAAAACTTAGCTTGCATTGTGACATTATAGTGGAATGCAAGTTTTTTGTGTTGTTTCTCATGGCAAATTACAAAATGAGTGAAATCAGAATGCATGGAGAATATACTTTCCTCTGGCGTTGAAAAATCTGCAAGGCATTCGGATTATTTTTTCTTTAAGAAAACCGTCACCTGATAACATGATTGGTAATATCAATAACATGACTACCTAGATGGATAGTAGCATACTGTTACGAAAGGAAACAGGACATGCTTATTACATTTACACCAGGTTTCATGTTTATTTCCAGGGAAAAACGAATGGAAACTAACAGTGTTGTGGTTTAACCCCAGCCAGCAACTAAGCACCATGCAGCCGCTCACTCCCTCCCTCCCCCACCCAGTGGGATGGGGGAGAAAATCGGGAAAAGAAGTAAAACTCATGGGTTGAGATAAGAATGGTTTAATAGAACAGAAAAGAAGAAACTAATAATGATAATGATAACACTAATAAAATGATAACAGTAATAATAAAAGGATTGGAATGTACAAATGATGCGCAGTGCAATTGCTTACTACCCGCTGACCAACACCCAGCTAGTCCCTGAGTGGCGATTCCCTCCATCTCCACTCCCCCCAGTTCCTATACTAAATGGGACGTCACACAGTATGGAATACACTGTTGGCCACTTTGGGTCAGATGCCCTGGCTGTGTCCTGTGCCAACTTCTTGTGCCCCTCCAGCCTTCTCACTGGCTGGGCATGAGAAGCTGAAAAATCCTTGACTTTAGTCTAAACATTACTTAGCAACAACTGAAAACATCAGTGTGTTATCAACATTCTTCTCATATCTAACTCAAAAACATAGCACTATGCCAGCTACTAGGAAAACAATTAACTCTATCCCAGCTGAAACCAGGACAAACAGACATATTTGTTTAACTGAGACTCCTACCCTTTTCAGTAGGTTTGGTGTCCTTGTGGAGCCATTTTCCCCAAGTTCCTTTGCCTTTCAGGACTGTTACATATACATGTCTTGTGTCCTGTCTGGCATACTGTATTATACACACGTAGTCTTGCTATATATTTATATAGTCTGTTATCAGACAGATTTGGCTTTTATCTTCAACTAAAAATTGATATTCTCCAAGTCAATGTGTGTGCATTTATATACACAAATGTTTTTACAGTTATTATCTATCTCTGAAAAACAACATGCATGGCTTCACCAACGTAACATCAATACAAAGGATGGATTCTCAACCTCCTGAACATCAATGATTTCTATGCATGTGAAAAATATCATTGCATACAGACATATGAATAGATGGCAAAAATGGGAAGTTCTGTTCACTCCCAGAGAAACTTCACGCAAAAATAACTTGTCCACTGTTGATTTTAATCTAAGAGAGACAATGCATTTTGACTTGGAGAGTATCAGTAATTAAAGAAAAAACCCCCAAACTTGGTAATAGACTAGAATTGTCAGCACTGTAGAGGATGCAGTGTGACCTCATGAATATCTTTACCACACACTAGGTACCCTGTGTGCAGGAATACATCCAGTGTACTAGCATTACTTTTAAAACTATTTGGAAGCAGTGGAACCAGGAAGGTGGCCCCTCAAACACCAATCCCAGAGCGGAAGACGACTGCTAGGACTCTAAAGGCCACATTTGTTTTCATCAAATACAGCATATAAATACTTGGATCTTGCAGGGAACTCAGCCACTGTTGCAGTCCTATGAGACTGTCAGAGGAAGTCAAGAAAAATGCCTCCACAGGGAGGCCAAAGCTACTAAAAAGTTAGAGTGTCTATTATAGCTGGAACAAAGGGGGAAGAAAGGAAAGAAAATACAAGAAAATTAATCACAGTACCGTAGAAGATGAGAGAAAAATGAGAAGATAAGCTGTCTTATAAACAGGAAGCAAAGGAAGCTGTGCCTCTTTTTTCATTTTTATGAGAAAAGGGAAAGTAAAAATACTTGACTCTGACCATATCACAGCAGGGAAATACCGTGTCTGCTTAGCGTCTTAAACACAAACTAAGAATTGGTACAGTATTTACTTTTCATGGTTATCTGATGTCTATGTAAAGTCTTATGCATGCAGACACACATACACACGCTAACAGCATGTCAAAATAGAACATCTAAAGGCTCTACATGGTTTGTCTCCCTTTTTATATTACATGCTTCTACGGAGGGAATACCAGCCTGGCAGAAACTAACAACTAACTGGGCTTCATTGAGAACACTAAGTTGCTCTACATGCCAAATAGGAATGCTCCAAGCCTAAAGCAGAAATTTGTAGCAGTCTGATGCTGTGGCAATATGAAAGCTCATGCAACTCCCTCACTTCTAAGCACTGTGCTTTTGATTACCTACAATTTTCCTAGAAGCTATTTAATTCTGGGGAGACAAGATGGATGTCAGAGTTGTTTTTGTTTTGTTTTTAACAAATATGACAAAGTAAAGTAGCATAACTTCTTTAAAAAGTGCTTTATTAAAGGAGTGGATTTATTTTTTAAAAATTAAGTTATTGCTATTAGAAAGGGATGACTCCAAGGTCCAGGACAAACAACGACATTATGCCCAAGGAAGTAACAGTCTTCACGTACTCACTTCCTGTCTAGGCTAATCTTTGCGAGTATAAACATTTTGGAACACAATATTGTAAGTCACATCCACATGATCTCAGATGTTCATCTGATTTAATGTTGACATTTCTAGGTGTGATGTCTGTCTGTCCTTCAGCAGTCTCTTTCCAGTCTGATATTTGAACATTCCATTTACAAACTTAGAAAACTGAATAAAAAGTTAATTAGGGGAAAAAAAAATTGTGAAAAAGATTTGACAAAGTGAAGGAGAGAAAATTAGCCAGTCAAACACTGAAATGCAGTGTTATTTTTCTCATAAATACTGAGTGCCTTGACTGAGAAACAGGGTCCACAAGATGAAATTCAGGGCATGGTTGACAGAATCTTTAAAGTAAGGGTATCTTCCACCAAATAAACATAGCATCTAACCTCTTCAAGTTTACTTGATCATACACACATACACACTTTTAATGACAGGTAGCCACAACATGATTTTTAAGCACATTCTATATAAGAATGTTATTCAATTTCTTTTCTTTGTTAGGGATTGAGAGGCTTATTGTTAGCTACTGCCTTGTCAGAACACAGATGGTAAAAAACCAGTAGGTAAAACACACTAGTCCCTTTGAAAAACCAGGCCAACTCTTCAACTGCTGGTTCTTATTTCCACCAATGGTAACAAGTTATGCCAGTTATGGAACTACTCCAAAATAAGTAGTTTTCCTCTGGCCTACTTTTTTTTAAATAGAACTGCAGGTTCCAACCACTCAGTTAACTGTCAATAGCAGAAGAATACATAAACACATTACAAATATCACAGAGAAATGCAAACATCTTAGGAAAACCTAAAGCAAGCAACACATCCTTACCTTGCTGCTGCTGCTAAGAGATTTTTGGCATTAGGAGCTCCAGGATCAACAGACAGCGACTTGGCAGCTAGTAACAGCTTGCTGGAAGCCATAGAGATGCTCTTGAGGTTACCTATTACTTGAATCTGGTCCTCTTTAGTCTGGAAAGCCACAGCAGCATAACATTAAGTGCAGAGCTTGCAATAAAGAGTATGCGCTAAAACCACATTTGGAAACCCAGTTTATCCACCTGAAACCACTGACGTGCAGGGGACCATAGTCCGGAGAAGAACATGGACCAAAGCCTCTCTTCACCCAGACAGGTGCCTCTAAGCTTCCCTTACATAACAGAGAAAGAAACCCATATAACAAATGGCTTGGTTTCTAACAATGGCAGTATTCACAAATGAGCAACGGAGAAACTTTACTAGTTGTTGAACAACGCTTTTGTTGTCAAGACTCTCATGTGTCTCTGCCTGGCACAACTGATCCACATTATTCAGTCAGTGTACACTCCCTGTATTCTAGCAACCTCTGTGTAACCCACAGGCTCTCTAGCATCTAACTGGGATTACTCACACGGAAAGATCCCTCCAGAAAGTCCTCTATCCCAAGGAAATATGTTTCTATAAGCCTACTTTGGTAAACATTCTGACTTGGATGTTCTATTATTTATTTTAAGCCACTGGTTGAAAAGGAAAACCTGTATCAACATACAGTTACAGGAAGTACTGCATTATCACAGCAAACACCATGACTAGATTCTTCTGTCAATGATCAGTAGAAATGAATCCATTCTTTCTAATGGTCTATTCAGGGTTTTATGTAACGAGGTGCATATTACTCAGCTGATGTGAATAGCTTTTACTCTATATTTCCATTCTGCTTCCTCCCTACCCCAGCATTTTGCTGGGCATCCAAAATACCTGGTATTGCTTCTGTTCAGGCTAAATAACTACACACAGACAGAAAGCATTCTCTTTGCAAAGATCAGCCATTAATAACCAAGATGGTTATCAACCCCTATATCAGCAGGATAAGCAAATCCGCAAGGGCCACAAGGTCATCATCATCAGGAATTCTCTTTTCAAATAGCTATTTGCAGTATCATTTCCACCTTTGCCTTCATCGAATTGCCTCACACAACATTCTAAAAGTCAATGAGGCCCATGGCTAAAAAGATAGTCAGGTACCTAAATCCTACTCAATTTCAGAGAATCAGCTGATATTTGGTGCCTAACTCACTTCATGGATCTGGAACCTGAAAGATTAAGTTTTGATGGAGAATAATCAGCAATCATTGTCCGATCTCTCTACTCAGCCCTACCTACAAAGCATCTGCTCTATAGACTTCATAAATGACTTCAGAGGACTGGCACACTCACGACTTTCTGGTTAGTTTTCTTTCGGCAGTTATTTCTCAGGTTTGCAAGTTCCTCCTACTAACTAGGGCAAAACAGTCTGCAGATTCCTTTTTCTGCAAGTCTTCCTAGCTCTCCTGGTACATGACTCTTTCTTATATGCTGACATATGCTATGCTAAATCATCTACAAATGACCAATTACTGTAATTCAGTACACTTAAACCCAGTAAGATAAAATGAAGGAGATATCTCCAACTTCATATGAGTACCTAGACTACTAGGAATAAGCTAGGTAACACGTGACAACATTCCCGATTCTGAGTTAATCAGAATACAACTCGGCCACATTTTAGATCACTAAACAGAAGTCCAAGTGCTTGCTGTCAGATCCATGGCAATTTAGCCAGCCCTCTTCAAATCCTTGCTCCACTCTGTAGCAGGTCCATAGCAGCAGGCACCACAGAGCAATATCAAGTCTGGATTTTAAATGCATCTTTTTCTCCCTCTACTTAAAGCATTTGAAAATTAGCAAAGAAAGGTGTTAAATTTTGAACAGTGTTCACATAAATTATTCTCCATGGTAGTTCTACCAAAATAGAAGCAACTCTTTCCATAAGCTTTGAGAGGTTCAGCACACCTTTGTACCTTCAGATATACAGCTCAAATTAGTTAACAGCCCAACCTAGACAGAAGAGTATGAAGTCATATTTCTGACTGGGCACAGGAACAAATACCAGTATCCTGTGTAGAATGCAAACACTGAGTTGACTTCACTCTGGATAACCAGTTACAGGTGACTGCTTCATAAAAAACATCACCTGTCATATTTGGCTAGGCTCACACTAGCATATTGTACTGTGCTATTAGGTAACCAAGACACTGCACTGCGAGATACTATGCCAAGATAATCCTTGGTCCCAATTAGCAAGATAAAAAACTTACTTGAGCTTGACCAGCCATTTCAATACCAGCATCAAGAAATTCATCAAAATCATCACTGAATTTTCCAGAGGCTGCAGCCAGTTCCCCACTTTGGCCCCGTGTAGCATGGACGACTTCTCCTGCTGACTGATTCAGGTCTGCTGCTGCCTGGTTCAGTTCACTCTGAGCTTCTTGAAATGACTTAGAACTTGGAGGTAGCTGTAAGACACCAAGTGCCATATTTTATTGTCTGCAATGTCACACCAGCCCTTCACGACTGAAAAGTTCAACACAATTCAAGAACACTAAATGCAATGCAGTAGTGAGCTTCACATACAAGGTAGAACAGAGTACTGTAACTGGACTGCTAGTGATTCAGTTCTGAAAGTAGAATAGTGTAACTATGGGACAGCTATCAACCAGAAATCTATGCAACAACCTCAGTCCCACTGTTTCTTTCAAGGGACAGACAAGCATGTAAGCCTTTCAAGGGACAGAGTTGACAATAGCTATTTTATGGTTCAACTACAAAATTTGAAGTGATGAACTCAGTGGCGGAAGTTGCAGAATTTTGGTCTCCAAGTCATCATTCACTTCCACAAACAAGCTTTCCAGAACACCATGCAAGTACTGGCAGCTCTTCACAATAATTCCAAACTCCTGACCTGGTTCTACCAAAAGGCATTGCACAAACTTATCAAAATACAATTCCTCCTTCATTCACAGGGTAGCAGGATCACTGGTAAGTGCAGAAAAAGTTGTTCAAATCATATAACCTTCCGGCAAATTACCAGTGCACAAAAGGGTTTTTTTTGACATGGATGCAGTTAAACAGAAATACAACAATTCTTCTCCTTGCACAAAATGACCATAGATGCACCAAACATTTTTTGACTGACCACAATGCTCCTTAAACTGAACCTATCACTTCTAGATGGGAGATGGATTATGATTTTCTAATTTTCACGTTCTTCAAAATGTTAAGTCACAGTTAGCATTTTCAGAAAACCAAACTAATGGTGATCTATGACAACAACTTTAATATTGCCTTCACAAGCCACAGACACATTTCATCTTTCCCAAAAACTAGAAGAACAGCATTTCAGCCAAAGTAGCAGCTACTTAAAGTTGCATACACTTAAACAAAACTTATATGACGTATACTTAAGGCACATTTACTAAATAATAATTTGATACATGGGGAACCCAGATCTGCTTTTTGGTTCTCTAAAATTTATTTCTATGTTAAAAGACATCTCACCGAATCAACAAGGAGCTTCTTGCTAGATTCCCCAATACTCTTCAAGGCCACATCCACATCCTTTTGTCCAGGCAGACAATTCACACAGTTATTCAAGGAGTGAGACACTGCTTTTGCCACCTACAACACATAAGTAAATACATCCACACTGAGAAAGGCTTAAGTGGTCCTTTATCTAATAGGAGGCACATTCCATAGTCAGCAATTCCTAGATTCTGACTCTAACAAAAACATTTTTGAGGCTTGCGACTTCCTTGGTTTGCTCACCGGTAGTCCAGCAGTAGTCATTATTTACACTCACCCATTTGATAGGATACTGTTGGCAGGGCAGCTCCACAACTGCTCCTGGCACCTGGGATAAAGTCTGCAGCACTGCAGATAAGGGAACGCCACGGAAGTTAACCGTATACTAATCACAGAAATCCTTTGCATGCTACTTTTTTCAAAGTCCCAATTAAAACAAATGTCTCCTCATAAGAAATTATTTAAAATACAGGCCAGTTATAGACCTTTTCAAACCAGTAAAAAAGAACTTGTTACTCCTTAAAGTGTTCAATAGCAACGGTGCCACATGTATAGAAAACGTGCATTCATTTTTTGCATAAACATGAATACAGATCCTTCATTTGATAATGACCAGTTTAACAGTTGTTTCATTTTTGCAGTCAAGCAGCCTACTCAAATGCGTTGTGGGTAAAAGCACTTAACTGCATCTTTGTATAAGTTTATTTTTCTAAAAGGTGACTAAAATATCATACTACGCATCATCTGCATTGTTTAACATTAAGTATGATGTTACTATCTGAGAGTTGCTGGAAGGAATAGAAAGCTGACATTCCTTGCAGCCTTATTTTCTGTTGTTCTCTCTCATTATTTAATGCTGTGTTCTAAGTAATTTCACTGCGTGTTTGATAATTCATGTAGCTACTCAAGTTGCAACTTACCTGGGCTAATCGCTGCTGACTGTCTGCATCCCCTGGTGCAGCCAGGGCCTGCTTTGCCTCCTGAATAAGCATAGCAGAGCCTTCCATGACATCTCTTGCTGAATCCAACATTGCATGTGCTGCCACAGGGTCGGTAGTAGATGCTGCAACCCCTCGTGCCGCTTGAGCCAAAGTCTTCAAAGCCTGAGCAGTTTCTCTAGCAGCAACTCCTATGTTCGGATTCATCAAGGATTCTATGAGTACCCTTAAAGACGATCTTTGTATTTTATGAAAGATTAATTTGCAGGTAATGATCCCATTGCAAAATAACATTGCAAATGCAGTTTAAAAGAAAATCTTCAAACATGAACATGTTTGAAATACACGGCATCATTTGCCTAGAGAAATGCCTGTAGTGAAGCCATAAAGTAAATACTATACCCCAAAGACAACGTTCCAGGCACAGCTCTACATTAGTGACTAAATCTTAGCACTGAAAAAGAAGAAAATCTAAAACTTGGAAATGAGGAAAAACTCATACTCAAGCTAAGGGGGAAAGTGATTGTCTACAAGAATGGTGTACATGACTTCAGAGCCACAGCATCAATGCCGCTTCTGAAAATGCAGCTTTGGATTTTTTAGAGAATAAACACAGCAATACCTTAAGTTGAAGCAATTAAAAAAAAAAATTAAGAAATCATTAGGGATGGTACAACTTGATATAACCTAACAGTACTGTGAGTACAAGCACATAAAAATAACTGAATGAAGTCACAGAGAGGATGTCATGAAATTAGTTTCTGTGTTCTGTCCGGCCAACATTATAGGACATTCACCAGCTTTAGCACTAAAGCGTACAACTGTATGAATAATGGTCCCATTCTATTTTTGAAATTTAATTCAGCCCTTAATAAAACCCAATATAAAATAGTCTTCTGAAAGACCTTAATTAGCATGTAGTCTAGTCAACAACATATGCAATTAACGTAGGTAGTATATTCTGAGTGATAATGTTAAAGTCATGCTATTCCTACCAAAAGAAAACTATAGAAAAGGTTCACATTTGCTGTACAAGACCTCTTAGTTATCTATATTTAGGCATTAAAAATAATTAGAATGTTCCAATATCTCTACTGGAAACATTTAGAAAACTGGAACATCACAACCCACAAAGCAGCCATGTTAGCATTTTAATGCCAGTGCCTTTTAACATTTTCTCTTCTGGTCAATGGAACATTTTTAAATGCAGAAACTTTAGAAGGTAATGAAAAGCAAGTGATATTATATGTCAAAGTAAAGCACAGCTAGGCAGAGAAATAGTACTGCCTATGCTGCAGTTACAACCTTTCTATTGGACAAACCACAGAGAGCTTTCTACATTCTTAATGTAAAGAAAATTTGAACTGAATTTGAAAAATACCCACACGTTTTGTTTCCTTTATTTAGAGTACCAGTAAGCATCCTTTAAGTTTGACTTAATTTATCACAGTACCACAAAAAAAAAAGGTCTGATTGCATCGCTTTCAGTTTGGTGCTGCTTTCATCCTCTACAATGACTTTCAGCACAAAGTGAAAAAAACCTTACTGTGACACTTGCAGACAACAGGGAATTATTAAATAGTGAATATAAGCTGTAAAGTATTTTTATCACAGAGAAACAGCACAATGTCATAATACTTGTAAACACTCAGTGCTTACTTGAGCACATAAGAGTTTTTACATAACAAGACAGTATGAGATAGAAAATAGTTGTATGAGCTTTGAAAAGAACTCATTGCTTTGTAGGATTTCCCAGCCAAACAGCTCTTATAGCTTGATGTTGAGAGCTACTAGATTCAATTATTTGGTATCAGCTGCAAGTATCTGTATTCCTTCACCAGATACCCAGTGCTAACTTCTGCATAACTACGTGATAGAAATGCGAGCCAGCTTAGTGCAATTACAACTGCTTCAAACGAAAGCAACTAAGTTACGTAGCCCTGATGCAATTATATCCAATGAAGTGGTAATTGCCATAATACATTTTATCAGTAGTATTTAAAAAAATCCTACAGTAGCATTTGCATCAACAGCTTTCATTTCTTACAGAAATAAGGAGACAGAACATTTTACCTTCTAAGAGTAAACTTTTTTCCCCTCCTGCAAGGAGCATTTTCCTTATTAGGGTGTTTTTGGTTTCTAAAAGCACAGGTACAAAACCAAACTGTAGAATCTGTGTGCCCACATTCCCTGTTGGCTTTAACTCAAACTACGCAAATGTGATCAGTGAGTCAGAGAAACCAGCTGCATTATACATGTAAACTGGTAACATCTAGTAAGAGATGCAGTTTTAAACGTCACCAAGCTATCCCAAGTATGTTTGCATCCTGTGCTTCAAAAAATAGCCAAAGACCCTTTTAACCTTCTGAAATGATATAGCAATGTTTCCAGTCACACTGACCTTTAAATTGCATTACATTTTAGTTCTGTCCTTTACAGAGTGTCAGTGGCTTATATTTACAAAAACAACAGATGTCTCAATCTATTCTGATTATATACAGACACACAGCAGATTGCAACACTATTCTTTTATGAAACACATTATTCACACTAGCAATTCCTAGTAACTTGCCACAATTCACTATCAGCATTAAAAAGAAAAGTAATTCCTTGATTTTAGTTGTCTGTGATAAGAAAACCTTCTATCAAGTATTTTATGGAAAACAGAGGTTTCACAGAGACATTATGAATAAAACACTACCTGTGTAGTGCTCGTTGCCTTGAGCAGCACAAGTTAACAGCTGGGCCATTGATGAACCGACTGCTTTGGATGTACTTCCCAGGTCCTGAGTGCATTTCTCAAGCTGTGAAAAGTTGCAAAGGACAACATTCTTTCCTTAAGCTCAACTAAAACACACTTGTTTTTTAAGTAGTACTAAAAAATTCCTCATTCAACAAAAACCAAGCTTGTACCTCAGCTACCAAACACACACACAGTTTCTCTGAAACCTGACTAGCATGTTTTCCCTGTCTAGGGTGAAATGAATTAACATATGAACAACAGAACTATTTTATAATTAGCAATGGAAATCAATAGCTTCATCTGAGAAGGGGGTTTTAGCCAAATAAAACATTTCACTTTAAGTCTACGAGGACTGGTAGTCTTAGAACTATTGAGTTCTCATCTTTGTCACTATTGAAAAGAAGTTCATTTTGACAAGAAAAGACCAAAACATTGCTGCTACTAAATTGTAATTTGTACAACAGAGAAGGATGCCCTACAGTCCTATGACTAATTCTGCTACAGAACATGCTTCTGGTGTAGTAAGAATATATACTCTTTTTAAGAGAATTAGTGCAAAATCCTATCAGTGTCATCATTATCCAAAGCCTCATGACTTGTTTTGCCTCCAATACTTAAAATTTTTAACAGCTAACTTTGTTTGTTTTTAAATGAAGAACATCCTTCCTCAATTACAGTTTCTCCTGGGAGAGGTTTTAACTGTCCATCCACAGCTGCCATCTTCGCATCTTGCAGTTCATTTTTGAGTGTCTGGACTGTATTCAAAGCAGAATCGATTTCCATTGGGCCACATGCTTCATGAGCCTATTCAGAAATCAGATCAATATCACTGTTAGCAGCTGTAAGCCACTACTAGCAATAGTAAATGCTTCATACATAATCTCCCCCCCCCCAAATTACTGCTCTCACGACTTTACAGGCCATTGTGGGCACTTTAAGCGTTACACATCACAGATTCCAAACTCCTGCACAATATTCTTATCTTGTGAATAGAATAACTCACTGTTAAGAGCCACCAGGGGAATGAGATGCACTTAGCTTGTGTACACACACCTTCACACTAGGCAGTCCAGGTACGGAGAAAATAACTGCTGCTGTCTGGACTTGACTTTTGACAAATAGCCTAACTATGCATCATGACTAAAGTCACAGTGAACCCTCTGATGTGGCAGCCCAAAATCATCAGTACCTGAGCTGGAAATTTCAACGTTAGCTCAGGTGTAGCTACCTATATGCTACAATCCTGGTTTTGGGCCTCAGCATACACAAAAAATAAGAGCAGACTTCCCACTGATAACTTTTTTTTTTTTTTTTAAACCCATACATGGTTTAGAAATCTATGTGTGAAACAGAGATAACCTCTGCTTCCCTGAGTTTTAGAGATGATAGCTCCTGTTCACAATCACAAGATTGACCACAGCAGTGCTGTATCTGGGTTCACCCCAGTTTGGCAGGTGCAGGAGATGCGCTCGCCTTTCCCCACTCTCCTTCAGATGTAACAGCAGCTCAGAGCATTCACATGCTGCTCTCCTCCTCCTGTCTTTCTCATATGGGAAGGGTAGCACAAGCTTTTCAGTTTTGTTGCCACATCTTCCTCCCCTTTCTGTTATGACACAGAAGCCACCCAGGAGTCTGAGCAAACTGTGCGCAAAAAGCAACACTGAAAAGTGAACACTGACTGAGCATGAGCTGTTCCCTTTGGGGAGACACAGTGGGCCAAGAAGGAGTGAGCTTGTGACCACCATCCAAGCCATCTTCCTTTAGCTGATTAAAACTAGTATTTACCTACCTTCTGGGAGGCGGTTCGCAGCTCAGCTAAGCTGGTAGCAAGATTCTTTGCACACTGACTTAGCTGCATTGCTGCTGCTTGATCAGTCACAGTGGGCACTGCAGCTTTAGCAGATGCCACCATTTTACTTCCAGGCTGTTGAAAGAAGAGCAGTGGACACAATTGGTTTTACTAGCTCATTATCTTTAAAGAAGACTTAGGATTCAATAAACAAACTGCTTCCTCCATTCACACACTCGTGAGGTTTCTAGATTTTCTGTAATGACCATTTCATGCGCTTCCCTGCTCCTTAAGCATGCACCTTCTAGATCTCACCCTTTTGTTCATATCCTGCACCCTGTCATAATTCCACATTGCAGTGTCTTCTGCAGCAGGACTCATTGGTGCTTTACTAGTACAATGACTACCTCATTGGTACCAATGTCTGCCTGAGGCCTCTGAGTACTCATGTAGAATACTTAAAAATATTTAAATGTGAAGTTTTGCCATTCAGCATCCACGTGGTATGAGCAGGCCCAGGTAGCAGAGATGGCAAATTTGTCTCAATGTTTCTAAATATTAAACTCTGCCAAATTTCTATAAATTGAAAACTGTAATTCAGGCAATGACTGCTCACAGGGTTTGCCTCTAATACAATTAAAATACCTTGCCAATTCTCACCATCACCATGGTACACACATACAGCCAGAGGGGAGACGGATCATTTTAATGACTCCAGAGGAAATCATATAGCAAAACAGTCAAACAGAGCAAGAGCATGGTTTGCGATACCTCTGCCTACATGGGACCATAAAGAACCCGCTAACAGCAACCCCACTTCAGACAGGACTAACTGGTGCCAAGTAATGCTCATGTCATTACACAGAGAATTGGTTTCTTCTGTTTGTTTCTTGTAATGTCAATAATAAACCCAATTGTTTTGTTATTAATGCTCAATATTTTATCTATTTTTTTTAAGATGTTTTGGAAGAAGCACAGAGTCAAATTTTGTGTTTTGTTCAAAACTTCAATCAAGATTCATTATGTATGCAGGCTAGTATCTAAAAAAAACATGGCGATATTCCCTTTTATTTATGAAGAATTCTGGAGCTTGTTGCTGCAACACTGATTTTACCTCCACTAAGAAAGGTTACAACAGCATCTCACATATTCAGACCTCTACTTAGAAAGACGCTGAATTCTCTCCATCTTGTTCTTTAAACTCTTTCCCAGAAGGGAAGTGCTACAGTAATGAATGTTTCTTCTCCATACACTTTAGTTTTCTTGTTACTTTTATCCTCAATTTTGGCAGTTTTCACTCTCCGCAGATTCAACAAACTTCAGCCAACTGACCTGAGGAACTAAATTCTCCTTAGCTATGGCACACAGTCAGCAATGAACTTTACATGTTTCGTAACAGTTTACTGCTTATTTATCACAAATAAAAACATACAGCAACAAAAAAATGCTTTTTGCTCTGATGTAATCTACTACAGTAATTGATTCACTTCACCTGAAGGAAGTTCTGGCTGGAATTTATTAGTGCAAGCTGGGCACTGAGGTCTTCTGCCTGAGCTTGACTTCCTCTTACACCCTGCACCAGCTGAGGAATGTGGTCTGCAACATTCTATAATAAACAAAGGTAAAAGCTTTTAGTAGATAAATAAAAACTCCAAACCCTCTAACACTAAAGCAAGCCCTCTCCCCACCTCCCTTAAAGACAACCTGTAGTATTCACAGGTACAATACTCATGTGCCTTCACAGAATTCGTTTAGGATTCCATGGAACTGAATTAATACATAATAGGATTTTTCAGAGGCATTCTACTTAAGAAATCTTTATTAAAGCTACTCATTAGTTCAAAGATCCTACAAGACAATCTAAGATTTTTCTGCAAAATTATGTACACAAACTATTTTGAATTACTTCCTTTGCATGTTCAAATGCCAGTAGTGGAGGTGACAGATTTTTCAAGAGAATGCCTTGCTTTCAGAAAAACATTTGTCTTTTACAAACAAGCTCCTCAGTCTACTTGTCCTTGACTTCTAACAATAGAAACTTTATAGTATGGCTGGAGCATTCTTTAGTGTGTACTGCTAAAACTTTATTACTGGACTGCCCAGATTCATGCTCCTTGTCCATCCATTTCACAATAACACTTATTTCAGCAGTGAAATACTAATTTTTTTTCCCCAAAAAAGTAAAAAAGTAGGTATTGGATCATCTCTGCTATGCAATAAATCATCACCAAGATCAAATTAGAATGAACTGTAAACAATACAGTGAATCAGCTTGCTTTTTTTTTCTGTCATACCGAAATAGCAGCTGCCTACAACACAATTTTGAGATGTGCTTAAGCTACCTTGTTTAACTCCAACATTTCTCAGGATTACCACCATGACAAGAACTAATTGCTGAATATTAATGTGGCTTTTAACGATGCCTTCTTTAATGGTTTTGTTCTTGTTCCCCACATAACTGCTGTTCCATCCAGAAGAAAACCCTTTTGCATTCTATTGTCTTTTTCAATTTTTTTGTTTAAATGTGATTTCTCTAAAAAACCTGAAGCAACATTAGTCAGAGCTAGAAATGAAGCTGCCAAATGTAGCTTAAACACAAAAGAAAACAGCTTCTCACCAGACTCTGAATTATAGCTTAGAACTATAAAATTATGCTTGACTTCAGGCAAACCTTGAAATCTGTGGTCTTGGCAGCTTTAACTTCAAGCTAGGAATCATGTTAACCCCATAGTAAGGTCTATAACTTATTTTTTACAGCAACATTTAAGGCCCCAGTTGCTTGTAGGCTGAACATCAGAATAGCACAATCAGTATTGTTAGTTATATAACCAATTATCTAAGCAATACATTAAATAAGGATTTCACTCCATTATGGTATAAATCACTATTGCTACTCCATCCTTTGCTGTGGAAAATTCAAAGGTTACCTCTATTCCATAGCAGACCTCAGTCCCATTTCACTGCATGTATCATTCAACAGCCTGTTTTGGTGATCCTACAGCTACTCACCTGTTGAAGAGCAAACTCATACACTGAACACGTGGCCAAGACTTCTCGCCAGTGTAAAAATTTCTGAGCAATCGGACCCCTCCATACAGTGCTTCTAGCATAGCTCTGCATATATAGTACTGCTGACTGATTTGCAGAAAAACTTTTAAAGCACTTGCTTCAGGTGAACTGGTTGTTACTCAACAGATACATGCTGAGGTATATAAGCCTGCCGATCCCTTCTAGTAAGGTGTTTGCAGGGGTATTTGTAACAGCCAACAGCTCAGCTTTTCAAAGCTCTCCATACACTAATGCATGGAAACTATGGATAATACACTAAATGACAGTTCTCCAGAATCCATAAAGATAAGTGTGTGTGGTGTTGGTTTTGTTTGTTTTGGTGGGGTTTTGTTTGTTTGTTTGTTTGTTTTTTTAAATCTCCTTCTGAGGTTGCAACAGTGTTGTTATACAAGATGATCTTCAGTTCCCCATAAAGCAGAGTTCAAGAGTTATTTGTCAGTGAGTTGTGATATGTTTACCTTACAGCTCTGCACAAGTTGCTGATGGGCTGCTGTGTTCTTATTTGAAACAGCTGCATTCTGAGAAGCTGCAATAGTCTGAGTAGCAGCAGCTGCAGCTTGTTTAGCTGCAATCTTTGGAAAAAAAGAAACAGTTAAATCAGTGGTAAAAGTCTGAGTAATTTAGAGGATGAAACACATATTATAGGTAACTTTGACAGTAACAATTTTGACAGATTAATACATTATATCCCTTGATTAATTTGATTTGCCATAAGGAAACTCAGGATTGCTCTTCTCTCAAGATGAAAATGAGCTGAACCCTGTTATCCATCTCTAACTTGCCAATAAGGAAAAAGATGGAACTAAAAGGATTCTAAGCTCTTACTCCTTCATAGCTTAGGTTGCAATATGACCATAAGAAGTCAATTACAGAAAGCAGAAATAGTCTAATCAATTAGACTTACAAAGAAGGCCAGAGAAAACAGGCAAAGTACACATAGTGCTGCACACTGCTACATTAACACCTCTGACCAAAGGCTCAAGGGAGCCAACTTCCACCGAGATTGCTCTACGGCAAAAGCAAAGATGCTAAAATGATGCAGAGGTACAAAATACTGGTATTGCTGAGTCTAAAAGCACTAAGAAGACCTTCCCCAAATATCTAGGAGTGTTATTATCAACCTCTCCCTATTACAAAATTAAAAATTCAACAGTTTATCCAAAGTATCCAAAGTATCCAAACATGTTGTACACTGGCCCACTAAATACAACCAAGCATGAAGTTCATTCTCACCATTACACATTTCACTCCCTTGTAAGGCAGGTATATATTATAACAGCAAAACAAATAAAACGTCCTTTCAATAAAGTTTTTTTGCATGCAGTTAGGAAATTGAGACATGAACCTTTATTTCCTGAAATACTCCTGATTTTTGGTTCTAGCCAGATACAGTAATTTAAATGCACTTCTGGAACATGGTTACTTAAATTTCCTTGTTTGTCTAATCTCATTGCACTTGAATCAGACTACTGTAAAACCACAGTTGGAAACCAGGAATTATGAAAGGCTTCTTTTTTTAATCTGTCTTTTCTACATTTTAGCTGAAAATAGGAAGATCAAACCTTGCCTACAAGACAAATTTCAGACTTTTTTTTATTCTTGGTGCACAGTAAACTGCCTTCCCCCCCCTTGGCTGTACTACCAGATATGATGTATCCTTTCACTTTCATTTCTGGTTCCTTGATTCTCTGAATAACTTACCAGTTTAATTGGATATGCTGCAAATCAACATATCTTTGCACGGAAATTTACATGGAACTCTGGCAGATATACTAGTTAAAACCACCAAAAGATATCGTGTGTAAATTACAGATCATACAGATAAAATAGTGATGAAGCGGTTTCAGCTCAGCTGTTTGAAACCTCAGCTGTTCTAATTTTATGACTAAGCCACCATCAAATGCCTTCTGAGTCAAATTCTTACACCACTGTACTACATCAGTGATACAAGTTGCTCAATTTTCTGAGGACTATGTGTCATATACTAGCATCTCTAATTCCAAGCCTTGTACTCTGGAACTGAGCTTACAGTGCTATCACTCTAGGTTTAGCACTTTTCCTGAAATAAGCATTTCTACTTGTTTGAAATTATCTAAGGATACTAATTATCAAAATGGAGTAAACTGAAAGTTCAACAATATCTAGTTTCGAACCTCTAATCTGTTGACAATTTTCTTCTTGATGGCATTCTGTGCAGCAGCATTTGTAGCAACCCGCAGTCCCTCTGCTGCTTCTCTCAGACGCTGCTGTTGATCCTCATTTTCAGGATTGGCTGCAGCTCCCTGCACAAAATTTCAGAACAAAGAACATGAACCTCAGTAAAAGTTCCTGGAGAAAATGTAGATGAATATCCAGACAGCTCTATGACAACAGTCTTTATTTTCCTTGTATTATCTTAACCAAAGTTAAAACAACATTAAAATGTTACAAGACTTTGAAGCAGAAAATTTATTGCTAGTGCAAGGTTGTTACTGTATATGTTAAGTACTTTGAGGGAGTTAAACATTTGCTTCCTATACTACTTCAGGTGCTTAGCAAAAAAGCCTTTGTAAACTGCTTCCACTATGATCTGTAACAATATCCTTTGATGAACGTAGGTTTTGGAAAAAAAACCAAAACCCCCCCCCCCCCCAAAAAAAAACCCCCGTTTTTACAATTCCCAATTCAGTATGCCTTTCAGTAACTGCAGTCCAGACCTTGAGATTTAACACAGTAGATTTTCTCCATTTGAAGTCTGAGGAAGTAATGCAAAGTCAAGGATATGTTCTGGAGCCAGGCATATGGGCCTTCCAGAGCCCTAGCAGAATGGCTGGCCCTGATCTGTAAACATCATTTAAGTGCAGGATCTGGGAAACAATTCTGAGAACATATTCCTCCCTAATGGATTTAAAGAGGTTTCTAGCACAGAAAGGAAAAAAAAGGTTAGATATTTGCCTCTCTTGTGAGAATAGGGGGGTGGGGAGGAACAACACAGGCAAGATTCCCCAGGTGGAGGAAACTGGTCCTAAGACAGAGGCAGAGTTGCTTTGTTAACAGCTTTTGTAAGAGATACTTGTAAGAGATTGCTATGGGTTTGTTGTTCCATTTGTATTGGTGGACTGGTAGAAGACAGAGGATATGGCTGGTGGTAACTGCCCTAGATGGCTTGAGTCATGACCACCCTTGCACACAGGGGAGCGAAGTAGTGCAAGAAGGGTTTTTAAAGTCAAAACCCCCCAAGTAATCCTAGGTACATTCTAGGTATAAGTCATTAAATGCACATTTACAGGATAAGAAAAACAGCCTCTGCTATCAGCCAGGTCCTATCTACAATATCCCACATACCATTTCTTCTTCATGTATAACCATACAATTTTAAGCTGACAATTATTTAATTTTCCTGGTACCTTTGCAGCTTCAACCATGCGGGCTGTAGAATCTGCCAGGAGCTTTGCGGCAGCCAGAAGCTTCTTAGAGTTGTCCATGTCGATTTCTGCTTCAGCATCTGACCTCATGGCATTGACAAGATCAGAAGTGGCTTGAGCCAGTACCCTGGCTTGCCGTACCATTTCACCTGTGGTATACAATTAGATTTTTACTTTCGTTCTCTCTGTATTTCAGTTTTGGTTTCAGAAGTCATCCCAACAAGATGAAAATAAAGTTATATTTGCTGAAGTATTCTTTTGACTTGAAAATGATACACGAATAGTTCATAACTTAGAAGCTTCATAAACAAAATCTTGGATTGCAACATAAATGAAAGAAACCTCTAGAGAGGAGATTAAGAAAAAAAGTAGTATTTGCATTCTAGATAGCAAGACAAAAACCAAAAATCAATACTTTAAGGTAATTTTGAATATACAGTTCAAAGAAACTCCTGGCCCAGTGAAGACTAATAATTTTGCTTTCAAATTACAGACAAGATTTCACTCTTTTATTATTATTAAATATTACCCATCTTTCACCTATTCTTCTTTGGGAGAATTATCTTCTGTCTAATATAAACTAAATTAAGAACTCTGTCAGAAGACACTCAGCACCAGTTAGGTGGTTTTGGCCAAAAAAGGTGTATATTTAAGATACTAGAGTCATGTTCCGGTCATGGTGAAGCATAGAGATGAAACAGCAGTGCTTCTGAAGTGGATACCCTTTCTAGAGCAAATTCATTTGGTCAGTAAAACATACACGTGAACTCCTTCATAATACACTTGAACCCATAAAGCCTTTGGCTTTCTGTAGGTTATCAAATCAAGTAAGATGTGTTTGGGTCTAAGGCCTCATTCTTTTCAAATGGTCTTAAAAAATCATGGGAAAGAAAAGCAAAGCAGCATTTTTCTCATGTGTAAAGGTGACTTGTAGGCTTCAGAATTAAATGCCTTCTTAGCAGGCTCCTCTGCTCAGGAAAGGCAAAAAAATTGAAGTTTTCTAGCTGTTATCAACTATTTCCCAGTATGCAATTTTGCCATTAAAATTTTTACCAATAATGGCTAACTCAGCTCCCAGTTCAAATATTCCACTTGAAAAAAATCTCTTTAAATGCCCTTTCTTACAGTATTAAGCCAGTAAATCAAACTGAAAGAATAACCTGTTTGGGAATAATACAGCAGTCACAAGTCAGAGTCTCTTTGCTGTTAAAATTGTGACTGCAAGAGTGCAATGATAAGCTGGAAACAGACTGGAATCTGAATGCCTTCTACTAAAAACTAAGTATTGCACAACAAGATATTTGACTGTGAACAGAAAATAAATGCTATCCAAGATCATCTCTTTCACTGCATCCTTTTACACAGAAGCTGAATCATAAATGACAGCTAAACATAAAACTTGACATGCTTTCCTGTGCACATCTACAGTAATTAAATTCCTTAGGATAGCTCCAGAGCATTAGAAAACTTCTTCCACAGCTTTCAATTCAAAGACTAAGAGTGGTTTAGCAAACAGTCTTGTGCATCTTTTAAAAATTTTAATCACTCAGATTTCTCATAGAGAAGATTCCAGGGTCAAAATACGCTGAGAAATTCACTAATTACTTCCTTGCACATGTTCCTCTAGAAGAGTGCTGCATGGCTGAAATGACAGTTCCTTAAAAACAGAAACATCTGAAAGTTTTACCTCTTAAACGTAACAACTAAGATGACTCCACAATAAAAGATTAGTTTGTTCGTATCAACTGTAACGTGAATAAAACCGCAGCTGAAATATTTTCTTTCCTGGCCTTGCATTTACATAACATGAAAGAGAAGACCAAAACCATACTATTCACCATAACTGCTTTTTAAAACTGATCCCATTTTACACTTTCTATGAACTGTCTTGATTTCAAGTTGATATTGCCCCTTCGCACTGTTACTACCTCATAACATTTATAACTACTGAAATTTCACCACTCTAAAAAATTTAATGGTTCTTTTCTAACAATTCATATTGGATCAGTTAAACATTAGGCAACTCAAGTTTTGGTTGTGTATTGGGTCTGGCTGAGATGGAGTTAATACTCCCCATAGCAGCCCTCATAGCGCTGTGCTCTGCATCAGTAGCTAGAAAGGTGTTGATAGCACACCAATGTTTTGGCTACTGCTGAGCAGTGCTGGCACAGCATCAAGGCTGTCTCCCCAACATTTTTGCCCCCCCCTCAATGGCAGGCTGGGGCAGGGCAAGATCTTGGGAGGGGACATAACCAGGACAGCTGACCTAAACTAACCAAACAGATATTCCATATCATATGACATCAGCTCAGATATAAAAGCTAAGTAAAGGGAGATAGAAGGGGGGGGGGCATTTTTTTATCTTCCGGAGCAACCACTACGCGTACTGAAGCCCTGCTTCCCAGGAAGTGGCCAGACATCACCTGCTGATGGGAAGTAGAGAATAACATCATTTGTTTTTCTTTGCTTTCGCGCGTGACCTTTGCTATCACTTTATTAAACTGTCCTTATCTTGACCCACGAGCCTTTTGTTATATTTTCTCCCCCCTGTCCAGCTGAGGAGGGGGAGTGATAGAGCGGCTTTGGTGGGCACCTGGCATCCAACCAGGGTCAACCCACCACAGGTTGGTTCTAGAAGCTGCACATTTACAAGTATCACAGGAAGAAGCAGAAATAAGTTTCAAAACCTACAACAAAATCTACGCTAATAAAATCAATCACTGGGAAGTATTCACCCAGATACCTGTCTTCGTGTTTGGAGAGGAGAAATTGCTACACAATTCTGTGAAGTCAAACAGTGATAGAAAACAGAAAAAATACTACAGTGATTCTTTAGCATGATATTGATTGTTTTCACAGAATGTTCATTCTATCTAGCACACAGCTACGTCCATTTTGCTGATTTAATATTATGGTTTGAATGACTACCCATCATGACAGCACTAGCCTAGAAGCACAGTACACTTCAGAGAAAGTTTTTCACTTGCATTATTTGAAATGTGCACACCTCTGAATTGTGGAAAGCTGCTGTCCATTAGAGAAACTTACCAGCATCTCCCATCGAACTGAAAATACTCTCTGTGACACACATGATGGTATCAGTAGCTTGGTCATAGCGTCCAATGGGCTCTCCCCTGCTTGCAAACTGGCGGACATGCTGCAAGAGGTCATTCAGGGCTTGGCTGACAATGCTGGCAGCTGCACTGACCTGCTTCAGTAACTCAGTGTCATCTGTGGCAGCCTGGCAGGCCCTCACACAGCTCTCCACTGAACGGTCTACCAGTTTCCCTGCCTCAATCAGCTGCTCCTGACACACTGGAGAGCTGATGGTGGGACTCACAACCTGCGTGGGGAAACAACACAAAGCATTCAGAAAAGGCTTATTTGCAAATTTCCTAGCTACTAACAAGTTAAAAGCTACTGCAGTAGATGTTTCATTTTTAACTTAATTGTTTTCCCTAGACAAAAAACCCTGAAAGGGAGTATTTAAATAGGTAGCTTCAGATATCTAGATTAGGAATCTGGGCTCTGCATATTGTTAATTTAATATCTAGTTAGATTCTGAGAATGGAGGCCCCCACCTTGTTTCATGCTTCTTCAGCAGCTACTCAACTGAGAAAACACTAGACAGTAGTTCTGGAGGGCAGGCATGGGCCAAACTCCTCCAGAGTAACTGCGTCCACTGGCAGAATCCTGTACCTGGGAATTCCAAATAAAATTAAATCTTAACTAGAATTGGTCTTGTAAAGCCTTCTTATATCAGCCTTTTGTTTGTTTGTTTAAATAAAAGTAGTGCTTGGCACAAGCCAAACAACCTTCTCCTTCTGAAGCCACAAGAGAAGTAATAAACTCTGTAATCTACAGATTAGAAACAAACAATACTCCCCCATTTTATTCAGGCATATCCGGACAGCTTTTAGCAACGGGAAAACTGTGCATATCTTATGAGGAAAACAGAATGCCACTGCGTGTCTTATGCCATATTGAAGAAATTCACAGGCAGTATGAACATCAAGTCCAAATAATGAAAATTCATATATATGCATTACAAAAAGCCCTTGCAGCCAGAGAAATAAAGTAGAAAATATTGAAAATTTAATACCTAATATTGGCTATCAATTTTAATATAAACCTTCTGGATGTTTCACAACAGTTGAATACCCATTTCCCTGCAAAAGATGACACTGCAGACTTCAAAAGCAGGATCCAAGTAGGAAATGCAAACTGTTTAATTTTTAAAATTAAATACTTTATTTATTTATTTTTAAGACAAAAAAGGCTGCAGAAGATGTAATGCTCCAATTGCAGACTTCAGAATTTGAGGTCTGATCTCAACTCCTTTGTAATTTGCTTAGACTAAAAATCAGTACTTGGCCAAAAGCAATGGATCTATTACAATGACTTGGCTACTGTAAATTAGTGCAAATATATTTAAAATCAATGATCACCAACTAGATTTTATTTTCAGCAAGAATACCAGCTTTTAATTATTTAGCTTTAGATGAGGTGAACCCATCCTAATACTAGGCTTTATTAGAAAACTTAAATAATCCCCCAGACAAGCTGTGCTTCTTGAACTAATATTTTTTAGTTTTTTATTTTATCAGTATTAGTAACCAATCAGATGGGCTCTTATCTGTGGAACCTTCTTTGGAGATTACAGCAACACCTCACATCCTCTGGGCTCCCGATTGCCACTGTTATGGGTGACAATTTATTAATCAACGACTTTGATATTGCATAAATATAGATCTATGATATTAACACAGCATGTTGTCTGAGACTGTTGGAAATACATAATAGCATACACTTGAAACGATGTCTTGCCACCTCACGAACATTGCTAGCCTCACCTTTGCACAAGCCACAAGCTGGGAAGTAGAGAGTGCACACTGTGTAGCAGCAGCAATGACCCTGTTCTGCAGGACTGTATCCTCAGCCACCTGTGCTACATTCTTGGCCTTCAGCACTAACATGGCAGCAGCATTTGCAACAGCTTTGGCCAGACTCATCAGAACATCCTGGTTAAAATAAAGGGAAAACTCAGTCTTATGAACAAAAAAAAGTATATACTTTGTTTATATTAAGATAAATCTCCTGAAGGTAAGAAATTCTCTTGTATCAAAAGTTAAACATTTTGTTTCATGTAAAGCAGTAGACATTACTATTACTCAGAAAACTCAACAGTTTTCTGGTCTCAGTACAACCATTTCTCTATCTACATTATCAAGTTACTGGACTGAATGAGTATGGACTGTCAAATTTTGAACTGGCTCAGAGTCCATAAGAACAATCTTCACTTCCTGAGAATACACTATTAGTATAAAAACATCTGGAGTTCACCATTAAACATGTGATAAATATCTGCAATAAAGATGACAACCTCAGGGAGCAAACTGCTGAGGACAGACAGTACTTGAGTTAATACTAAATTCAAGTACTTAATTGTGCTTAACAGTAATGACAACTGCCACTCCATTTTTGAAAATGCCATTTCCAACCACAATATTTCCTTGTCCATGACGTAACTATCACCCTATAAATTACTGCTCCACAATATAACTCAAAACAGGTCTTTATTCCAGAACTTTCCCTTGTACAAAAATAATTTAGTTAACTCTGAAACTGCAAAATTAAAACATGCTCATGTGTTAATTCCTGCAATGAAAAAGTTCAGAAAATTTCTTCCTTCCTAATGCCTGTACTGTTAAAATGACCTGGCTTTCCTGTAAAAAGATACTACAGATATGCATAATTTTAACTTCAGAGCAGAAAGAAAACCTTGGATTTAAAAAATTAAGAACACTAGTTTTCATTTTGTTTTTAAGGATATGAAGGCATGATAAACCATCCTTCTCCTTACCCACCTTCTCCAACACTCCATAGCACTTATCAGAATGTTTAGGTTCCTTCTCTTAGCCAAGAAAGAGAGGGCTGCAATACATACTCAACTAGGAATACAAATGAGAACTCTGATGAAACTTGCAGACAGATTTACTAGTGGATCAAGAGTTTCAAATAGCCTGTAAGTTATATTAGCAGACATCTTGCATACAGTGCATTCCAGAGATCTATCTGTTGCTATAAATTACTTCCCCTTGGTTCTGGTGCAAACCTGTTCTTGGCATTGAGTGAAAAAAATCCAAACATGTTTTTAACAGAGCATTTAGGAACAACGGTTTTAAACTGCTAATAGCTAACACCGTTATTAAGTCATACAGGCATTATGATTTGATAATTCTAATAAACTTAAGGAAATTATGGTTGTAATACAATAATTTTCTTCTACTCGGTTTACCAAAAGGTTGTGTAAAATTTTGGTTTACATGCATACATACAGACACAGCAAACTCTCATGTGAAAACCACTGTATTTAATGAGGAGAAATACTCATTGTTTATTAATAAACATTCATTCATTCTTCATAAATATATGGCATAATAGGTCATTAGCTTGCAAAGACAGTGAAACACAAGGAAGGGTAAGGATTGAAGTTGTCTGTGTGCATGTGCAAGTTTTAATACACTGCTTCCCACAAAATCCCTATGGCATTCAGAACAATTGATTAAGACTACGCATGTCACCCTGGAAAACTCAATTATAATCTTGTATCTGATGCGGTGTACTTAGTGAAGATAGGCAGAGTTTTTAAAAATATTTTGTTTGCTGTTCCTTATTTTCTGAGTCTAACTTGGCACTATGTGATATAACTTGCACTCCGTTGCAACTGAAGCAAAGGGGAACTGTGATTCAAACATCTAGTGTGACACAATGCCAAGAATTTGAGAGATCAACAAGTCAAAGGGTATTTCAAATTAGCAAATCTCCAGACTTCCATGCCAAATTTTCCACCTGTAAAATGGAATGACAGTTCCACATCCTACAAGAAAGCTATAAAAGATATTATCTGTGCAATACTGAGGTACTGAAAGTCACCATAAAAGAAGCCAGTCATGAACGTAGTGGTAAATGTAAAAATCAGAGTAGGATTTGAAAGTAAGAGTCTGACCAGTATGCAAATAGCATGAGCCATGCATTTTAAACAGAGGGGAGTACAGTGCAAACGGCTCTCCATGAGGCAAAAAAGCATCTATACGATACACAGAACGAAGTAGGGGTTCCTATGAAATCAGCACTCTGTGATGGTGTAATTAAAAGGAATTTCATAATGGATTAACCTCAATTAGCATTGAGAAACTTCAAAATCTAGCATTTTCTAACTGCACTTTGGGAAGCCTGGTTTTATGCAGTTGCCTCCTCATTAGAAAGCTGCACAGTTCTGACAGTGACAAGCAACCCCCTCATTACCTGGAACCTTTCATCTGTTTCATTTTCTCCAATTTGTCTCAGTAGCTCCCCGCTTGCTTGCCCAATGCTCCCAGCTGCAGTCAAAACTGTCTGTCGAGGCTAGAAAAATGTAATGGTGAAATACATTAATTCAAAGAAAATGAGTTTTACTTGAATTTCGTATTTGCTCGAGGAACTTCTGCATTAGCGTGCAATCAATACATGGTTAAAATAAAATTACACAACAGAAATACTTTGGAAAAATCTTTACTTTTCCACATGCACAACTGCACATCCATAATTCAGGGGTTTCATCTAAAGTGCTCCCAGAGAATGTGTAAAGAACTTTGAAGAACTTGAATAGACATTGCTATAATAACTCCAAGGATAATTAAGGATGGACAGTCAATATGCCAACTGATATGAAACATCAGGACATTTCATGTTCTTCAAAACATAAATAACTGAAGATAAGAGATGTAAGGCAAACTGGCTGCAGACTCCAACAAGTAACAAACTGATCAATATAGTCTATCCTGGTCAGTACTACTCATTTCTGGAAAACTACAACAGAGGGATTAAATTCTCATTTTATATGTCAAAAGTAGACAAAGATAGTAAATAAAAAAAATCATGAGCATCTCTCCACTTCCTATTAATCTGAGTCATAGTACTGTTTGAAATTTGTTTCTAAAAGAGAATACAGTACCCAGATAAATTAACTATTTATTACACAAATCAATTAGCCTCTGCATATAAAACAGAACATTCTAATATCAAGGTGCAAGACTTACAAGGCATAAAGACAGAGACAGATGAAGGAATAAGTAGTAGTCAAAAGAACTGCTTGCACAGGGGACTTTGTGGCACTGAGCAGGTAAGGCTTAGAAGCTAACATTTCTCAAAAAAGCCAAAGCCACGCACTTCAAAGAGGGAACTTGTAAAGTTTCCATCTACCCACCTCTCCTGAAGTAGGTTGCACAGCCTTCAGCAAGTCTGAGACAGCACTGGCCAATGTTCGAGCAGCTTTCAAGAGGTCTTCTCCACTTCCAACTTCATCATCCATGAGAGCAGCAAGCAGTTTCACACCTTTAGACATCTCGGTGAGGTTGGAAGAGATGGTTGTAATTGCACATCCCACAGCAGTGTAATCAGTGTCAACTGGGTCCCCTGTAGAGCAAATGTTTTTTCATGATCAGAATGCTTTAGTGGTTAAAAGGGAAAAAGAGGCAGCTACCACAAGCTACACTCATGAGAGAAAAAAGAGACATTTCAAGTAATGCCTATGAAGTAATTTTATTGTCAGTTGAAAATAATTAGACTGCTATAATTTTTCCAATTCCTATGTTACTTCTTCTACAAGAATTTATCTTTTAATAGAATTTCTCTTCATTCAGTGCAATTTGCTAAGAAGTCCACAGTTTCAGCTATCTTTCAACATTGAAAGAACCCAAGGTAATACAGTATTGTCCCTTTTAAGCCACTCACAGGTATATCAACCTGTAATTTGCTGAAGAAAAGAACACTGTCAATAAACACAATCTCTCTCTAACAACTGTCAGATCAATAATGCATTTTTGTAGTAACCTTGCAAACACCCTCTACTTTGTTGAATAAGCAAGCTACATTTTATCTTCATCAATGGTTGTAGCTTTAGTGTAAGGGATAAATTGAAGATACAAAAATTGTGTTGGGAGGGACAGAAAACTTGTTCCGCACATCAATGCACTTAGCTATTGGGGTATTTTGAAAAAAATTTTTCTCCAGCTGCCCCACACTCAGTCCCTATGTTACTTAAATTAGACTGATAAATAACTAGGAGACTGCAAGGAAATCCTTCCCTTTGAAATTTACCTGCTGTAAGGTTAACAACAGATGCAGTTCCTGCAGTGATAGCATCAACCTGGGAGTGTATTTCGTGTTTTGATTCATCAACCTTGTTCTGAACCCATACTCTTGATGCCTGAAGAGTAATAACAAAAACAAGAATTAAGGATTGCAGTGAGGTTCTGTAAGAGGAGATACTATGTAAATCTCTCGTTCCTTCATGAACATTTAAAAGTGAAACAGAGGACAACAACCAAGCCTTTAAAGTGAAATATGAAAGCAAGCATTTTCTTTTGCTGAATCTTCACTACAGAATTGCTATCACATTTCAACAGCTGCCCTTTTAAGGTAAAGGCCATAAACAGTGCATTCATGAAGGCTAGGCTAAACACTCTTGATTGACAGTCCCCCATAAACAACAGTCTCTTGATTTGTCCTCCTACCATAACCTGGATCAGGGAAACAGAATCATATTTTGTTCTTATTTTTCAAGTGTCTGGAAGGCAGTCACTCCCACCATAAATATTGCCCATAGTTTGCATTTAATTATACATAGGCATATGAAACAAATAGGATTCCAGACATGGTTATGGAAGGAAGTCTGCTACATCTAAACTCAGAAGACTGATTAGAGTGAGGTGGAACACTGTACATGAATTCCTTAAAGACAGCACAGATTTTTTAATCTCATTTTAAAAGCTTTAGTGATACTACTTTAGATCCCGGGACAATGACTAAACTGATCTGTAAACACCCCAAAGCATTAAGATCCATTTCTAAGAGGGATTAGAGAAACTCACCATGTCCTGCCCTAAAGGTGGCAGGTTATCAACTTCACTGAGGTCAGCTTGTGCCTGTTGAACAGCATGCATACTGGTATTAATAGTCCCCATCAAGGCCTGCTGAGCTGAGGTCTGAAAGGCAAAACAAGGAAATGGCTGTGTGCTAGGTTCCAAATGGCACTTCAGGCAGATGCTACATATGCATGAAGAGACAGTGAGTGACAACAATCCAACAATCACACCAGGCCATTTCAGATAGCTAGCTTTTCCCTGGTGCAATGGAGAGCTCTCTAACACGCCTCTCACACAGTCTTATTCTGCCTCTGTCATTTTATACTCCTCTGTACTTGCATACATTTATAAAATGCTGAACTTTCTAAGATCAAAAAATGCCCAACAGACACACAACAAAACCACCAAGCTCTTACTGACTTGCATTCTAGGAACATGAACATGAAAACTGAAATTGCTTCTAGGATATCATTATTGATTTCCTGGAACAGGACAAACCTATAACTCAATTGCCATCAATATGCATAAGCTAACAGAAAACCGAAGGGTTTAGGCAGAGCAGGATGGCTGTCTGTATTGGGTGTCTGTGGCAAGATTTTGGCTGCAGGGGTGGTCTCTGTGAGAAGAGGCCAGGGGCTGACCCATGCCAGGCACAGCTGGTTCCAGATGGCTCCAACAGACCCACTGCAGGACACAGCTGAGCCCAGCAGCCAAGCTGGCGGCACCTCTGGGAAAACATTGGTAAGAAAGGGCAAAACAACACATGGTGGCAAGGGGAAAAAGAAAAAATATTCAAGAAACCACCCTGCAAACACAAATGTCTGAGAAAGTTGCAGATGAGGTGCAGAGCAGAGATTCCCCAGCAGCCTGCAGGAGAGACCACAGTGGAGCAGGTATTTCCCCACAGCCTGTGAAGAGGGCCATGCCAGAGCAGATATCCACCCTGCAAGCCCACAGAGGACCCCACACTGCAGCAGGTGGATATTTCCCTGAAAGAAACTATAGCCTATGGAGAGCCCACGTTGGAGCAGGGTCTTGGCAGAAACGGCAGTCTGTGGAGGACCCACGCTGAAGCAGGCTCTCCTGAAAGGAACTGCAGATCATAGGGGACCCCCACTGGAGCCAGTTTATCCTGAAGAACTGCAGCCCATAGGAAGGACCCATGCTGGAGTTGGGGAAAAGCATGAGGAGGAAGGAGCAGCAGAGAGGGGCTGCCAATTGACCACTTGGGAGCAGGGAGTAGAATAGTCAGAAATGAAGGAGTGAGGTTGAGCCTGGGAAAAAACGGAGGTGGCAGGAAGGTGTTTTAGTTTTTGTCTGTTTCTCACCAACCAACTCTATTTTGATTGACAATAAATTAAATTAGTTTTCCCCAAATTGAGTCTGTTTTGCCCATGAAGGTAATTAGTGATCTCCCTGTCTTTATCTCAACCTATGTTGCGATAAAGAATTTCTGTCTTCTTTCCCACCCCCAGCCCCCAGCTTATTGAGGAGCAGGAGTGACAGAGCAGCTGGGCAGGTATTTGGCAAGCAGCCAAGGTCAACCCACTATGCATACTACACTTCTAGTGGTACGTCATGACCTTAAGCACTGATTATATTCTCTACAGCCTGTTTAGGGTTTTTGATAGTCTTTTAATTTAAATGAGAAAACTCAGCATCAATTTTAAGCCTGCTAAAAAATTCTAAATTGGTGGGCTAGTGATAAGCTAAGTGTAAGCCTTCTTCTTAAAACTGCTTACTTTTGCTAGTCTTTTAACCTTTTTTCCTAACCCTTGAATACTAGTTTAACTACTGAGAAGTAAAGAGAAGGCTGCAAGAGCCAGCTTTAAAGAAAATGAGGAAATAAGTCAAAATGTGATACCCTAAATATTTTAGGGATGCTCAAAACTTATATTCAGTAGGACAGCTGGGGAGTCATACTCTATATCCTCCTCCTGCTCTCAGTACTATGTATAACATGCTCTTTCTGACTACTTGCGGCACAGACAAGTTTCAAATGCAAAAAAAGTTTCAAATACAAAACAAGGAGGTTTCTCACAAGCGGGGGCATATGTCCTCTGTGCATCTGACCAACTGTGACTTGTTGCTGCGGAGAAGGCATGATGCCAATGTTGAAAGTCTCTGGGCCACTGGACCCTGAACGCATAACAGCTGGTAGTGCCACAGAGCCATGCTCCACCTTCCCGGTTCGGTTGAACTGCTGCTGCAAGATGGTAGATCTAAAAAAAAAAAAAAACCCCAAAAAACAAAAAAAAAAAACAAAAAAAAAAAAAAAAGAGAAAAAATTAGTTAGCTCCTGCAAATCAAGTTCTGCCAGATGTTCTTCCTTTAGGAGTTTAAATTGCATTTCATGACATTCAGAGAAGCTGGAAAATTTAAATTTTACAGTTTTTCTTTCTAACCATTTTCTAACATGCTAGAAAAAACCTAATCTGGGGCTTTTGGCAGATTAAATATTAATAGCACTAACAAGCAGGCACCAAGGAAAGAAGGCAATGTGCAGTTCTGGTATACATGGTACAATAGCTTTACTCCTATAACACGCATGACAGACAGAACCGGAACAAGGTTTATGGCATAACTGCTTTGTTTCAGTTGTATCATAGGCTGATCAATAGAAAATAGAAGCATGAACCCTGTGGAGGTGCCTTTTGCAAGCAATCCCTAGATTTGGGATAAAAACTAACATTCATTCTTCCTTCTTTATACACACATGTATACACAGTACTTGCTAATAATCTGGCAGCCTATCAGATAATGGGCTTGGAGGCAGGATACTTTCAGAATTAATAAAGTTATTGTCATCCACAGTCATGAACCACTTTGTCAGATATACTGCTCATATTTAAAAATGGTTCATGCTTTAACAGTTAGAAGCATTGACAGAAGTTCTGGCTTTAACAGCAACACTCTGCTGGGGAAAAAAGAAATTTCAATTGTGAAAAATCTTGTATTCATCAATTACAAGTTTTGGGCTTCTCTGCACAGCACTTAGCTAACAGTATATTCTGGAAGTAATTTGGAAAGGGTGATGTCAAAAGAAAGCACATCTCAACATGTGTGATCTGTCAAAAGTTGAAATTTCACAGGCAGCTAGATTAAATATCTAACAAGTCTATCTCCTATAAATCGTATGTTTAACAATAAATCAGACTTTCCACATACACACTGCTGACGCTGCCATCCTCAGAGTTCCAAGAGGAGACTTGAGTGGCTCGTTACAGTTTATAAGGTCACAAACCTATTTCTATTCCTTCACCGCAACAAAAGATTTAATATTCCTTTTCAAGACTATGGCCAGCTCTACAGTTATGCTTTTTGCTATATTCAGTTACTCTCTCATCAGAACCCTAGCCTGACCTACTAGTACCAAAACCTTACCTTTACACATGCCACACATCTAATTGGTTTGTCTAAAGTGGTTTGGTGAAATAAGCCAGCTCTGTTCATGACACAGTGTACAATTAAACTGACAGCAGTCAAATTTACTGGAAACCATGGACCTAGCCAACACAAGCAACTAAAACATTTTAATTCCTAAGTGTTTGCATGAAGATCAAAAATCTAATACATCATTTTCAGCTCTGCATCATTACTCCCCCCCCAACCCCCAGCATTTTACTGAATTGCAGCCTGAGTTCCTTTGTTCAAGGGTCAAGTTACCTCAAACTGGTACTACTGCTGGTTGCCTTAACCAACAATTTTGTGACAAATACCTGCTCTTCAATCCTTGAATGAAGCTAGTAGCCTGATGAATTGCCTGGGGATAGTACTTCCTTCTATTGAAATACTCTGTAGAAAATAATTCTTTAACAGTAATAACTATACTATTTCGTTTGAAAAAAGCTGCCACAGCCAAAAGGTCTCACTCTTAAATAAAGAGCATTTCCTCCTGTTGTATACACTCACTTCTTAGGTGAAACAGATTCTTCCAACATGGTTGATTCCTCATCACCTTCAAGCCCAAATCTATCTTTACTTTGTTTCTGGAGGGGGGGGAAGAAAAAGAAAAAAGTTAAACAATGTGTGTTGCTTTTTGCTTTCTCTCCACCATTTCCTTGCCATTTATCAGAAGCTTAGTCAAATAATCTGCAGAGTCTTGTCCAGTGCTGAACACCATGCATTTTGGTAGTGTGACAACATAACCTCCACCTCAGAAGAGGTGCCCTTCAGCATCTAACAGACCAGATTCTAAGCCCTGGCAGATTGAGTGCATAAAGGAAAAAAGCCTGTTGGTGCCTTTTTGAACAAAGGTAAAGAGAAAGTGCTGAGATATTGTCTTTTCTCACAGAAAAAAAAAAAAAGTTCTAAAGACCGAGTGACATGCAACAACAGCAAATCTGGGCACAGAAAGGACAGGTACCATCCCCTTTCCCATTCTCTTCTAACTCAGGAACATCAGACTGACTCAATTAACTAGACCTCAGCTACAAGTCATACTTAGCATCCTGAAATGTTACTACGTGGTGCTACCTACCACTATGAAATACATATCCATAGTAAAGATGATAAATTTAATACTGTATCCAAGTTATATTACCATACTTACTTCAAACCTCTGGACAGTCTGCACATCTGACTTTTTGAGGCAGTTTTTTATAGTGGTATAAGGGAGGTGAATATACTCAAGGGGAAGAAGTCTAAACCACTAGAAACAGGAAACTACCATAAAAGTACTGCCTTGTAAAACCAATCTATTTCTACTTGTGACCTAGTGCAAATATACTGTCTGCTTTCCACCTTGTTACATGATTTGTAGTCTGAATATATACATACTATTATATTTTGAGTTTATGCATGAACTGAAACTGCCTATTTCTAGTCAAGATTATGCCTTGCTTCCATATTAGTATGAAGTAAAAAAACCCCATACCTAGATCAAAAAATGGTAAAAGTTCCTCAAGTTCAGAGCTCCCTGTCAACTGATTAATGACCTATCACTAAAATTGCAGGACAAGAGGGAGTGGGGAGTGTTGCACCAATAATATTTTAGCAGAAAAAACCACACCACCAATCCACACCAGAGCAAATGAGTTGGAACAGTACAAAACACATCAAGAATTAACATTATGCAACTAAGAGTGATAAACCATACTTTAAGGCATGCATCACAGAGATAACTTAGACTCAACAATTAGAAACGGCATGCTTCTCATACTCATCATGAAGCATCATGGGTGTTTTACCACTTAACCTGTTACTAATTCATTCATTTTATAACTGGCTGTGTCAGCAAATTGTAAAGAAGCATTCAAAGGACTGGAAGGAAGTGGAAATGCGCACATCTGTATTCCATCAAGACAGAAAGGCTGCTTTCATTTGGCATTAGAAAGCAAAGCTACTTTTGAAGCTTAAGAGCTAGAATCAAGTTTTAAACCATCTATAGAAACCTGCAGTTTATTTAACATTTATTAAATCTGAGACTGACAGCCTCAGAGAAAAAAGGCATGTACTGTGATGAATTCTGGCAATCCTCCTCAACCTCTGATTTCATAACACTTCATGTTACATCCTACACTGTTCACATGACCAAAGGCAATAAATTCTCCTGAGCTGCTTAGCTTTCTGTCATTTCTTTACTACTAAACTCCATTACAGCAAATAATGATGTAGTTTGGTTGAACAAAGTAAAAATTACAAAGGAATTTTACAAAGTAAAAATTTATCAAAGAGCAACCAGTGCTATTTGAAACACCTCACTTTTCTATACACCTTACTTACAGTATGACCATTCAGCTCCACGTTTCTTGGCAAAACTGGTATTTTCTGCTGTTGCACTTATTTACTAGTGAATATTTTGAATGCTGGATATGAATATCGGCCTTTCCTCTCTCCTGCCAGGCACAGTCCATAAAACCAAGTTTCAAGACAGTCCGGCCTCTTCACAAACACCGAATTCTATCCCTCTCTCTACACAACTGAGATGTAATTCTTTGCTTTACTGATCACAATATTTTTAAAGCAATGTTTTTTTTAAATTTTTTTTCCCCCAAAAAACTTTCTCAGTTTTGATACATTATATATAAGAGTTGCTGGACAACAATTGTGTAGCCCTTAATGTAGTTTTAAATGCTGCTTCCAGGGGATCATTTCTTTCCACCTGATTCACCACTTTGGTCCATAGCTTAAAATCCATAGTTGAAGCTTTGGACTCCCCTCTGCATATACACTCATAGTCAGCAGTTCACCTTCCAGACAGAAAAACAAAGCCCAAGCATGCTGTACTGAGCCTGACCCATACTACCACTACAGTTAATAGCCTTGATATTTTCTAGAAGCACTCAAGTTAATGAAAAGAGCTTGTATTAAAGGTAAAAATGATAAACATCCAAACATAAGGTACAACAATGACTTCATGAGAGAAAAAGAGAACTGCAGCTTGCACACATTTGAGCTTTTGCACTGCTGTACAGTGATTTTTACTGCATTTTTACTACATGTCATCTTAATACTATACCTTCTTTAGGATGATATCAATATAACCTGCAATTAATTGAGAGATCTGTTCTCCTTCAGTGGTCTGTACTGAGTAATAGCTTTCCTGATATTCACCAAAATCCTGAAGGAAGAGAGGAAAAAAAGCCAAACCTCTTAAAAAATGGAAGGCAAATAAATGAAGAAACAGTACCAAATATGAGTGAGAGAATTCAAGTTTTAAAATTATTTGTATAGACATTTTATTATATCCAACAGTAAATGAAACTGCTCCAAGATTCTAAACCAGTCTATATGGGGGGTGAGGGAGGAGAGGGGAAGGATGCTTTTCACAGCTTAATCACAGACATTTCATAAATTGAAATGCCAGAGGACCAGGAGATACTTAGTCTGACTTCATCAGACTCAGTCACTGAAGGATGGAGAAAATTCTTTAGAATTTTATTCTAAAGCATAATCACCCATGCAACTGGAAATTAGATGCAAGTGATTAAAGTGAATATAATTTTCCAGCCTCTGCCTCTTGCTCTACCACTTTAAACAACCTCCTCATATACAAAATACTCTTGTTGCAGTAGTCTCTTATGGACCAAATAATTAACAAAACATCACATTCATGAAAGTTCTTTAAATACATAATAATCAAATGTATTAATGAACCACCTAGCTTTGTTTATATTCATATCTTGCAAGTCACAAAGTGCATTACGAATGGCAAGCACCTTAAAGGTTTAAGCAGGTGTGAATAATGATGTTTTCTTAACTGTTTTAGTGGTTAGGCACAGAACAGATTTAAACAATGTTTTTTGAGAAGATTTAAACAGTACTTTGGGGGAACGGGTCCATCTAGAAACATCAAAATACAGATCGACCCTAGATACCAATATGGGTCAGTTTATTAGTTTAGGACGCAGTGACTCTATACAATGCTAGAAAATTACAGATAGAACAAGTTACATTAAAGAAACTGTTCTGAGTTTAAGTACATCTTCCTTTCTCCTTGCCACATAGATCCTTCTTCCTCTGAATATATACAAAAAGACTACCAGAGTGAAGCTTTTAGGTGAGGCAGCCCAGCGTTTCACAGTTGTCAGTGGCCATTCCTGCAACACTTCCTTGGTCTTCTCATCCACACGCATCACTGAGTCTTTGGTGACACCCAGCAAACGAGGAACCAACTTGTTTTTGCCTTTCATTTTTTCCTATAACAAGGTGCGAAAGATTGTTTTTCATTCAAATAGAGCTTGCCAGAGGAAAAAGGAAAAGCATGGTGGAATATACTGACAAAAGGAAGCAACTGGCATGCAGATGAGGACAATTTAAAACTCCAGGCTCAGTTTGTCTGGTCTCAGACAGTGATTTTCAAACAATGCATTAACATTAATAAGCTCTGGTCCTTACTTGACCTTTACTATGCAGTTCAAAAGACACTCCCTCTTCTCCCTCCTACAGGAAACAGAAGTATTTTAAGGATTGTGCTAACAAATCTCTGGAAGTTACTTTAAAAAACAACAAAAAAACCAAAAAACCAAGATGGCATTCCTTCTAGACACAAGACTTCCTGTGTAAAACCAGATTAGAGAACCTGAATGGGAAACTGGCATCAGGAGGACTGAGAAGTTAAGGTTGCCCATACCATTTCTCTATAAAATTTCTGGAGAGGTAAAGGAAATGAAGGCCCACTGGGCCTGACAATTAGGCAAGAACAGCCATAATTTGTCCCATATTTTGGATTTGAAATCTTAGTTATTTTCAATCCATGGGAACATCCTAACCCATGCAAACATCACAAGGAAGGGTGCAGGGTCAATCTGCATGCTGCTAGCTGATGTCTCCTTATTTGTTGGATATTCTGCCTCTTTAGTTTTCCAAGGTTGCAGAGGATAGGCCCAAACTAACTATCTGCTACATAAAATCATAAAATAGAAATGAATCCCCATGTCCCATTCCCCTGAATTTATGTAGGCAGCAAAGAATCAATTCCTATTTCCGTAGTAGGTCATTTGATAGACTTTTTAAATGACCAATTATTCTTTCCAACAGAAGTTTCATGACACAGTTACTTGATTCAGTTACTGTTTGCTTTAAGCTATGACAAAAAAGCGCAAGATACTAATGAAAAATACAAAGGTATTTTTACCTTTTACCATACAGGTCAGCTACATTGTGTTAACAAATCCCCACTGAATTAGCATCTTGTTCTAAATGTGCATGCTTGTTAGTTTTAATATTTTAGTTACTGAAAACTGCATGCCATAACTTTAGTATAGTTTCTAATACACAACTTAGCTCAACAGCTCTGTTAAAAACTTGAGGTTCCATTAATGGTGCCTAACAAGATGTTTTCCCTTAAAGGAAGCAAGGTGACAAGGTAATTCTTTCTAAGTGTACCATATTAATAGTATTATCCTCTGCACATTTTTCATTTTATTTTCATCTTCTATCTGCTTCACTAGAATTTTTTGATGACTATGTACTTTAGGAAAAGGCAACCTATAGATATTCAGCCATCTACAGAGATTCTGTACTGTTAACTGTGGGAACCTAAGAAGGAAAACATTTGCCTAAGTTTAGCCTCCTTTCCATTCTATATCAGTGGTTACTGAATACTCGGGCACTAATGCTTCAGTTCTGTTTTCACAGCAGAATGTCAGCATCTTGGTACCAAATTGTTTCAAAAGCCTTAAGACCATGACCTGTTTTACTGCAAGGATTAAGAGAAATTAATCATGCAGCTGATGAAGTTGTTCTTCAGGTGCAGTTTTTCAGCAACTCACATTATCATTAAACTTCTAAACAGGAACAACTTATGACTTCTTTGTGAATGTTTTTCTGAAGACAGTACTTTGTTGGTAATCAGAAGAAAAAAGAACAAATGTCAATTTAAAGAAATTAAATCATGACAGACTCAAATTTCTTTCTGGTAGCAGTATGACAAGGATCTAAACTGAAATTATAATCCTGTCCCACGTAGTAACTTACACTTTTTTCCAAATGCTGCTTTCAGACAGAAGGCTGAAAGAATATCTTTGACCTTTGCTTAGGGCAGAATCTGAGGTAATACATAACCAACCATACAATACGGTCCCAGCAAGATCTACAATACCTTAACAAGAAAAAATGACACTCCGTAGGTCCGCAGGGAACGGGCTAGCTTCACATACTTCACTTTGGCTTCTATTTCAGTCATCTCACCACAGTTTTTGTGCTCCTGTAATGACAGTTCAGTATAACTCAGACAGAAACAATGCTTTCTGGAAACAAACAAAAAAGGCTATAGCTTTTATCTGTTTAAGGATGCTTAGTTAATAACCATTACAATAAGAATATTTGAAAAAATACTGGCTAGAAATGTTAGCAAGACTATATCCCATAATTCCTCACATAAGAGAACATAAACAACCTGTGCAAATGGAATGCTCCTCTTCGACCATCATCCATTCTTTGTTACCAACCAAGCACACACAAACCACTTCTGAAACAGTTTACAATTCTAGGTATTGCTGCTATTTGACACCATTAGGTTTCATACAATTAACACCTCTTTGCTCAGGCTTTTTAAAATCATTTAAGAGTCCCAGCACCCCTATTTTTTTCCAGGAACAGACTATTCCTGCTTTGTGCCCAAAACTTCCAATTCACGAGAGCCTCACGTCTTGTAATTGACCATTTCTCATCTGTTATAGGTACTTCCAATGGGCTTTTTTCACCAGTTGCACCGTTATCCACATTTTTTCCATCATATGAACAGAATTCTACAGGTGAGGAAGAAGCAATGATTTTTCTAAATAGTTCATCCTGAAATAGTCATCTAGGTGTGCCTTGTAACTCAATTTCTATTTATAATTTAAACAATTTACTCATTAGTAAACTTTATTACCTGTAAGTAATGACAACTACCAATATTATGTATTCAAACTTCCTCTCAGCATCTGCTCTGCTACCCCAGAGCGTTCTGCTGAAAATCCTACCCCGACGTCCTGCTATTTAAATCCTGTTTGTGGGATTCCCTATCACACCTCATCTTCCCCTCACATTCTTCTGATCTGCTGGTTGCCACCACTTTCGTGCTGACTGATGGCAGCAGGGGGAGCACCAAGAACATGGGAAACACTTTTCTACTCCAGTTTAAGTCACCATCTCGACAATGTTCCACGGAGGAACTGCAACTGCAGTTGCAACTGCAACTCCAAAAGCCCTTTTGCATCCCAAGGACATAGACCGATCATATCTGTCAAGTTCAGCACAGAGAACACAACCAGGATCCCCAAAGAGCAAGGAGCCCAGATGTAGTCATTGCAGATGGAGTATTTGGTGAAAATCACCTGCCAAACCCAAGAATTTTATAACTCAGGGAAACAGCTGATTTTTGTCAAAAAGACAGCTTGCTTATTCTACCTTGCTGTTGTATCTTTGCCCAGTATCAGTGCCCTCACTGATGAGCTTCTTGTCCACGCACTGAAGTATGTAGTGATTAAAGCTACTCATGGATCATATTTGACATGGGCAAAAATCACATGCTATGAATAACATGATAGCAATACTCAGAAAAATCTTTTTTTTTTTTTTTTTTGCTTAAACTGGAACATCACTGCCACCAGCTAAAGGTATACAGAAAAGTGTTAGACATGCTCATCTACAAGAAAGTACTACAAACTCCAGGTAGAACAGACTGAGCTACAGAATTCCTAGACTGGGAGTATAACAGACATAGGAAAGTATGTGACCTGTTCCTGCTCTTCAACTTGTCTCCCAAGGTGAGATCACAGATCATTGGTATGTCCTTCCAGAAACCACGTGACTTGATTTCAGCTATTGACCTCAGAATTTTTCAACTTATTCTGTATTGCCAAACATGTACTTCAGTAAGCACAGATATTTAGTGCATCTACAGTACTCAAACTCTGAGACCACTTCCAACAGTATCAGTACATTTTATACTCAACTGCTTCAGTCTTTTACGACTATGTGATTCCCAGACACATCACCGCACTCCAGTGTTAGCTAGCAGAACTCTTGAAGCTCATGCTTCAATAAGACATGAAATTAAAACTGGCTTTCCTAAATGTGCTTCTATTTTAGTACAAATACACATCCTTACTTTTCAATGCAATTGAAAAAAAGGCCTTAAGAATATCAAATATTCACTCTCTCCCCTTCAACAAAGTAAACTGAATAATAATCAGTGAAGAAAAAAGGATCAGGACAATAAATCTGCTAAAGAAAGAAAAGCAAATCTGTCAGATTCTTTATACTTGATTTTCTGATAGTTATATAATTCGCGTATATATAGAGTATACACCTGTGAAAGCTCATATTTTTCTTACAAAGGAAGTGAAACTATTGTAGGTTTTTCAGCCTCACAATTACCTGAAATATTCTCTTTTCAGCCCCTCTTTGTTTGGTATATTCTTTAGGCAGGAATTCTTTTAGGCTAAGGAAAAAAAAAATTCCATAGTTAATGGTGTCTTCCTGAGGAAGGATGCTTTCCATGCTCCTTCATTGGCATTAAGTCCCCCAAGCTTCCTAAAATGGGCATAAAATACCTACACAATGAAACAAAACTGGCTAAGCAGGGTGAGAGCAAGAGGATATCTTACATAATTAAGAAAAATACTTTAGTTACATCCCCATGCAATACCTCTTTCATGTTTTGAAAAGTCATCAAAAGTAAATAATAGCTGGGTCACTTTCCATTCTTAAACTATATGATGTCTCTCAGCATTTCAGAGGGGTTCACATCTAAATTCAAACATACTCATTGTAATCTGGGGGAAGAAGGGGACATCAAAGCTCAAGCCAGCTCTGTGTTTGAGTTCAGATGCTGCTATTTCTTTCCAGTAGCACTTTGATTTACTGATGTGCAGGACCAAGTTCTTCCTCTGTGTCTTCTAAGAAATGTTAGAGCACTAGTATTTTACTGAAAAACTGCAAAGCCATTTAAATGGACACAATACCAGTCACTATCTCAAAAACAAAGTCATATATAAACAGTCCTAATATCTGTAACACTCAGATACTAAGGGTCTCAGAATACAAAGTAAACTAAGCAAGTTCAGCCTCCATGATAGAGCTTAGTCAGAAAGAATCTTTAAACACCTCACCTGTACCTCCTTGCTGTATAATAAAATAAACTCTATCTCAACCAAACATCACCCCAACTTGAAGACATATCAACATCACGCTTTAACAAACATCAGTTCTTTTCTGGATTGCACCTTCCCATCTGGAACACTCTACTCTGACAAAACTATGTCATATATTCAGCAGTTCATTTTCAGCCTGGAGAAACTTCCACAGTTCAAAAAATTGGTTTCTAAGGATCCCTCCTGCTTTGGAATATTAAGAATCACAGAAAAAGTACGACTGGATAATCTCCTCCTCATTTTGATTTATTCAGTAAACAAGCACACTATTAACACAGAAAGCTAGAACTACCTACTATCATAGAAAGTTACAAGTTTTGAGAATGATGGATTTTTTTAAACAAGATTGGCAAAAATTTGCTTGGCTGTTCTGGGGGGGGGGGGGGGGGTTTTGTTTGAGGGGATGGGTGTTTCTGTTTTTTTTGTTTTTTTTTGTGGGCTTTTTTTGTTTTGTTTAGTGTGCTTTTTTTGTTTTGAAACACAAAAGCCTGCCATTGCAGACAACAAAGTAACTCAAAAGACTAAATCAGGATTTTGTCCTTTCCTCAGAAATACTTCTCATTAGTGAAATAATTAATTTTGTTCTTTGCATAAAGCTCCAGCAATATAAATCAAAGTAAGAACAAATTTTCCTTCCAATGCTCCGGTAGTTACATTTCACTAATACATGATAATGAAATCTCTTCTCAAGACTTATTTACACAGACACATCGTGGGGTGGGGAAGGCTGGAAAGGCAAATTAGATAAAGACTATAGATAAAGACTGAATACAGTCCTTATTATCATAAAAAGCTGGTGCCTTTCTTCTGAAACAACTGGCACTTTTATACAGAATTTCATAGGTTCAAACCAGTTTGGTAAAATTCACTTCCAAGGCAAATGAAAAAAAAACCACAACCAAACCTGAGTTAAACCCAGTTTAATTCTGGAAATGGATTTATATAGAAAAATTATAGTTATCAATGCACTTCCAATTCTCATCTTTCATTAACTAGAGTTAATTTTCTCAGCTATCTGTATGTAGATAAACCATCAAGACCATTACATTTTTAAACAAGTCTGCTTACTTTGTTAAGTCATATACACTTTAAGACAAAATTGCTGAGCAAACATTATTTGGAGCTTCTTAAGCAGCACAAGTTAAGGCGACAACTTTGTGCTTTGTCCACTAAGTACCAATTGGTATCCTCTTGCACACGTAGCTGGCAATTAGATCAGATGGTTTTGCCTTGTATCACCTTCCATTGTTTTTCAATCAATAGGCAAGTATCACCTCAACGGAAAGGGTGAAATGCTAGTTGTAAACAGAATGAAATTATTTTAATGCTGCCTATAATGAGAATATTTTCTTTATGATGCAACAAACAATAGTTTCACTTTATTTAGCAGCTTGTTTAATGGAGTGTCCTGGTTTCAGCTGGGATAGAGTTAACTGTCTTCCTAGGAGCTGGTACAGTGCTATGTTTTGAGTTCAGTATGTGAAGAATGTTTGATAACACTGGTGTTTTCAGTTGTTGCTCAGTAGTGTTTAGACTAGAGTCAAGGATTTTTCAGCTTCTCATGCCCAGCCAGGGCACCTGACCCAAACTGGCCAACAGTGTATTCCATACCATGTGACGTCCCTTCTAGTTTAGGAACTGGGAAGGGGGGGGCAGGGATTTCGCTGCTCGGGGACTGGCTGGGTGTCGGTCGGCGGGTGGTGAGCAATTGCCCTGCGCATCATTTGTACATTTCAATCCTTTTATTACTACTGTTGTCATTTTATTAGTGTTATCATTATCATTATTAGTTTCTTCTTTTCTGTTCTATTAAACCGTTCTTATCTCAACCCAGGAGTTTTACTTCTTTTCCTGATTTTCTCCCCCATCCCACTGGATGGGGGGGAGTGAGTGAGTGGCTGCGTGGTGCTTAGTTGCTGGCTGGGGTTAAACCATGACATGGAGTTAACAAAAACACCTGGATTATATTATCATTTAGCCTTCTTTAATTACACATTATTACAATGGACAATGAACTCAGTTAAAATAACATCTAGCAGCAAGCACTGTTCATTTAACTTCATTTACTGTGAGTTTGCTCCCACAGCTCTTAAAAAAAAAATATACTAGTGCCAACACATATTGGTTGTTTTTCATTAGCATAAAGGTATATCCAGTGTTCTTGAAAAAAGACAGTTCAAGACAGTAAAACAAGCTAGATTAAAGAATTGAGCTTATTGGTCACCAAGCGTGCTTGGAAATAAAAAGCAGAGGTGGGCAGTTTTAGGTGCTCCTTTCCTATCTGCATATGGATAGTACAAGTTCTTTATTAGATATTCTCTCCGCAAATTTAAACACAGTGTACCCTCTGTAGGTGCAATGCAAAACTTGAGCTGTATGAGTAAGGGCATGAAGAAAGACTACTTGCAATTTGATAGTTTAAGAGCTTTCACAGTTTACTTAGGCATGAGCTTCCAGGAAATTCCAACAACCAATACCAAAATATTGGCAATAATCTTCATTTGTGCAAAGAATAATTTATGAATGACAAAAAAGGGTACAAAAGATTTCTCTCTATAAACATATTGCAGACATGGCAAACTCAGCTAAGCTGTTTCAAAACAATGCTATGAAATACTAATACTATTCTGTCACATGCTGTTTTCTGTATGAGCTGACAGATTCTCCTTAAGGGAATCTGTAGCATGTTCAGGTTTCAGTGGTGACTGAATGGACAGCGCTCCACTGCTGTATTAAGCTACAGCATACAGTTTTCATAAAACACAACTGCTTTCATACTTGAAAAGAATCATTGTTCATCCACCAAAGAGTAGGAAATAGTTGGATGAAACCTTAAAAAAAACCTCATTCTGTTTCAAGAAGAAAAAAAACCTAAAAAGTTTTTTCTGAAAGGCTGAGAGATGCATTTGCAGGGGAAAAAAATAAAAAAAAGAAATCAGCATTTATCTACATTATTTATATATATTGTTCATAACGAGTTAGGAGCACTTAGCTTGTTTAGACTCACAAAACAAAAGCATGAGGTTTCACAATAAGGCTGTCATGATGGCTGTGTACAGCCAAATGCATAAAACACTACATCAAACATGTACACTTGAAATTAGAAGGCAATGACTAGGGACTTATGGTTCTGAAGCAGACTCCTCTACAGAGGGCAAAAAGAGAATTACTTCTAAATCAGAAATCCTTAATTTTATGAAACTGATTAGACACCAGGACAGCAAGCAATTACACTTAGTGACCTGGAAGGCTTGATCCCAATACATTCAAAGCCCATTTAAATGAAAATAAAACAACAGTAGAGAAAATTCCCTGCAGAAAATAACTAAGTTCTAAATTTTGGAAGTCCAGTTCTAAATTATTTCCACTGGAGTAACATCCTCTTTCTAACATACAGTTCAGTTATTTATACCTTTCATTTCTATTAGGATTAAAAAAAAAAAAAAAGATAATGCACTTTATATGTGTGATGTATTCTGTGTATTCTGTGATGGACTTCCAACTATCTAGCATTGCATACAAAGCAGAAATATCAGCCACCCAGCAGTTTCAGTCCACTATAAAACATAGTTACTATATGGGAGCTTAATAAAAAAAGAAAAAGAAAAAAAAGAAAAAAATCTTTACGCTGAAAAGACCAAGTAGAACACCTAGAAAAACCTAGAAAAATTTAAGCAACTGAACTCTGCACAGCAGTTTGCAAAAACTGCTGGTTAAGTTTGTGGGGAACTATTGCTTTAAACATTAAAAACAACTATTGCTGGGAACACCTAACTCTTGAAATCATTACTGTGACACAACATTAGCTTGTCAAGGGGTAATACCCTAATGGTTTGCTGCAGGAATACTCTGGAGTGAGTGGAAGGAGAAAGGAAGAATAAGTAGACAATGGACAAATCCCACAGGAAGATTGTTGCATAACTGGTCACAATTATAGGGAATAAGAACCAGGAGTACACTGAAGCTATTACACTGGGTCCCCATAATTCTTAGAGACACCAGTACCCCTATTAGGAAAGGCTCATGGGCCAATCAGTAGCAGACAGACAGAACAAAGAAAAGCTGATTATTAATTGGAACTGAAGGATATTTTTTCACATGGTTTGTTTGGATAACTGAACTGCTACTTTAGGAAAATCTTTCAAAAGTGAAGTGTTTTAAACAACCAATATTGCAGCATTGCATGTTCCAAAGCAAGCCACCACTTTAAAGTGATTCCCTGAGCTATAGTAAAAACCAGACTCAGGCTCACAAAGGAAGTATAAAAGTCAGCACTAAACACTCAGCCAGTGGAACGGGACAGAAACCAAGTATACACCCATTGTTTTGTGCATCCCATTAAAGTACCTATGAGCCTCATATGTAGACAAGGCTTGACAGACTGTGCAGTAAATAGCTTGCTTTTACCTTCCTACATTCTTTTCTTCAGACTCTGACTCTCAGTTAATTCTGCTGCAGGCAAACCAATCAGAAAATCGAAATTGGTAGAAAAATGGGACATTTAAATTTCAAACTAAACTTGCCCTGCTGATAGTGGCAAAGTACCGCAATAAAGGTTAAAGGATGGGCCACTTGTAAGCAGGACTCCTGTCCATATCTGAAACGAAGAGCAGAATTCTAGATCTCCATTCATACAGTACCATGAGAGGGTGAATCTGAACAAGTGATTAATGCCACTAAAAAGTTTGAAAAATTTAACTTCTACACACAGCAATATTAACTTTATTCAAATGACAAAGCATCTTTCCATTAGTGTACTTTCCTAGCAAATCAAACATCTGTGATATACACTGATGTATGCTTAATTCACACATGACATTACTAAATGCAGGCAGAAGTAGACTTCTAAGGAAGAACAAAATCCCAGTTCTCCCACATTACCAAGTGGTTGGGGAATCCAGCTGCACACTTAACTGGCACCCTGGGGGGGAGCTGGTGCCCTGTGCTGCCTAATAAGCCATTGCCAAAGGTCCCCTCACCAGCTGCGGTTGCTGATTTGTGCAATAAAGCTCCTTTCACAGGGAGACTGCTACAGAAAACACACTGAATCTGATTACCTCTGCTTGGAGTACTAAAATGCATTTAGTCTGTAACAACTCAACATTAGTTACACATGAGGTCACCCGAATTTAGAAGTTAGAAGTGTTTACTCTAAAAATCCAGGTTTGTGTTTGTGTTCTACATGAGGTCCAAACTGGATCTGTGCTTGAAAGCCTCCAAATTCGCAGGCCTTCTCAAAGGAGACAGGATGTGAACCATTCAGAATGTCATCACGAGCCTATAGGAGATAAGCAAAGACATGTCAAGGACATCCAAAATAACTATTACATCTCTGAAATTCCTTGAAAGCTTGAACATGGCCCAGGAATCCAGCAACACAGTTTTCTGTCTGAATGTCTTCATTATTCCATTCTGGATGTGTTTATGACTAACAAAATAAACAAAGCACTAGATTATTTTCTGGTGAATATCTACAGAGACTTATTGAAACAACAATTGTAACAACTTCCATCAAAAAGCCAACATCTATTTCCTGCCATATGTGTATATAAAATACAACATATTTATACACACTTATGTGTATACAGATATATACGTGTGTGTACATACACACATGTAAGAGCTTTTATCTCACCACCTTGTAATAGCAGGGAAAATGATCTGCATAACTAGTAAGTAAAAACAGATTACTAGTATAGAAATGGCAACAGGAGAAGGCAAACAGCATTTTCCTTCCATTTGTTTAAATTTAGTGGTCATAGAAGATGAGGGATTTTATTGCTCTGGCAATAGAAGGCTCATCTACCCACAGACAGAACAATGACAAGGCAGTATCAACACATACTGCCCTAACAGCAGCCTGAAAGAAATATCTAAGTGGCAGTAGAACAGCTCAGTGTAACACAGTCTTCTAAAATACTTGAAAATGTAATGCGGTCTTACAAGCAATGCCATCGTTACCTTTTGCCTCAGAGTTTTAAAATGTAATTTAGAGCAATCCCATTTGAATCAGCTGCAAGTATAACAGAACATTCCATTAAACTTTCAATGTTTTTTTTTTTTTTACTTTTTAAAAAAACCTTTAACAAAAATTTTAAAAGCCTGCTTTTTTTCAGACTGCATTACAGACAACTGCACCAGAGCCTTCAGTTAAATACTATCTTCTGCATAAAACTCTTAGCTTTGCTAAAGTATGTATAGTACCTCTAACAGTGTGGGGAACCTGGCTAGGTGGACTCCCACTGTGTTACATGATATGGTCCATTTTGAACAGGAAGCCTGCCTGCCTTGTTTGCTGTCTGGGCTGAAGATTGGAAAGGGAGTGCAGAAGAAGCTCCCTCACTGATCAGGCAGAAGAGAAAAGAGATGAGAAGCAGAAAGCTGGTTGCAAGACTGACCTGAGATTTCATATTACAGAGAAAGCATCACCTATAGAAGAGAATGGGGAGAAAAACTAAAAAGAATGACTTAAAACACTGAAGACATTCATGAATTTTGAGGAAACAGGACATGAAAGTCAGTGGATTTTTGGTTGAGTGTCCATTATTGGGTTGAAAGTATTTGATTAAAAAGAATCAGCAAAGCCTCTGTACTATCATGTGTTCTTGGAGGAATAGACAAAAAAAGTAAAATCAAAGCACATCCAGAACCAGAATTCTAGAAAATGGAGTATTTCAGCAACAAGATTTTTCTAATTAACAGGTTTCCTCAGGCAAGGCAGAACCCGTACACATACTGTACCTGAACATAAAGCAAATTAAGCTGAACAGGATCTCTTGAATCTACGTTCTGGTCTGAATAAAAGAATTTTCGTCTCAACAGTAGTGTTTCATTTTCATCAACTCCTTGTTCTCTAAACGTTCGGCTGTGATCTAGCCAATTTACTGTAACAGAACCACAGACACGCACATTGTTAAATACGCAGCGTTGCCAGTGTTAAAAGCTGTTGTGAAAATCATGTGATAATTGGCATTTCCACTGGAGGGAGGAACTCTGCAAAAAACGTTGCTTTCATTTCAGCTTCTAGTCATCAGTGTTGAAGGTTGCTACAAATGAGAATTGAAGAACAGCACTGCTGAGAAACAAGAATTTACTACAGTATAAACCACCATTAATATTGTTGAAGAAACAACTATAGTAACATTTTAATACTAAATTTAGATCTTCAAAATCTCACTGCAAAATTATTTTAAAAAGTTTACCACATTTTCCTCCTAAAACCAATTGTTCTGTTTACTTTTCTTATCCCTGAACACAGTTTTAAAGCATCTTCCTGCCAGTCACAGTTAATCTTAGTGCCTTAATGTAAAAGAGAAAAAATGGTTCTCATGACTTTACACAAAACCCAAATCAAATACTGTCTTAGTTCTTTGGCAAACTCCATTTACACTTAAAATGTATACCTTCAAAGACAAAACTACCTTTTGATGGCTTTCAGTGTGCATCAACATTTAAATATCCAACTGTAATGAAGGGGAGAAAATGGTCATTACAGAAATGACCCTTCACACTTAAGTTACAACTGCCCTACCAAAAAAGTAATGAAAAACACTTCAAAAGACCTGCTAACTCTCCCAGCTAGAGACAACAACTTGTCCATTTACCTAATTTTAAAAATACTCAGTAGTAGACAACATTATGTGTAAAAGGATGCAAAATACAGGTAGGGATCAGCTGAGACACAATGAAGAATCTAAAAATGCATTCCTGTACAGTTTTCTTGCACTATTCTGTGGAAAGATATTAATTAAGAATTATCCTGGAATACACTACTCACGATCATCATCTGTATGAAGCTTTGCCTTAAGTTTTTCCATTTTTCTTTCATCACGCAACAATGTCCTATCTTTCTTAAGCGTTCCTGTACTCTCCTCTTTCTTCTCTTCGATGCTCTCCTGGATTAAGGAATATTCCTCATAATTCGTTATTCCTGGAATTATAAGTAAACTTGGTGTTTGTAACAATGAAAAAATGTAATACATTCTAGTACAGGTGAAATATTCTTTTCCATATATTAACACACCAATGGTTAGTTTCAAGTATAGTAAATATATTCCAGATTAAATGCTAAAACAGTGTATGGGGAAGGAGATGCCAAGAATAATCTACAACTTCCTCATTCAAGACATCACTCCAATATCCAGCATTATCCTTCAAATACGTCATTTCTTCATCATATGCTGCATTTGCCACTGTCAGAAAGATACTAAGTTTTTTTTGTTATTCTACCAAGAGAAGCCGCCAATTTAAAAACATGATGGAATTTAAAATAGCAGTAAATTCCAGAATGGAAATATGCCATAGTAAGTTTCCTTTCATGGATGCCTACAGTTGCTTCCTGAGAACTGAGTAATTTCAGCTTGCCCACGATGTGCAGAAGAAATGTGGCAGAGCAGACTGAGGAATAGAAACCATGTAAAATACATGATTATTTTTTTTTTTTTTACAGTTTTAAAACTCAGCTCTTCCTATGAATTTTATATGAAACTGAATCAAAAATCAGTTCACAACATTTAGCACATGTGCTAAGTTGCTCTCATTTCTTTGTTCGGCTTGGTTTTTAACACTGCTTGGCAAAACATATTTATGTTATACAGGAAAGCAAGTGAAATGGTCACCTACATGACCACATTCAAGAAAATAAGTCAAACTAATTTTTGAAGTAAATTACTTGCAGCACATTAGAAACCAGCACAGAAACACTCAAACAAAATTGAAATGGATTAATTTAAAATTAGCTTAATTCACTTTCCAAGTAAATTAATTTAAATCAAATTAAGGCCACTTTAATTCTAAATAAGAATTAAGCAAGGGTCTAAGATGATTTAAGCTAATCCATGTTGGATGCATGTTTATAGTAAAGTAAGCATTAGTTTTCCAAAATGTCTCTAAATACAAAGACAGACTATAACCAATATGACACATTTTTGACCAGCTGCTCTGGATGGCTTCCATATGTTGTTTCACAAATGATACGATACTGTGATCAACTCTTAATCGTAACAACACAGAGCCCTAAGTTTAGGTATATTTCAAGGTTAAGAGTATTCATCTTTTATCCCATTAAAATTAAGTATAGATGTAGTTCTAATTCTCTACCACAGAGCAGGAAAGCATATGTAAATGTAACATATATTAAAAAATTTATAACTGTACCATCAGATAACTTTGTGCCTTCAACTGCTAAATACTGAAGTTTAAGTATATAGCAAACTCTCTACCAACTTTCATAAAACCTGGACAAAAGATTTCAAAAAGGTGTTTGGTAAATGTTAACTGATAATGAATTTAAATATTTTTTTTAACAGATGTGCCAATTTCTGGCCAGTAATACAAATCCTAAAAATCAAGATGCAAATATGGCAGAAAAACAAGTTCTTAAGCATGTGAGTCCCAAAATCTTACCTATCCTGCTGCAAATGGTAACCAGCAATTCACCAACTGTTTTAGAATCATCCACCATGACTGTTTTCACTGAACCATCCAACATACGTATTTTCTGAGGCCTCTGTTTCTTTTTGTACTCCAATATATCCTAGGAAGTAAACAATACTGTTTCTAAATGCTTTTAGAAGCTGCCACAAGCCAACCCACTAACTTAGATGCCTAAAATAGGATTCCCTCCCCACCCCTCAAACTGGATTTTTCCTTTGTTATAGTATAGGCAAACTTATTCATGTAACAAACTTGAAAAGTGACTACTTTTTTTTCTGCCAATGTCATTTTTCAAGAACTTGTCGTAGCTGGCAAGACCAAAACCTAGACAGGGCAGGACAGACCAAAGTACCTTTGTGAGCGAAAACTAGTTCAGCATTTAAAAAGGATAGGAATGCCTTTTGGTTGTAAGCAAGCTGGCCATAATGTGAGCAAATATGACCTCATCATCTTTAGTATACAAGAAACCCACACTATAATGCAAGGTCACCTCAGATATAAAGCTTATTACAAAACTTATTTTTTATCTTTCTGTTAATTGTGAAGACACTATTGGCCACAGTAGCTCACAGTCACAACCAGATGCAGAAAATAACTACTGAGGCCCAGCAAGGAAAAGAAGTGGGCCAACTTCAAGAACAGACTCAAGACCTTCCTACTCCTCCAAATGCTAAACATTCTTCTTGCTACTTGGGAAACATGTTTTTAGAAAACATGTTGATGAAGGAAGCAACAGACTTGCACCATACCCCATTTCTCAGCATATAATAATCCAGCGTTCTTCCAGCCTCCAGCCATATACCTTTTCGAGGATCATCATCTGACAAGAACAATCCATAGTCAGAGGCTGTGGAACAGAAGAAACAGAGAGCCATTGAAAAATATCAAACCTAATAAAGCCAAAATGGTTTTATTAAAGGTTATTCCGCTTCAGGGTTAAGCTTCCATTACACTTGCCTTCCATTCTTAATGAATTTGGATATAAATTTTTTTCAGTGCTTCAGAAAATATTTAGTTCAGCAGCAGATAGCAAGGTAGATCAGGCTTTATAGTAGACTTGAACAAAAGCTTCACTAAGCAAGAAAATGTCACATCTACTGTGTAATTTGTATTGTATTTGTAATTACTTCAAGCTGACCTTTTTTAAATGCTCATAGGTCCTGCTTTGGAGTTGACTAACCAAAAATACAAGCAGTTTGGACTTAACCATAGTATATATTTCAAGCAGTAGTTTTATCTTAAAAAAATATAGTTTGTTTTCAACTCTTCATGTATTGAGTTTATGCTAAACTTCGGAATCTTTTTTGGTAGATGCTTCAGGTTTAGGCATTTAAAAAAATACAAGGCTTCTAGAATTATATCCATAATAAAAATATCAGGAAAAACTTGCATCTATTGGAGGCTAAACACATGTGATTCTGAAACAATCAACTGACAACTAAATGATAAAACATTGTCACAGAAGAACAAACCCAGGCTTAGGCTTCAAAGACTAAACTCTAGGTATACAAACTGAAGGACCATGACTGTCAACTTAAGGCCCATCCATATGTATGAAGAACTGTTACAGAGTACACTGCACTATCACAAACAGCGTAAACTACTGTTCCTCTGCTAAGCCTGCTCTAATTGCAGTTCTAGAGTTTAAGCTAACAGCTTTCTTCATACAAACTGGCCAGCTGTGTGCACGCAGCCTGTTAGAACAGCTCTGTGCATGAATGGTACCCTGTTTTCTTTCAGCCCTGTGTTCAGACCCTCTGATCACAAAGTCAGGTAAAAATAGCTACAATTTTTGGACAATGTTTCATTTTTAAATGTCACGCATAGCAACAATTTACATTTAACAGCATTCACATTAAACACATTGTTACTCATGCAAGTATATAAAAGACCTCACACTTAATTAATAAAGTGTAACTGACTTACAAATACACAATTTTGAAGGAAGAATCCTTCCAAAAAGAACTGAATAAGAAGAAAAACTTTTCATGCTGACCCTAATTAAAAATTCCCCTGAAAAGCCAAGTGATCCGTACATACAGAGATGTTTGACACAATTTCAGTACAGAATCAGTTATGTAAAATTTTAGAATTTGTGCCTATAAATAGGTTGTGACCTTTAGAAGCACACAAAGCGCCTTGCACGGAGCGCAGAATTACCAGTGAAGCACAGACTGCTCTGATATTAATTTCTGTGGGATGCACCCTAGTAACAAAATAGTAGTGGCCGTGCAACTTGCATGTTAACATCACAGCTGCCTTTGTGCCAGCATGCAAGCTTGTTGGAGAAGTGCAATGTGCATGGCTGACAGTCATAATACAGGACAATTACGTTTTCTGTTGTGGAGGAACTAGTTTGATCAGTCTGTACTGCACCACTGTGAGTATTCTGAACTAACAGGCAAAACACATATTTTAACAGCTACAGAGAAAGGGAAAGGATATGGTAGTAACTTTATTCCTGTTCATCACTCAACTTCATAAAGTTGTTTGAAGTTCATAATTGCACTGCAATCACATAAAAAGGAAAAGCCCTACTAAATCTGAGGGGAGTTCCTAGGCTTTTCTATGAGGTTCATGATGTTCAGGGATATTTATTACTCAACTTCTCTGAATTCAACAGCTGTTCAGAATCACTGCCTTGAGAGATCAGTATGGTAAAAAATGCACAGCTTGTACCTGAAAATTGAAGCTCTATAACTAGACTTCCTAAGGACTCCTACAAAGGAGAAGCATTTCTAAGTAATACTGACTATTACCAGTAAGTTTTTCTAACAGTTCAAACAAGATTTTCAAAAGAGCTCTGAAGGTTGAGAGCTGTGCATACAACTCAATAAACAATCTCCTTTAAGAATTACATTCCAGTGGCATTATATACAGTACGACACCAAAGGGCTCTGAAGAATCTTAATTTTTTGACAACTCTGACTACATTTAAACTAGAGCTTTTGTCCAAGTGAAGATGCGTTTCACAGTCTGCATTCATCTAATTTGCTCAATAGGTACAGAGACAGTTAAATTTTATTAATACATAGCAGCATTGTGAATATGGTATGCACAGCATGGTGATGCTTTTAGTTATTAACCAGTTTCAAACATTTCCCTTTGCGCATTTTGGAGATGTCCAGCCATTCTTTCGTAATTTGTGTTGTCACTTCCTTTCCTGAGGCACAATATAAGTCTGCCCAGATTTTCCTCAAAAGCATTGCCACAAACATTGCTTTAAAAAAATGGTACCACAAAAATTGCTCTCCAAGCAGGGGAAAATCCTCTTTCAGCCAAACAAGCAATTTATTTAAGGAGTCAAAGTTCCACAAAAAAAGCATCCTTTGTAGAAAAACGTCCGTCAGGACGGAAAGAAGAAGAATGCAGCTACCTTCTGTGACTTAAAAATCTGTTTGCACTTTGTGCCTTTCACCCCAGAGCCTTATGATTTAAATAAAAAAACCCAAACCCTCCAACCTGAAAGATAAATGGAGGAACAGAACAGTGTAAAAAAACCCATGGGTCTATGTTTATTTTCAATTCAGCCAATGAATTGACTAAGGACAAATATAGGAACTTACCTTGTCCCGTTTGAGCCTCTGGGACTCGTTCACGAATAACTCTACAGGCATCATACACTGCAGTGGATGGTTCAAACTGCATTGTCTTCACCACATTGCATTGGCGGACACAGATCTTCAAGGAAAGAGCTACCATGGTGTCACGTCACTTGCAAGTTCCTACTGAAGTATCTGAAAAAAGCAGTAATGGCACTATTGCTTAGAGTTTTCCATTTAATGCTTTGCACTCAACTTCTCATTAAAAAAAAAAAAAAAGTTCAGTAGAATTATAAGTATTCAAATGCAGTTCTATATAAAGTCTCATTAGCATCATGAAGCTAGAAACTATCCAAAACACGTATTTTTCTTGTATATTAGAAATTCATTTCCCAGAAGCTTGGGTACACATACTTAAAGGTTGATACTTTGCCTGAGGTATGTCAAAATGGTGCATAGGAAAACAATACACTTATTGGGTATATTGCCAACATATCTACTACTGACAGAAAATGATTTTTCTCTTACCACACCTTTTTATTAGGCCACTTAGATTAGCTGGTAACTAACAGTTTAGAATAACTACTTAAACAGAAGCAGGATTTTCTTAGTATGTAACTTCTCTTTTCTGAAGATTCTAAAGTGTGCAATACTGTGTTGTGGTTTTTTTAAAGTCTCCACATAGATCTGCTAGATGTTTTTATCCTGTTGCCCAGCTACCCAGAGCTTCAGGAATGAGCTTTTTTTTCCACTTCAGCTCTATTTCAGAAACGTCATTGAATTTGACAGCATTTGTCTACAGAAACAGGAAGCTACAGATGCTTTCTTTTTGTTTCATTTTGTAGATGGTCTGGGTTTTGTCTCAAGTGTCTTCCCTTGCCATCATAACACTCCAAACCACTCTTCCATCATTACACTTTCCACAGCAATCTCCAAGAAGTCTTCAGAACTGAAGTCCTTTCTGCATAAATACAGAATCTACTAGATTGCCCAAATCCTTTCTGCATAAATTCATGTATGTGTACTTTAAATAGGAGGACATGAGATTCTGTGGACTACTGATGATGATGATAATTTGAGCAGGGCATATTCCAGTAGTTAAACAAAAATTTAAACCCCAGTTGTGCATCCTTTTACAGCTCAGATACTCAAGTTCTGTTTGGCAAAGTCACTTTAAGGAATAGGAAGGAACCACCATTTACATTTCATCAATGCACCGATGCACTGAGCTCGGTGAGCATCTCTTCTCCAAGGCAGACAGCAGACAAATCATTTTTCTACAGATAACGTTTAAGAGCAGCTTTGGTTCCAAGATGTCATCCTCCCCCACATTTTTGTGGCAGCCCATCCATCTGCCTCCCAAAAGCAAATCATCCCACTTCAGATTTTTTTTAGTCCTTCCAAGACCCCTCACTACTAGTATGAAATGCTAGATATATAACTATCTGACAAAAGAAAAGGGGTGAATGAGCAAAAACCATACAAGAAACATTAATGTACACACCACAATGCCTTCCTAATCTATCAGTGTCTGATAACAAAACAATCTGTATTTTGAACCAATCATTCTAGGCAGAGGTCTGACAAATGAAGATCTCTCCCTACTACAAAATACTAGTTCCTAAAACCCATCCAAAAGGTCTTCACATTTCAGAAGTAATTGTTCAGTATAGCAGCAGACAATATAAATCTCTGCAGTATTTCCATAGAGACTCACCATAACTGGGCTCAGTTTAGCACTTCATCATTTATACATAAGAAAGCCTCAGAGCATTACAAAACCAAAAATATCCCAAGAGACCAGATTGTAACAGTTTTTCAACATCCAGAATGGTTCCAGGAAGAACAATAATGTTCATGTGTGCTTATGTGCACCGTTTAAAAAAAAAAGAAAAAAAAAAGTGACACACTAAAAGATGGAAAAGATGGAAAAGAAACAGATCAACTTGGAAAACAGTCTCACCAAGTTGCTCAGAAGGCAGTTCTAACTCAGAGGTGACCTCTGAAACCTGGCTGTCAGCTTCCAGTGTGGTAAGGTGAGCCACAATTCTTGCTCTCTCTGTCTGGTCAATGTGTTAGAGAAGGGACATTATAATACAACCCTCTGAACTCTCTCTCCCCTCTATTTCTTACTCCTCTTAAAAAGAGGAAATTGTATAAAGTGACACCAGTGAACAGGTAAGTTCTGGAAAAAGCTTTTCTCTCCTCTTTGCTTTCTATTGCACCTGAAGGTAAGACATGAAGCCACACACATCTCATCTTCAGATTTCATCTGATTATCTTGTCTATTAAAAGGCAAAATGGATACTGACCTTTTCCTATCAACCTTCCCATGAACAAGCTGCATTCTTAACTTTTGATATGAATAACTTTGGTTAAAGGGGAACAGTCATTCAGAAAAAAATGTAAGCACAATCAACAATCATATTTTAAAATATTACCTTGAGTAGAGGCATTAAACAACATCTCCTCTCTTCTGCTAACATACAAAGTAATGCAGATGACTGAATCTGTATTCTCTGATATTAAAGCAAAGTGATTGTAATACAGTTGCACAGGCACATTGCAGCACCTTCTGAAAGACTGAACTAAACTTCTTGTTTTAAGGTAGAAAATAGGATCCACCTGAAAAATCTTTGTGTTCGATGGAATGATTGACTAATTTCTGGTATAGAATACTAGACAAGTGACTGAATAGTAAGAAATTAGCACCTGACTTAAAAGTTTCATGCCATACAAATCCTGTATTACCAGCACTACCAGTAGTGGGTCTCGTGTAAGTTATGGTGATGTAATAGTATGCTTCCATATGTATAGCTGAATCTTTCAGTATTTCAGAAAACAACATTTTCTTTTAAGGGGAATGGTCACAAGGTTATGACATGAAAACAGATACAGTTACTTGCAAACAGAAAAATCTACTTAATCTTTTAGTTAACCCTTTTACATGTAACACTCGAAAATGGATTTTTTAAAAGGGCATTAACTTACATCAAGGAACATCCAAATTCAGTCCAGTATCTAATCTCCCTTTACGTATGGAGAAAAAGGGGCAAAGAAAAAACAAATGGTGAAGACTGACCATGAAACTTGAAATGGAAAAATAAAAAATAAATTCAAATATTCTGGTAAAATTATTGTGAATTTGCAGTTTGTACTGCTGCTTTTACTAGGTTAGCATAAACGTAGCAAACCAGAGCATTCAGATAAACTTGATCTCACCTGTGAGATCCAGAACACAGTAAGTCAGAACTTGAAAGCCGTTTAACCAGTACAGCATTGTGTCATGCACTTGGTAAGTTTAAAAACAAGCACAGGCCCCATTTCTTATAATTTAGACAAAAAATTCTTTTAAAATACATTAAGTAGTTTCTCAGTTTGTTAATATTTTCACTTTGTGATCGTGCAACACAAACGACAAAAATGTGTGTTGGAAGGAACCTCAAGAGGCAGCCTAGCCTAGCATATGCAGTCCCTTGCATAGCAAAGTGATGCATCCCTATGCTGTCCCTGCCAGACACTCATTTAATCCATTCTGACAAAGCTCCATTGAAATGGAGTCCACAACCACCAGAGGAAAGTTGCTCCATTTTTATTTTTCTTTTTACTACTTCTACATTTTGGGTGGTTTCCCCTTACGCAGCCAAGTTCTCAGTCTAGGTCTTCCACTCTGCAAAAGAACCTTTTTTCCCTGCCTTACATAAATAGATATGGCAAATTGATCCCTGTCATCTTCAACAAAATTTTACAAGTTGGGAACCTGCTACTGTGTCCTCCCAATGCCCCTCCTTTTTTTCAGGGTCAAATTCAACTCCTTAAAGAAGTAAGGACCTAAATACATCAGTGGTCTGGTCTCCTCCAACTTTGTGCTCTTGGTTTCAGAGACACCAAAGGATGTTTTATTCGAAAAAGAGCTTATGAAAAGAGCCCATGAGTTATCAGCTTCCCCCAATACTGTGTTCTCAAACTTCAGAGAAAGGTTTTCTCTGCCACCTCCAAATTACCCTCAGGCCCTAAACCTCCCCACTTGGCTTTCAGTAATAACCGGGACAGGCAGTTTTCATCTCCTGGGTAACAGCCAAAATAGGACAGCTGTTTTTTTCTCAAAAGAACTAACAACTTGGTCAAGAAAAAGGGCTGATATCACAGAGAAAAACAAGGAAAAAATACCTTCCATGTTCCCTTTATCTTCTATATATTGATTCACACCACATTTAAATATTTCTCTGTGCAGGTAATGGACTCTTTCTGCTCCCTAATATCACTCAGTCTTTGGAATGGCTGACCAAAAGTCAAAGGATTCCTGGAAATTAAAGAGGATTTTGGAAGGAATGGTTTGCCTGGTACTAAGTCTAATGCTCTGTGACTAATGAAGTAGGTAATTTCTAAACCAGACTGACTGATCCGTGCTTGCAAGGCTGGAAACTGAAGTAATAAATTATGGATCTGACAGATTTGGGAGGAGCAGCAGCAGATCTGAGCTCTTAAAAAACCCACAGATCATCAGTGAGAGAACCCAGTGTCTGCAGGTACATATCAGAGTATGTACATCAAGGCCTCAAGTCAAACCATCACAGGGCCCAGGTTCTGGGAAATCCTAACAAAAGAAGATTATAAACCAGTGGTTGAATCAAAATGAGCAGGCCTCTGTGTGCCCACAGAGATAACCCTGCCAACAAAGCAAACAAGCAAAAATATTTCACACATATAAAACCCTCCTTTGACAGTCCTAACAGTCCTTGCATGGATTTACTCTCCAGCTTCCTTCTTCCATATAGCTTGGCTGTCTCCTGTTGAGGGACATCAATATAACTACACAGTCAGCAGGAAATCTACTTGTCAGATAAATATTCAAAATGATTTGCGGCCTCGTGCTCTGCTCAGCAGAAGCACAGCATTCTGTACCACATGGCTCAGCCAACCTAGCTAGCATTTGAATTGAGGCAATACCAATATGCTACAGCTGTTGGAGTAACTATATGAAAGCGTAAAATCAGTAAATAACAAAACTGGAAAACAGCATCTGAAACTTTGACTAAATTGGTGAAAATTAACCCCACAGTTCAGTAATGCCAAGTCAGTGGTATAACAGGATTAAGGGATACCCAACTGGAAGTATGTATAAATGCTGCACGGTTATATGTGCTCTTTACTCAGGCCCCTAGTGCAAATCCCCTACTGCAACTATATGCTTACAGGAAACCAAACCAGTGGGACAAGAAATGTATTTCTTCCAGGTCCCCCCCAGGTCCTCTGTATCTCCCCTTCCAATAGATGACTAGCACCAACAGTACCTCCCTCCTCCTAAAATTCTTCCTGAACATGGAAAAGCAGCACATCAAGATTGGCACACCCTGACAAATGCTTAGGTCCTTTGTACTTACTGGAATAATTTGTATGAAAACTACTAAAAAGTAGTTTACAGAAAACGCACCATCTAATTCTAGCTACCATATTACATCCATATGTTGCTAACAAATCTGGATGACCAGATCTGACGTTTTAGAACACTTAACTGTAGTTGCTGGCTCAGTCTGCCTACCAATTAATTGAGCAACACAGCATCAAAACACAATGAAAAAAAATACAGATTCCTAGAAACATCAACTGCAGTTACTTGCAGTATGAGGTAGCACTAAAATATTCTAAATAGTTGGCTTTTAACAGTGATGAAGCTGGTAGACTTTTTTTTTTTGAACTCATAATGACACACCAAAGGTTTCCCAAATCACTTTCATCACAGTAATAGATGTGCACTACTGATGTATCTTTACTGATTTGTTTGTGCTATTCCATGGCCAAATATTTTCTGTTAACAATAACAAGAAGTGAAACCAGTATCTAGGGTCCCTTCCCTCCATAATTTCCTCCTTCTTTGTACAGTATGCACTCCTTCTTAGCTCGTGCACAAAAAGAGCTCATGGAAATGTTCAGGGCCCTAAGCGGCAGTCTGTCCAGTTACTCTCAAGCAAATTTAAGGAAAAACTCTACACAATTTCTCTCCTGGGGAAAACATTTCTAGAGCAAAGGAAGTTTTAACTGTGCTGAATCAGTGAGGGGTCCAACTCTGCACTACTTTGAAAGTTTATGGGTCAAATCAATACTATGGATGTGACTCTCAGGTAACATACAGAACATATCTCTGTCCAACATCATCTTGCTCAGATTAATTAGCATAATAAAACAACTATTACAGAAATTCCACAAAAGATTCCCCAGGAAACTAAATCATACCTGAGAGCTCAGCTCTGCTAGACTGGGAAGGCAGCACTGATATTATAAGTACCTCAGCAGCAGCTGTACAAAGAGATTCACTAAGGGAAAGCGTAGCAGAGTTTTCTCAAGAAACATTTTACAGGGACTCTCAAAAGACATGTAACCCAGGGTAAAAGGCTGTGTCTCCGAATGCTGATGAGGACAGAAGTTTGCATCACATAATTGCAACAGGAATCAACTATCATCAAGCTAAAAGCATACAATAAAATAGCAGAAGAATGGATTACCAGGTGCATGGGTGAAATGAGATTTAGAGGGGAGACAACTTAGTGAACACTGAGCTCCCTCATCATTCACACACCCACCTGGCTTAATATGCACCATTCCTACCCTAATGTCTGTGGTGTCTGACAGCTGATGGGGCCGTGGCATTATCTGTATATTTTGAACTACACTGCTAAGCAAACAGAGAATGCAAAATCTCAGCTTAATATTATCTCTGCTTAATACTATGAGTATATGAACACTTCTTTGCCTTCCATTTCACACCCTTGCCAATAGCGTTTGAAGTAAAACACAACCCAAAAATATCTGCATTTCTAAACTAGGCAAATGTGGAACAGCTAACACTGACACTGTCAAATATGGACTACACCCACCCAGTTAAAGAAAAGTTGCCACTGCCAGTGCTATGGTTAAAACCAAGGCTCTGCTATGATTTAGTAGAGGTCTGTCTCCCTGGAGATACTCCTTAACTGGTTCATTCAGGCTTGAGCAAACACAAATCTAGGTCATGAGACTGTCACAGTCTAAAAGCCTGCATGTGTACATGCTAGTGTAGGCAAAGCTACATATTTTTATACTAGATTAACTTTGTAAGGAAATCCAGTGGAACAAAAGTTCTCTATTCTTTTCAGTATTCCCACCACCTACTTGCTGGTACAGGGCACCAGCAAAACAGGACACATTACATTTTCTGTTGTTCAGAATGGTTGAACATCTAATTCTATTCCAAAATACCAAATACTTGTTTAGTGAACTGGTGCCTGGTAAGACCTCCTCAAGCAAAAGGCACTCAAAAACACAAACCCAGTTGTACTGACAGCTACATAGCATATTTCTAAAATTACGAATGCAAATGAAAGCATCGTCCTTCGAAATCAAGGATGATGGAAGCACAAGGCAGGCAAGCAGGCAGATGATTGCACAGGCACAGAGGGTAACAACACACACTTTACTACAAACTCACAATGGCACTTAAACTAGTTGGTCTTTGCTACTGTTGGCACCTTATTTGCTTATCATACACAAGGTCACACTGCTTCTTTACAAGGAAGATCACTCCATTGCTGTCAATTTGTAACTCATCTATACCATGATGCTCTCAAAGGTGCTTAAGGACATATCCCTGTCATTTTCTTAGAACACTAGGATAATTCTCCATGAGAACATTGCATAGGAGCTGAATGATCATCTGTGGGTCATATGCCTGAAATGTACATCCATATGTCATAGCAAGGCCTTCATCATCATGTCCTTGATGGACAAGACACTGAAGATGTCATCACTGGTCAGCTGCTTTGCCATTCCACTGAGAACAGTGTAGAGAGGTGCTTCAGGGACAACTACCACTGATGTGCAAATATCACACTTGAGAACACTGCATAGGAAGTTGTGTCCTGTCAGTAAGTTTAGAAGGGAGCAGTATGCACTCTTCTGGTCGTCAAAAAGGAAAAAAAAAAAAAAAAATCTCAATTTCCCTCTAATCAGCTCAAAGATGAATACAAGAACAATAAACCAATAGATTAAAAGTTGACATTCTAAACGGGCAATGAGTACAAAGATATCAGCTTAAAGGAGTCCAAAAGTAGCCCTGACAACCTCAGGCACCACATGCTGTCTAGGGTGGGTAGTCAGAGCACTTGAAGCTTGAACAAGCAAGCAAAAAAAGTACAATCCTTCCTTCCTTGAGTTATAATACAAGGAACTTAATACTGTACAGCACAAAACATTGTTTATTCTGTTTGCAAATGCAAGACCTGTTATATGCCCCCTGCCCCAAGAAAAGCCCTACGCAACCACAATGCTTGTATATGCACACGACACATCCTGACAAGCAAGTTTACAGCTAAAACCTTCAAGAATCTCAGGAAAAATTCACAGCATTTATCTGTAGTGTGCCGTATTGTATCTTAAGAACAAACCACTTGAAAAAACAGTAAAATGAAGGTGAACCAGGACAAGCTTTTGAAGGCTACTGTGAAAGCAGGCTTTAATCATTACTAAGCATTAATCATGCCATTCTCAGTTCACACATAGTTGTACAGGAACAGCATCTATTTTGCTAAGAACCCAAAAAGTAAGTACCCTCAAGCAGAATTATGTAAGAGATCAAAATATTTGAGTCTAATTAGGAGTTGTTTATAGGACAGTCAGCTTATTAGCAATTCAACTACAGTTTGCTTTTTAAGTCAAAAGGCATATTTACAAACTAACTTGCTTGAATGTATCTTCAAAAGGAAGTATGAAATGCAAGGTACTACAGGAGGAATGTCATTGTTCCAAACAGAGCTGAAAATAGCTTTTAGATAACAGAAGCAGAGAGCTTGACTAGAACTAGTTGTAACATAGAAGTCATTAGCCTCAAGAGTAGGAGCCTCTAATACGGCAATGACAAAACTCTTTGAAGAGGCCTTGCAGACTTTTGTTCTTATTTTGCAAGAACATTGCAGGAGAACACTGAGAACAGGGAACATGAGTTTCTGTAGAAATCAGAAGTGAATCAACATCCTTTTGCTAGGTTCCTCTCCAAATGAAGCGTATGTAGTGCTTCCTTTGTGGGGATGAGCTCTTTTAAGAAAGTCCTTGGGAGGACAGTAATAAAGATGTTCACAGATTCTAGGAGTATAATTAAAACAGTATCTGAGACAGAGCAGATATTTTTGTTTGGTGGGGTTTTGTTTGTGTTTTTGTTTTGTTTTGTTGGGTTGGGTTTGGTTGATGGTTTTTTTCTTCAAGGTATTTGTTGTTGGGGGGGGGTGCTTTATTTTTAACTGAAGAGAACTGCTTGTAAGCTTAATCTAGGTCCATCACAAGAGCTGCAACTTGCTTACAATGAGATATATATTTATACAGCTTCAAATATATTTCTGATTACTGGTAATTTAAGAGCACATAAGTAAATTATAGGATAAGAAGCATAAACAAATTTAAAAAATACTTTCTTTTCTGTGGAAGAGTTAAGCTGATATGAAACTGATTTTCCAAAGCAGCAGATTTGAGTATTTGAAGCATTTCACCCACAGATTCTAAATCACACTAGCAATGGTAATACGTTGAACTACCAAGTGGGCTGTTAAATCCAGGCTTGCATGGTTCTGTATATTCACACTATTTTCAACTGCTGAAATGCTATAATGTTTTGAAGAACAATTTTTAAGCTTTTATGTCTAGGTTTACAATCTTTGAGCACACTCACTTCAGTGCTTTTTTTTTAATTGAATTAATTCAAAGCCGCTGAAGTTCAAAACTATGCCTGCCATTCTTGGCAACTGCCCCATAGCAGGATGCAATAAAGCACTCAGAGCTGTTAATTTAATCATTAAATGACACAGCTAGGATATGACCTCCTGGGTTCACCTACTGTGGTCTAAATATTACTCTGCATTTCCTAATTTTTTTGAAGTGACGTGCATAGGTAGAGTTTAGAATACATTATGAATTTTGTATAGTAATATACTCTGCCCATACGAAAGAAAACCAAGGAATCTTTTTCTTCAGGTACAGAAATAGTATTGCTAAGTTCCAGATAAAATGTCAGTGTAAATCATGTAAGGATTCTTCTGTTACTTCCCTTCCACCCTCCTGAACATCACCTGATGCCACCCTTGGTCATTTTCTTTAAGGAAAACAGCAGTCAACAGTTACTTCATACATATTCCACTTGATTACCTACCTTAGGAATCATGAAGGCAACTAATGGTCTGCTCAAGTTTCTTAAAAGCTTTATAAACAACCTTCTTTATTCATTATGAAAGCTGAACTACTGAATAAAACAAAATCCATTTAGCTACTGAAATAAATCCATATTGATCATTTTGATCAGCATCATCATCCAGAATTAGATGGGGTAGACAAGTCTTTAGAAACAGCTTTGCTACACAGAACAAGAAAATTAGTGAGGTTCACCTAAAATTTTTTGCTAGTCCTGTGATGGGGTTTATGTGGGGTTTATCTGCTCTCATTGATTTGATCTGAAATGGTGGACTTAACAGGCACTGAAATTTTGCTTTCAGTAGGTTTTGATCCATTTATCCCAACAATCAGTTAATGCAATCATTTAAAACAGTTCACTGAAATAGGAAGTGAAGCAGAAAAAAAGTAAACATTTATAAAACGTTATTTGAATGAATGAAACTGTAATCTAGCAAGTCAGCATTCCATTTATTTAAGTAAGCCCGGAAGAATTTGAAGAACTACACAGAACTGGTAGTCATGCTGACATCTAAATCATCACCTCCATGATGAACCTCATACAAATTTAAATTATAATTAATTCAGTTATGTTTCTACCTCTTAAATACTCTGGTCTCGATCCCATCTACTGTAGTATTATCCAGACAATTTTTGCTCACAAGCAATCACAATTTGGAGTCAATATGAGATTAACAGAGTTTCTGTATAAATCATCATTCTGTATCAATTTCCATGCCATGGAGATAAGAAGGTTTATAGAAAAACAGTAAAAATGAACAAAAAACTTGCATATCAGCAAAGAATGCAGTACTAATCCAACATACATCCCTCACTAGAAAGGTGGTCACACAGAACTGCAATAATTTCATCGTATCCTGGCAAATGCTGGGGAAGTATATGCAACAATTTACATGCAGTTTACAACTCAAATGATGCATTCATAAAACATGTCGAATTGAAAAACAACCCATCATGCAGTCTCCTTCCAACACGTTTAAATAGCTACTAAAAAAACCTTTTCCTGCTCTTCCAACCTCAATCACCTATTTCAGATTTACTATGAATGCAGTCACCAATCATAGTTTACAATATCTATAATACCAATGGATTTGCAGATGGTATTGCAGCAAGCTTGAATGAGCTTAGTGCATGCTCCTTTATTTACTGATGCTAGAAACTGAACAGAGGAGGAAGAAGGGAAGGAAAGAGGAAAATATTTAACCATTTCATACCGTCTCAAAAGCTGAATGCTAGTTGTAATGACTTTTTTAAACATCAGGTTCCTGGTAGAGATACCGGGATTCTCTGTGCTTTTTGATTACTATATATATTTTTTTTTTAATAACTTTTTTTTTTTTCAACAGAAGAAACAGGGAATGGCTAGTCAAAAGAACTTCGAGTACTACATGTAGAGGCATAAAAAGAAGGAAAAAAAAAAAAAAAAAGAGAGTAGCTTAGGAAAGGAACAAGACCTATAGCAACAGACTGCAGAAGGCTCAGTAACTACCAGAATCACCAACACTAATGAAAACAGAAAAGCTGAGCAAAGTCAGTGCGCTTGCACCTGACAAATCAACATCTGACAGAGCAACAAAACAGGAGAACACAGAGATTGAGACACATGAGAAAGCTAATGTATATTAGAGTGAATGTTTCAAGCAATCACCACAGCATTCATTTCACTCCAGCTTTAAGAGTACTCCATACCCCCAAGGTAAAAAGCTCACAACTATTGGATAAGGAAGGAAGGAAATTACAAATTGGTGTAATCCTTATGAAAATTTCTGAACATGTTTAAGCTTGAGAAAAACCTAAATCTCTGAAGAGACCAGGTTCAAACTCCAAAGCAGCTGCTACTGCTACAACAGAGACAGAAAGGAAGAGATCATAAAGCACTGCTAAACTTTTATCAGGGTGTAACAGTGTGCGCAAACATTACGTGTCAATTAGATTATACTTAGCCTAGCACACTGCCAACTGTGTGCTAATCTAAGGTCAAACCTCCTCCTACATCAAATGTGCTCAGAAAGAGACTCTGGCAGTGATCTTACTGAAAAGCTCCAAGTCAACTTGGCAAATGCTTGAGCCTGAATTCAGATATTCCATTATTTTTCTTAGCAAAGCCTATTTCAAGATGTACCTAAAACACTGGATGATTCTTGTGTCTCGTAACTATTAGCTCTCATAAGTGTCTTAAAATGCATTACTCATGCAGAGCAGGAATATACTAGATATGTGCTATATATGGAAGAACACACTCATTCTACACCTACATACATAGATATATATATGTATGTATGAACAGATGTATATGAACACACGGACTTGCACATACACAACTGAAAAGACAGAATGTTAGATAGACTAGTATTTGTGACATAGGTATAAATTTATAACAACAAAACGCATTGAACTCCAGCTACCACTGTCATTGCACTATCCAGAAGAGGATTACGAGTACATTCTCCACAGAAACCATCCCTCCAGAAAACTGAGTTTCTAAATTCAGAATAAAAATGACCTACCAGGACCTCCTCCACCTCAGCTGATGGTCAACAGCATTGATGGAGAATGCAGTTTAGCAGAGCAATTCATAGATCAAACAGGACCACAAAGGAACCTACACCATCTTGGACCATTACACATCACTCCTATTTCATTCCAATATTCTGCACTACATACAGCCTCCTAAAAGATTTAAGCCACCACCCTTTGCAACGTACTCAAAAAGACCAAAGGGCAATAAAAAAAAGTTACTGCATAAAAAGGAGAGGAGCTTGTTTTCCAAGTGCAGGCGGGAGGAATAATCTTCATTGTCCCTGCTTCTGTTGATTATAGCCAGCAGCAAATGGGAAATCATCCCGAGATCCAATTTACAACTACAGACATCATTTCCTACCTAAAGACATGAAGTTCCAGCTAGGGCTTCCACTTGTTTCAGCTGAGATCAACCTTTGACAGTAATCATTCTGGCTACCTAGGAGATACTCACCAAGTAGCCCTCTCAAAGACCAAAGATTTTTTATTTAATGGCTATTTAGGTGGGAATCAGGGGAACGTCTTTAATGCAGATAGTCTGAAGTGTCTGAAGTGGTCCTGCAATTCAAGCAACTGAGCTCCAAATCGGGGACAGACACTGACTTATTCTCCCTGTAGGGTTTCTACCTGCAGACAGATTTTCCATTAAAAAAGGTCTTATGCTAAAGAAGGCTACAATAAGTAGGGCAACAAGATTTCCCAGCTGGAAATTTCAGGGTTTCAACAATGATTCTAAAAAAAGCATCTGAAAAATACTTCCTTCTCAGACAACATCCTTAAAGGGGGGGAGGGGTGTCACAAAATTATTTTACAGCAACTTATTTAAAAGACCTAAAAGCAACAGCTACACATAACTTTTTGACTCCAATATATTAAAACTCATGTTTCGCATTTCCCATCTTCAGAGGAGAATTCAGGGTTAATTTCTGCAGACAACATCACACAGCCAAATTGATTTAGTTTTCATTCATATATACTTTCTAGGGTGTTTCCAGCTCTTACTCCTGTGCCAAAACTTTCATTTTTACTGCTGACTTCTACAGTGAGTTTCAGGCACTTCCAAAAATAAATCCATGAAAGATAAGGCAGAAAATAAGATGATACTTGGATAAATAACAACAGAGGGGACAGCTGTGAAGGGAGATTCATTCTTTCCATCACTATGTAAAACCTCTCCACCTTCAAGTAGCTACAGAATCATGGAATTCTCTTTGTCATGAGATGTAGGCTCAACTTGCCACCCAGCAAACAGGCCTTATCTGGAACCAGCACTTCTCTTCTGAGAAACAGAAGACTTCTCACAAGGTCCTGATGTCGTACATTAAATTCTCTGTTTATTTTCTTTTAAGTATTTAAATTCCTGGCTTAAAGGAACAATAAGCCCAACAGAATCCCTAAACCCAAGCTGATATTAATGTTGTGAAGATTCAGAGTTATAAACCTGTATTTAAAACTAGAGTATGTTATAACATCATCCCCCTAACTTCATACTATAAAAACACAAGGAGGAGTGTATTTCTAAATAGAAATCCATATTCATCCTTATCTGATCTCAAGGTTTTTTCTTCTGCACACAGTGCAAAGCACACTATTTCTGTAGCAACAACAAAGCACAATGTATATGGGCAAGAGTTTATGCCAATACTTAATACAGATCTGTTAGCTATTTTGGTATCTATTACCACCTGAAAAGGAACAAATGAACCACAACTGCAGAAACACATAGCATGTTCACAATCAAACTATTAAAGAATTCAGCTTTATTTTTAAAACCACGTATGTTAGTAAAAGGGTATTAAAGCAAATGACATGGTAAATAACATGTTTAATAATATACCTAGTCTCAGTTTTAGAAGTACTAGTTGGCTTCGATATACTATTTATTTTGGGGGATTTGTGCATACAAACCCACTAATGTTACATAAATAGAGCATATTTCTGTGTGCGTGTATGATACAAGCACACGCACACATACATCCCTAAAAATCATCATGGCTTTCAAGCATTGCATATAATTGAGAAAGTTTCTAGTTGAAAAGGGACTGAAGAGAATACACAATTCCCTAATAAGTTGTCCAGTGCAATGAGCACACTCAATGTCAAAGCCCTCCTCCTACTCTTCCTCCCTCCACTGTGATCACTGACTGAATGGCTGACTACTTTAGCTGTAAATTTAAGACCTCAACAACACACATGAAGCATTTAAAATATAACCTCCTTGTAGTTAATGCAGGCTCAGGATCGTTAATCAACTCCAGCTGCAATGGAATATTCACTGGATTGCTCATATTGAATTACATATTTACAGTCTGATTAATAATGCAATACTTCAAAAATTTGAAGTAATCCTATCCATGGACTAACAGCAGAAGGATATAGAGGAAAATATTTAATGAAAAAATTTGAAGTAAAACTTCAGTATGATTGCTGATACTAGTGGCATTACCCCACCGTTTTTTTGGAGGGGCAGGGGGGCTACTACCACAGTTAATAAAAGAAATGCCACGAATCACTGATTTTTACAAGATATTTATCTAAACATATTTAGAATTAAGCATTGTGCTAAATCTTATATTTTGTATCTGTATGATGTACAGCATTTACCCAGCATTACACAACTTAAACCTACACTAGAATTCCTATGCATAAACATGAGATTAATTGACCTACTTTTTCAAGCCTTCCACATCCCTCTTACTCTTACAGAAATGTTCCATTATAGGGAAAAGTACTTTTATGCTGTTGTATTTTATTTGCTTGTGCAACTCCAATCCTTTCCCTCTAAGATGTACCTTACTGTAACAACTAGGCAAGACAGGAGTGAAATGGTTTCTCGTGTAACACTTCTCTTGCCTACTACAACCTAACCCCACACCGCTATTTCCCAATCCACTCCGTATTTTGCATTAAAACATCAAATAGATTTCTTTAGTTCCAAGTTCTATTTGCATACTATTCTCTTGGTATAAAACATACACTTCACCCAAAATGAGGAGAAAAAAAAAAAGCACCAAAATACTGAAATTAAATATTGAAAAATCACCAAGCAAGCCAGATATTAAAACCAGGAATCTATCCAGCTTTTGCAGGAATCTCAGTTTTATCACAGTTTCATATTTGCTTATTCTGTGCTGCATCACAGCTATTCTTCACTGGAGTGCCCATTTCTTGTGGAAAGCATGCTACAGCAGTTGCTTTAAGTGCAACTTCAATATGGAAGTGACACTATTAACAAAACCTGAAAGTAACAGTCTGTTTAGGGTTTAGGACACTGTTCAGGAAAGAGACTTGGATGCTGCCATTGATTTGCCTAGATCATCTTCCCCCCGAGAGACTCTGCTTCCCCACCAATTCTTTGTCAGAACCAGCACAGGACTTCAACAATGCCTTCTTCCACTAGGCATTTACCCAATACTTTTCTTGAAGTATGTGAAACTAAGTTTAAATTACTTAAAAGTTTCTCACATTCAAGAAGACGGTTATCTTTTGCTTAGGCTCAATAATCTTAACACTAGAAACTTAGGAGAATTGAATGGGAAATTTCAAAGAGAAGTTAGTTACACACTGCTATTTTAATAACAGTAACAAGACTAAATACGATTTTTCATTCACCCTGAAGAGAGTCAGAAAACTTTTGACCAGATTATTTATTCCTCCTAAATAATGGCATCAATCAGAAGTTGTAATTTCTTGTTTGGATCACATACAAAAAAGATAAAGAAGTCTCAGAATAAGCCATTTTAACAAAAAACCAATTTACTGTATTCTCACTTGAGCAAGTTCCTCCAATGCTGATACAGAAATTCAGAAAGCAGTCATTCAACAGCCTTTTGACCATTTTCATCTTCTGTCCAGGTGTTCCCAGAATTAAAATTGTACACATCAGCATGTTCATGTACTTAGAAACTCAAAGCCTTTTTTGAGAGTTTTAGTCCACAGAACAGAAGCAAAGTAGATTAAAAAGCTTTCCATCCTCTGGTGATGACTTTGACTATTCAACACATGCAGTACATGGAAATCCCCTTGATCCAGTGATTGAGGATGGAGACTTAAAACCAGCTCACCATTGGTGGTGATGTGGTTTACGAAGACTACAGTTACTGCACAACAGAAAAGGGTGACTAATGTAAACCACCCCCCATGCACCACCACCACAAAAAAAAATCCAAACCAAACAAAAACTCAGAAGGAAGGGAGCAATACTCAAGAATTCTTGCAGCACAAGACCTAATTCTGATCTGCTTGCCCTATATGACTAATGGCTGCAGTAGAAGTTACATGGTGACACAAAATATTTATCTTTGGAATAAGTCCATAATAATTTCGTGCACCGTGGTATCAGTATTGCTTAAAAAAAGTTATTCAACTATCACCAGCATTAAAATAACATAAATGGTGAAAGAAACCAAAATGAATGTGACTTCATTTTCTTCAATTTCATAGAAGGAAACAGCATGTTGTGGTGAGCTAATCTCCAAGTAAAACATGTTTTTGTTGGGTTTTGGGTTTTTTTTTTTTAACTTTTCTCCTTTAAGAACTCATGTTGTTATAATATGGATTAGGACACAGAGGTGCATTTTCCTATAACAATATTTTAGGATGTCTTCCACTTATGAAAGAAAAAGTAAACAGAACAATTTAGGCACACATACCTTGTTTTTTTCCATTGGTTTTTGTTTTGGTTTGTTTCTTTTTTTATAAATAGGTTTTACTTAGCTTACGATCCAGTCCAAACATGTTGTTTAGCTGTGCTGTTTTACAAACTGATATGGCTTTTTACTAAATTTAGAAAGGTTAAGATTTTCTTCTCCAAGAACTGCTAGCCAACCTACTCAAGAGCAACAAACGCAAGTAGCTTTTCAAATTTATTCAATATTGACAAGTGAGCCACCCTTTCAAAGCTGTATAAGGGCAAGTTTTCTTTAATATCAGGTTTCTCATGTCTTAATATCTGAACTACCTGATGCAGAAAAAAACCACTGAATCATGGCAGACAGGCAAAAATCAGCTTCCTTGGCCATTTTTGTCAGTGAATTCCAAGTAGGCACATGCCATTAATTTCCAAAAAGTCTTTGCATGAATGGGATTTCTGCAAAGACAATCACATAACATTTAAAGCCAATTGAAAGAATTTTCAGAAATTTTAGCTTTTGTTTTCCTTCCAGTGTATGCATGAAGAAAAGGGCTTGAAGCATTCCTTACTATTCATATTCTTCACTAGCAGTGATTCCACTAGTGACTATGGTTACTTTCTGCTACTACTGGGATATTGTTCCATCAGTTAACCAAGATCCCATGTGAAGAGGTCACTGAATTTCTTGAGTACAAGTTCAGTTACCATTCACTTACGTATACAACAGCCAGCAGCACTGACATACTGCTGACAGAAAGGAGGGAAATCATTGTGGACTTTGAGAGATTTCATTCCTGAATCAGGCCAGCATGAATGAATTGAAAACATTTCCTGGGGGAAATCTCCTTTCACAGCTAAGAAACCAAGAATATTCCCAAAAGCACCTGTTTTGTCTGATTAGCAAGTAGTTACCAATCCAGTTCAATCAATTGTACAGCCATACATAATTAGTCTAACTACACAAAGAGATAATACTTTTTTTTTTAAATTTCTGAAATCAAAAGCTAATTAAGATCCTTAGTCATGTTATTTGATACCACAACTGGTAACAGTGATCTGACAGCAGCATCAGTTAAATGAGGAAAACTGAGACATTGCAAAAGAGGACTTAATACAGTGTTAATTCTTAAAAATACAACAGTTACAAGGTTCTCGCTGACAGGCTTGATTATAAGAATACTCTGTAAATATTTAGCTCTAGCTTTATAATAACAGGAACAAAACAGTGTTGCTAACCATCTAGCCTTGTCTTAAGATTTGTACCTATGATGAAATATGTATCCTAAATAACTACTCTTTAGTGATTTTACTACATTTAACCCTGTCCTTAGACATATCTAAGCTGACATGCTGCTTTAATTATAGGCTGCTTTTAAAGTTCACTAAAAACATTTTTCAAATATGGAGAATAGCAGGACAAAATTCCATTAGCAACCTTTTAGTATTACAAGCACCATGTCCACATGAGCAGTCAAAGCCAGAGACACATTCAGAACACTAATGTGTACAAGGTGAAAATAACTCAAACAGATTAAGAATCTGGAGCAAGATTTATCATCATTTTGCCCAAAGCCAGTCTTACCACTTTGTGACATTCTCTTCACAAAGCATTACAATATAGAAACAGTAATATATCTGTGAAGTTATTAAAGTAATGATTTTTCCTTGTTCTTTTTGCTACCTCTCTTACATGTATTAAGATAAAGCAAAGTTAAATCATCTTCTCAGCTATTTGTTCTCATACCAATGAAAGGCATGGCCCTTTTTCCTAAGGCTTAGAGAACTCATTTATTATATGATCATATTCTCCAGTCTCCCTGGAAACTGTTTAAAAATAGTCAATAGCTGTAATGGTCAGGTTAGTCTCCTGACTGTTAATTTCAATGTTTACTTGGAGCTTCAATATTGATACATAACATTTCTTTTTCAGCTTCATTTCTCTCTTCACAAACACAGCCACAGCTGTATACATTTCATGCATTCTCTAAAGAAAATATTACACTAATGTATACAGGCAGCAGATAACAGTTTTTAATTACTGTAGTTTTTATATCATTGTATGCATAACAAAGGAAATTAAACAGAACCTTACCTCAAAATTAAACTTCATTTAATAGAAAATAAGCTTGTCTGAAAGTACTGCTTGACCATGCGGAATGCTTCCAGTAACCAGATCTGTAACACAAGATACAAACAAGTTACTTTCTTATCCCCAGTCCATTAATTTCTAGTTTTAAAGCACCTTCTGCCAACACACTGGGAAGGAAGCAACTCAGGAAGCTGTAAGTTTCCTTCTTCTCTTTGGGAGTCAGAATTTGCATTGCCAAAAAGAATAGCTTCAAGTTCAAGAAAATAAAATTCAATCCAGGCTTCCAAATTATTCACACTTAAAAACTCATAATAAATGAACTCTGAGTTTATACAGGTAAATACCTTGAAATTGTCTAGTCAACAAAACCGTTGCACACACGTCTGTGTGTTAACATAAATTAGACAATCCCATTGACCTCTCAAAGACGTCTATTTTGCATTAACTCTGCTTTTCTATGGTTTACAGTCTCTGTGTGGAGTAACTTAGTAGAAAAGAGCACAGCACAAGCCTCTCCGGGCAATTTCCCTTCACAGTGAATCCCCTTCTGAGAGTATGATTGCAGAAAAATAGAAACAGAATTAATAGTTCCGTTTTGTTTTAAAAAGATGTCAGAAACTATTTCAAGGTTTTGGTTGTTTTGAGGAGGTGGGCTTTGTTGTTTGAGTAGTTTTAGGCATTGATTTTTAGACTTTGTTTTCTTTTTTTCCTAGGATTCTTACAATCATTTGTTAATTTTTACTCTAAACAAAAGCTAATATAGCATACAGACTTAATACTCATCTCATGATGATGGGCAAATCAGTTTGAACACCAAAATAAATCGCAATTTATCTATTCCCAATCCTCCTCGCCGCCCCAGCCCCTGACCACTACAGTGCTATGAAATAAACACCACCTTCTCCAAGTATCTCAAAGTTTGCAACATTGATCACTTTTCCAGACACAATAATATGTCTGGACAAATAGAAGATGGCCTAGATCTTGCTGCTAGCAAAGGCCTGCGTGTGTTCCGTGTGTGCAGTCTGTAGTTATGGAAGGCTTTTATCCCACTTTTATATCTCTTGTAACACTCTCACTGCAAGCAAGAAATTCAGATAAAGTTCTGATCCACAACAGCTATCCAATTTTGAAACTAGTTTATGTATCAATTTAGAAAGACCAGGAAGTTAAGGAATAAAGTTACACATGTATACAACTACATAACAAGGAATGCCTCTTATCTGAGAAAAACCTACAGCAATAAAAGAATTCTTGCAAATTTTAACCAAAGCTGGCAAAAACATTTCTGATAGAATAAATTCATCATAGTATGTTCTTCTTGTCTAGGTTGGTTAAAAAAGTGATTTTTTTTTTTTCCTTTCAGTAGACTTTTAAGCAACATCAGCTCTATGCCAACACAGCTATTAACTGCAGGTTAACAGATTTACTGCAGGTCAGAGTAAATGCAGTCTACATTAGGACAATTATTTCAACATCCAGTAGATCACCTGCATCTGCATTAAAATTGGCATTGTAGTAGTTTGCTGCCTTGAAATTTAGACCCCTAATCCACACTCTTCAACTTTTCAACATCTACCAAGTCTCCAGTAACGCACAAAGAATGTACAATTAAGTTTAATTAAAAGGTGTGCCACCAGCCTGCACCTCACGGATTTTCTGCTAAAATTTAAGGTTAGGATTCAAGCAAGTTCAGTGCACAGAATGTCTGCACAGCTAATGCATTCCCTTACGTAGCTGTATCAGTGTATAAGGGATTAATCTGTAATGCAAGTATTTGTATTACAGTAACATGCCAAAGTCCTGTTCAGTACAGCCCAATGAATTCGCCAGCCATCCTGCTTCCTGGAACCCACTATTTACTTCTCCATACTTGCATATATTCTAGATTTCTAAAATTTGTTTAAAACATGATTGTGAAGTATTTCAGTCACTTGCAACATTGAAACCTTTCTTCATTGTCAGTCCTTTATTGACAAAGACATCAGAAGCCCTTGCAAATCCCCAGGTTCTGAGAGCACCAAGTACTAGCTGGAGGCATGTTCATCTTTACTTAGAGCCTTCATCAGCTAAGGCTGACACTTACTGGACTTGTATCAAAAAATGAACATCTAAAGAACATACCACATTTAGGGGACAACAAAACATGATGTAGCAGAGAATGGAGTGACCATTCTAGTATTGCTTCTTTCTATTTACACCTGACAAAGGTCCCCAAATAAATTTTCCAATTCAATACACACTGTTCATTTACAATCACTGTGATTTAAATGGTTGGGAAACTGCTTTGAAATCTGCTCTTCTCAGATGCAGTTCTATAACAGAATTGTTGCTTCAAAAAAAAGTCTCTTGTTTTCAAGTTATAAACCAAATATGGTGAAGTAGAATGTTTTTCTGTAGTTTATCAGGAGGTCTATCTACTCATGTAAGTGTTAATCGAAACATGACTGGGAAGGAAGGAGGTGAAGGAACTGCTCTCTTAACATTTTACATCAAGGAAGGAATAAAACAATGCATTTGCACATACTACCAGAGCAACCTAATGAGTAGAATACCATGTTTCAAAATTAAAGCTTCATTTAAAAGTAGTAGATTTTCAGTTATCTGAATATTTAACAGTAGAAAAATGAATGTGTCTTGTGGAGTCTGAGAAAAACAAAAATTGCTTATAGTATGATAACATTTTAAGACTAGCTTTAACAAATGTGACTGTGGAAAGAACATTCGTTTTTCAAGTGGATAAATTACTGCTGAAGTAGCTATATATTTTTTTTTACTTACCCATTGGAGCTAAAGAGAGCCTAAAAACTATTAATCACTGTTTGTTTATTCTATTGTCCTCACTTCCTGGAATGTAGTCAGAGATGGAACTTGACTGCCCAAAAGCCCAGTCAGCAAATCAGCTGCCCTGAACCCTGCATTTGTTTACAGCACGAGCCTACTTACTAACTTTCTTAACTTACTGTGGGGTGGGAGCAATGAGTGCATAAGCACCTAATCCTGGAAGTTTACACAAAATTCAACAGGGCTTTCTGAATATTTGGAGTATTTTTCAGCATAAGGCCCCACCTCAGCCCCCCCCCCCCCTTTTTTTTTTTCTTAGTTGCAGCTACATTTCTGTGAAGTGTTTTTGGTTCAAGAGCTAGTGATATTATTCATAGAACAAAAAGATCGAATAAAGAAAAGCGCTGAAGTAAAATGTGCTTTCTCAATTCCATTGCAGAATCCTACACCGTGAATTAGAGGTAAACTATAGTTTTGCCCTTTATAGATATTTCCTAGCTATTCCGCATTCTCAAAATTCCTGGTGATAATGTAGTTTAATTCAGTAGCATTTGGATTACAGGCTCACTGAGACTACAAGGATAAATTCCAGCATCCTCTTATACTACTTTTTTTGAACGTGGAAAATATTTCTGCCCGTGTATTTCCATTGGGTTCATGTGCATTCTCCTGCACTGTGTTTTTTTGGGGGGGGTGGGAGGATGGTGTCTTTGGGGTTTTTCCAGTATTTTTTTTTATTATTATTATTTTCTTATTGTTGTTAGACAAGCATTGCTGTAAAAACCAAAAGCAAATCAAAATACATGGTCCATTACACAAAGCATGGATTCCTATGTTTTAATCCTGTTGGCATTCATCAGCACATTACTGTATCGCCCCTGCTAAATGAATCTGCTAATAACTTAATATTTTGAGCTATAAACAGGAGAATAGTTCCTTTTTCTTTTTCTGAAGAGAGTGGGAAGCATAGTTATGTGATGTATGTTCCATGCTTCAAACTTTATGTTCCTTGCACACAATAAAGGCATCGAATGGCCATTTTAAGCTGGTACTAATTTACACATTTTGTAGTGTGTGACTTCTTTTAATTCTTGGTTCCTCCACTTGTCCATCTTCTTTTGTTATTTTGTTAAAGAGTACAAGAGTAAATTACTACAAGGATATGAAATATGCTACGAGTCCCATCCCTATAAAATAGGGCTGAATTCCACCAAATATTTAAAGGAGAGCATGGAGAAATATAGTCCATGCAGCCACTCAGAGTACACTATAAAGAACATATTCAACAGGATCTGATACAGTCCTGAAACTATATGCAAAAGCAGATTCCCACCTACCTTCAAAACTCTTCTCAATAACTTACTACTTTGATTCCTTTACGTCCTGAATCTGGATTTCATATCCATATACTAAAAATACCCACAGGAATACAGCTCCTATCCTCCTTTTAAGTGTTTCCTCTGTTCTCTTCTTCTGACATCTCTCTAATCCCTAATCAGCACAACAAACAAGATGCATTCTGTAAAACAACATTCTGAGAACACGCTCTCACTGCTACATACACTCACGTGGGAGGGTCTGCAACAGGCTTAGGTAGGACACACTACATTCAATGAGTATTTAACAATATTGCAGAGTTTGCAATAGAATTACTTTTAGTCAACTCTGTACAATGAACAGGTAGCCTGGAAGGTGAAGCAGGAAGCATCTTCACTGTGCAAAGATGACCCAGGGACCAGTACAGATCAGTTCCTATATTCTAATATAAGAACTCATATAGTACAGAAAAGATAGCTTCAGAGTGTGCAAACACAATTTAAGTAGGACGTGAATATATCAGAGGAATAATTGGTGAAACCTAATTCTGTTATAATACAAAGTTTCTTTTTGATGCAATGCTTGACATGATTTCTATCTTTACAGACAAGGATCTTCGCCACTTTATATAAAAACCACAGACACAAACACTAAAGAAGTATCGTTCAGAATTCTGCCTTGCAACAAAGGCTGCAACCAGGCTCCTACACCTTGATTTCCCATTCCTATTTGTGCAAAAATGTTGAGTTACCTTCTGCTAACAAATGTAGCATTCATGCAACATCAGGCCTACTGCTAACAAGATCATAAAACGTTAAGAAAAAAATACTACAAACTGAAATCAGTTAAGATTATTTGGAAGCGCCAAGTAGCATGCATTTCAGGTTCTCTTTCAAGACTAAGGCAGTATTCAGCTCAATAGCACTGGGACACATCTTAAGTGAAGAAATGGTGGGATAAGACACCACCAAAAATATCCTTGAGAGCTACAGTAACTTTAAGATTGTCTGAACATTTACTGGAAACAGCCAAAAGCCTAAGTAAAACTGAGATGACATACAACTTTACTTATCAAATTGACATTAGAAACCGATGGTAATATTTTTGTGTAGTACATCAAGATAGGATTTTTCAATCAAAGCAATTTCTGGCATTTACCACATTAAATATTCTTGTAACCAACAACCATATTTTTGCAGGTGATTTCTGAGAACATATATGCTACCTCCTCCTAAAGCATGGCATAGCACACACAAAACTAGATGGATTAGCAACACACTGAGTTTATGCACCTCGGATAAACCCACAGACTAACTGCAATTATGCCCAGGCTTTCCTTTCTTGAGGGCAGACTGGCTCCACTAAGGTAAGTTACACAGCAGCAATGGCCAGGAATCAGGGGTATTCAGCAGGGTGTTCTGAGATCAAGCATGTGGGTATATGCACTCCATGCCAGGACAAGTGCATGAAGAGCCCATCACAGTAACACAACCAGAGGAAGAGAGTCATACCCTTCTATATACTGTGAACCATTATTCACAGGGTCTAACAAAGAGCTAATAGAAATCTTAGCCTGACACTACTTGAAGAAGCTCTCATTTTAAAAACTTTGAAAGTGGTTTGTGTTAGGTTTTAATCTAGGTAACACTTCATTACCAAAAGCCATTACAATAAAGGTTTAAACATTTTATATAAACATTCCTCTAAGATACTGTCACTACACTAACCATGAAACATTGAATGATCATACCACAACCATTGGTTAATGAGAAAAAGTTATTAAATTATGAGACTAAAGCCTCCGTTATGCCTGCAGCCAGGTGTCAGCTACTGATTTTTCAAGTTTTAGGCATTGCACTACCTTGAAACCAGCAAGCTTTTCTAGCTGTAGAAAGTAAACAGAAGAACACTGCACACAAACCCAGAAATTCTGCATTTAATGGCATTAATTTCTTGTCAAGGCTGCATGTTTGTATACAGCAGAAAAAAGTGCCTGTTGTGATCATTTATAGTCAACTGTACTCTGCTATGTTTTCAAAATTATGTAAGTCTCAGATCTCTTACATTATGAGGCTGAGCCAACTTTCTGTGATTAATATAAGAGATAAATGTCTTCCTGTGTTTTTATTAATTTGAAGTTTTTGTCAGGCAAATACTACTTTCCTCCTGTTCAGGGCTCTTCAAGAGCAGTAGATAGTTTTCCATAAAGGAGCAGTTATTACTCAAAATTTATTCTGAACTCCAGCTTCCTCTCTATGCAAGTTAGAAAAAAAAAAAAAAGGTTCCAATTTTGTTGTCTAGTAGAAAGACAAAATCTTGTTTAATGTGAATTGTTACTCCTTTTAAGGCAGGCAAAGAAGGTTTACCAAAAGTTAAATGGTGACTTATTTCAATTTTTTTTATTATTAGCATTACTACTACTACTACTACAGAAAAAGCTACAGCAAATATTCACATTCAGTCACGCTTGGTAAGATCTTTGAAACATGTTTGCCCGGAACAGTATGTCATCCTGGCATCAAATTGCAATGCCTTTCCTTTGACAGAAAGTAAGTTTGACTGATTCACAGGAGTGATCTGAAGTACAAGGCAGTCATGCTTTACTGCCCTCCTAAGAAACCATGCCCTAGAAAGGTGCCACATGTCAAACCCACCTATCCTTCTGTCATGATGTGAATGACACTCACCCTCCGAGTACTACTACAGGAAGTGTCCAGAGAATGACAAGTATCAACCACTATTAAGTATGCCAGACTTGCAATGTCTGCAAGGAGTTAACTACAGCCATCATCAACAGTTCTTAATTTATTATAAAATCTCTGGTTCTAGATTTAGGCATAGAATATAGTCTGTTAAAAACAGAGCTAAATACATAATTTTCAATCATGTGATACAATACAAAGTAATTCAAAATGACAGGTAGTGATGTGAAATAACTGGTCTTCAAAAATGAGCACATGGCACTTTACTCAGGGTACCATTCACACTATCTGTAATTTCTGACCTTTTACGATTTGGAATCTACGCTAACGTTATCCTTTATTTCCAACCAAACTGTAAGCAGTTTAACAACTGTAAACAAGACGTTAAGCCTATATTTCATAAGAACAGAAAGTGTAGCTTAGAACAGTTGCAGTTCTCTGGTGGATACTAACACCTGAGCAGTGAATACAACTCCATAGTATCAGAAAGAAATTCCTCAGCATAGGGCCTATTTTCTTCCCATGCTGTGATGCTATACACTCAGAATATCCAAATATGTACTTGTACTCAGGTCAAAATTAATCAGATTTCTCATTCATTTATGCTGACATACATTAGAGCATCAATTATTCAGCAATCCATTGCAAAGATTCACTGGTTCAGTGGAAGCTATTGAACCTCAGCAGTTCTATGGCAATATAAACAAACAACAGTGTATTTGCATCATCTTTATGAAAAAGTAAATTCAGCTGTCATAAGTAACTCCTATAAAAAAAAAAATATGGGAACTTCTACTTTTTCTTTATTGTTAAGTCATGAATCACACAGGCCTCAAACATTTCTCCTAAATAGGCATCTTTTACAGTAGGTTCACATTTCCCTTCAAGCTACTCATCCAAGAAAGGCATATCAAAACCCATGATGTAACACTGGCCTTACTCCCAATCCCCAGTCAAACTTTCCTCTTCAGGAAAACATATTTAACCTCCTTTTTCACCAAAAAACCCCCAATTAGAGTAGGCTGACAGTTGGATCAAAATGGAATTAACAGCATAAAACAATTTAGAAAGAAACCAAAGTCTTAGGCAATTAAAATGACTGACTGCCTATTACAATGGCTACCATTTCTATGTTTCTTCTCAAAAAGTTAAAGAAAATACATTAACAAGAACATTTTAAATAGCTTGACTATGTGCATGGTAGATTTTAACCCCACATAAAAATCAAACTATCACCAGACCCAGGTCTTATATTAAAATCCCTGCAGGAAGGGTAACAAAGGTGGCTGGCTCCAAGTACTGACAGTTACGCTAAGTGAAACAAAAAATCTATTGCATTGCCAATATTAATTTAAATACGTCACTTTTGAGAGATACTACAAGGTTATAATCAAATTGCGAGGTTGTCTGTAATGTGAACACTTCCATCTTGAATAATGACATGAAATTCATATACAATTTTGGCTAACTATGTGCAAATAAAGTCATTAGCAATATAAGTGTTAGTTTTAGGAGTTGAGATTTCAAGTCTAGGGTTAGTGCATGAGCTGAATAAGCAATAAAATAATAAAAATAATCTTGTAGGGGACAGGTCAAAAGAGTAAAAAAAACCCCAAAACACCACGAGGTTTTTGTTGTTGGCACAATTTCTTCACAGTATATTACCAAGACAGGACACCTCCCATTCTAATGGTGTAATTCTCAAGCTGTCTATATTTAGCATAACACTTGCCAGCTAAATCTGTTCACAACAGAACTATGGTCCATTTACATTGTAGCAGACAAAGCATACAATTTACCTCTTTGGCATGACTAACAGGAAGTTTGCCAGCTTTCCAGACGTATTCCTCGAAAGCTGGGCTGCTCTATGCTTGCATCCAAAGGGTTAGTAGAGTAATGGTTCAGAGACTCCAGATACAAGGTCTTGGAAAACCAACTTCAACAGAAATAAAACTTGGATGTTTAATTTTTATGTTATCCTCACTGTTTTACTAGAATGAAGAGATTCTTTTTCAAGAGCCATGGTTTGTAAAATTTCTGTATCTTCAGACCACATTATTAAATACTTAACTTAGGCAACATTAACTATCCTGACAGTAAAAAAAATGTACTGAATAACAAATATACTAAATATCCAAAGTTCATGTTACCATATAAATTTATAATGTTTGGAAAGAGGAATTATTTTGAACTCAAACCAGAATGATCCAAACTCACCAAAACAAGACAAACTTAAATCCCGCCCAATCTTTTTGTTAGTATGCCAACAAACCTTTGATGTATCATCTTGTCCAGGTCTGTGTGCATTACAGAGAATCTCCAAACAGAATAGGTCCTAGACCTCCTCAGAATGAAAGATGGTTATCAAAGAAAAAGCAACTATGCTGAGATGTGGAGACAAATGACTCTGGGCCAACTCTATATACATACACACACACACACATATGTGCAATATAGGTTGTTATTACTTTAGACATGCAAACACACACAAGCTTCTTACAGAGCTTATAATGGCTTTAGCTAGGAGGTCTTCACACTACTCTCTATCACAGGGGGACAGCACACCCAGCATCTTCAACACAGTCAAGGCTAGAAGTTTCCAACAGGAAGAATTCTATTGCATCTGAGGTAAACCTCAACTCGAAAACCCAATCAGCAGTTAGGAAAAGACAGAACTCTGGAATACCTGCCTTAAGGCACAAAGAGAATGTGGAGAATATCCTGTGAAACATTCCTGGGGGAGGTAAGTTTTTAGAGTACTGACCAGAAGGTGTACCTACTGTTTCTCCTATTTCAAAACAAAAACTTTAAGTTGGTTTTGCCAATGGTTATAACTTCTTACCTTGAAAACCTCATATTATAAAGCAGGGAGTTAAAAGTCTCACTGTATTTTGCATTATATACACTGTAATATTACAATCTCTATTCATATGATTTAGATATTTGCAGAACAAAAGTCAGTCACAACTTTAGTTCCTTCTTACTAGAATACTTTATTCATGTTAGTATTTTGTGCCTAGGAAATTCAACAGTCAAAATTCCAGGAACACAATTTTAGCTATCATTCAGCTGTTAAAACCGCATGTATTTCTGAAGAGCTGCCAGTACATAGACCTATGCTGCCAAATTCAGAGTGCTGAAGAAGGGAAGAATGTGGAGTCAAACACAGTATTGGATTTTGCTGTACTGAGAAAATTTATGTCAAGATATACCAACCTGCTAACAAACTCCACAGAGGTGCCCAAATTCAAGTAATGACTATGTAATTGATTCATTCCTCTACTCCATTCTTCTGCTCCAGAAAACTATTCTTAAAATCTCAATTCCCATACCATGCCTGATCTTTAGACTTCACAGCTTGAGATGCAATATCTCGAAAATACAAAAAAAAAAAAATTATCTCAGTGAAAGGCCATTAATTTATCACGACATCTTGAAAGTATTCTTACAATTTGCTTTCAAACTACACAAATGAAAACTGTCTTCTGACAGACCACACAAGCAGAGGGCTGTCCAGGGCAATCAGGTACCAAAATGTAGTTCTGGAAAGCAAGTTACAGCTTCTTCTGTATGTTTACCATTATAGCTCTGTAACTTATAGTATGACATCTTAACACCACTTGTTTGTAGTTGTTGTGACTACTTATAAGTCTTGGAATTGAAATGAATTCCCTCATCAAAAAAGTTTGATTTTCAAAATTCAGTGGTAAATACAGTTCTCTCTCACAATTTCTCCCTACAAAACCAGCCTTTGTAGATAATGTTATCTATTTCTGGAGATCAGACTACCCCAAATAATTAGGGGGCACACTATGATATAATTTACTATCTGAGTTTCACATCACACTAGAATTGGAAGAGCTAAAATTTCAAGAAGTCTCCACACTTATTTCTGCTATGCAAACTATGCAGGTGTTCTCCATGTCAGTATTACATATCTTTTCCCTCTATACATTTGTCTAAACACATACAAAAACAAAGCTCAAACTTTCACCTCCAGGAAGTAATTTTCTTAAGTTTATTCTAGTAAGATGAAAAAAGAAACGTTATGTACTCGAAAATTAATTTGTTTTAGTCTACCACCACCTCAGTAATCAGTAACAAAAAAAGTAAACACAAAACTGTTTTCTATAAACAGCAACTGCTAATTCAACTAGTGTGCATGCTTTAAATAGATGTGAGGAATCCAAAATGTGATCATAAGCAGCCACCTGAGGCCCATGGACATCTTCCATCAATTAAGGCTGTCACTCCAGTCATGCTCTTAAGACTGTAGAAGTTGAGATCAAAAACAACTGGCATTAAAAATTACCCAGAGTGAATGCGATTGACTAGAACTGAAGTACTTCCTGACCCACAGACACTCTTCTCCTAGCTCAAAGTGAGCCCACTGTCATCAGCAAGTTCTAGATGTCTCCAGAGGAAGAAATGTGCTCCTCAGAGCAAATTACCAGTAATGAAGTTTTGTGAGAATTTCCAAGACAGTACCTTTTCATTTTCTTATATGCTCGAAGCTCATCTTCCCAGCAAAATGACTTGGTATCAAGTTTCCTATACGGTATTTCAACCTTAGCAACCTATGATTTTTAAATTACTTTCAATGCCTTCCCTCTCCAAATAACAGCTCAGTGACTGATGCAAGTGAGTGAAGCCGCATCAAACAGATTAAGAAGCTGAGTGGCTACCTCCTGCCTTAAGGATTTGTTTTCTTGTAGGAGGTGTAAGTCTTTTGATAGGATGGGGCGGGGGGGAGGATTTAAAAGGTAGTTTTAATCACTACTACTTATTAGAGTTCCTCAGTGATTGAGAATTTAGTACTTCTAGAGAGTATACACCTAACTGTCGTACACTATACCAGATATGCATAAAGCAGTTCTCTTTCTGCCTAATTTGTCCTGGAGAACATTAAGTTAACATTTAAGAAAAAAACAGCACATCTTTAACTATGCAGCTGCCAAATCAATTTTTTTTTTATTAAAACATGCTTTGAATTTCATAAGGTCTTCCCACAGACATAATTTTTCAGTCCCAAGCACTTCCTGTCATTTTAATTGCTTCACTTCAAGTCCCCCAAAGAACAAAAATGATGCTTTGCAGTGTTCACAGACAGGTTGAACAGCAAATCATTGTGTCCTAGGGGAGAACACTGTCTGGAATGGCTATTTAAATAGGGGAGGAAGGAGGGACAATACTGAAAAACACATACATAAGAAATACATGCTATTTATACTCTTTTTTGAAATCAAACATATGAGAAGCCCAACCTTATCCTCACTCCCCCCTCCCAGTAAAAGGGAGAGAGATATCTTGTCAGGACTAAGCTTTCCAAGCATGTGTTTCTGGACTGAGACAGTGACCGAGCTATGTAGGAGAACATGAAGTAATGCTTTTCAAGATACTTTCACTACTTCTAGCTATGTGGTTGTGGCCCAAGTTTTCTTTATATACATAATTTATATTTATTCAATAGGGTAAGGAGCAAGTAAAACTCCATCACACTTCTGCACTGAAATGGACTTGAACCACATCAACCCTCCATTTGTGAAGATGGATTGTCTAACCCCAAATACTATCTTTTTCAATTGCTCCCCATGCTGGAGATTCTTCAGTTTCATATCTCCCTACCTCACTATGGTTTACCTTTGAAGTTAGCTCCCATAGGATTCCTCCATATACCAGCCCAGACTTCCATAATCTTTGTCAAGAAAATTAAATCAGGTCACCCCAAGGGATTTTGCTAGAGAGAAAGCGATGTTTGCCTTTGCTGTCAAATAAGCTACTTAAATACTGCAAAAACATGAAGTACTCAATCTTAGCCACTCAGAGTTGGTTTCAGTTGTTTAACATGATTGTAGACCTGAAACACTGCTACTGCAGATACAGATAATGCCCTTTACATGCCACAGAGAAGTGCAATTAGCATGGTTGCCACTCTACGGCTGCAAGGCGGCATGGGTTAACAAAAAAGAAAAAAAACCAAAAAAGCAAACATGAAAAAAACCTACATTTCAGCAACAAGTCAAGCTGTTTGTATGGCAGAGTGGACTGACTCCTAACACTTTCAATAACAGAGACTCCAGAAAGATATATTTTCACTGATTTTCCATTCATTGTCCTGGAGCTGAAGCCAAAAAACCCAAGTAAATCAAGCAATTTTCCTACCCGGTCTTTTTGAACCAGGTCACTGTGACACCAGACTGCACATAACTAAGGCTTTAGAAAGGAAGAGGTAAAACATTGCATTCTTAGCTCCAGCATGCATAATGGCATTTCAGTATTTTCAGAATATCAGAGTTGATATTCAAAGTTAATTCCAAAGGTTTTTTCATACACTGTCTGCCCAAGGGACTGATTCCACTGCATTCAGAAAGCACATCTGAAGTGTTTATTGCTTCCAGATTTTGAAAGGAGAAATTACTGTTGTAACTCAGCTGAGTTGTCTTAACAGCTCTGCTAAAGCCTCTCTGGTTTTCATCCTAGAGTCTCACTCCAGAATAAACATGTTTCCTGTGTATTAATTCTCCAAGTATACAAAGCTCATATTCAAGTTTTAGGTAGAATAATCCATTTAACAAGGAAGATGAACACAAAATAAAACTTGTATTGCAGACTACTTGAAACACATGCAAAATATTTGGGAAATTGATTTGCTGCATATAATACTCACTAACATTTTTGCCATCCTCTGCCAAAAATCTGAAGCACTACATTCAGAATTTGCACTACAAGCAAAATTTGATAATCACGACCAAGCTAGCACATAGGTGAAAACTGACCTCACTGTTCCAGATATGTGAATTATGTCATGTAACAAGAGCAAGAGCTAACACAGGTCTACACAAGTTAATGATAAATGAAGTTGATGTATAACATTCAGATCTGAAGGTCTAGCAACATAACGGCTCAGCTACCAGCTTGACCCTAGTGATCAGAGAATGGACACTAGTCATAGGTGCAAAAAGTCTGAAACTTTTGCCCAGACAGTTTTTGCTCTCAGAAGTCACAGACCTTAAAATTAAAATACAGGAGTCTACTAAGAGTACAACTGATTGTTGAATTCAATAACTAAAACACCTGCTTATGAACATTAATTTTGGTCATAGACAGGAAAGTAAGAACTAACATTAAGTACATGATTAGCACAAAGCTATGCATAAGCCATTTGGATGAACAGAGGAAGTGAGCATGTCCATGAAAACTGGTGATACAATGCAACTGTGTTTTGGTAGGTAACATTTAGCAGGTCAATAGGCCAAGTGACACTGTCAGAATTTAACTTCCATCTTTATCACTACGTTTCTAAATCTGCGTTTCAGTTATGATGTGGATTTTATCATTAAAACCTTTAAGTGCTCCTCATCATGCTTTTAAGTGACAGAATCCACTTCTGTCATAGCATACTCTAGAAGCAAAGATCCCAACTGGTCTAAAAATTCAGAGCAGCCCAGCTCAAAGATACGGTGATTATTGAGACCAGTATTAGATAATAATTATCTACCAGGTAAACCACAATTAACAAGGCCACATTTAAATAGTATGCAAGCTTTTTTGAGCTACTACCTTGAAAGCAGGCACTGCAAAGAGACTTAAGTGCTTCTAGAAATTAACTACCTTTTTATCAATTTAATCCAAGACAAAGACAACTGCAAAATACCTTTTAACATCAAATTTTAGTTTGAGATCATTCAGAACTGTTTTCTGGATTGACTTTCACTCCAGCTGCTCTCATGAATGCTTAACACTCAAGTCTTCTACAACTATGTGTTATTGGCTACTTGGACAGCACTTAGCTGAACGAACAGATGGACAACAAGCTTTTGGAAGCAATTCTAGCCAAGAGCATCCAAGCCAAACCCTCTTTCAGGACTGGCATATTTACACTTGGCATGTTGCTCTGAACCTGCAACTGGCAAGCATTTAGGAGGGGCAACTGTTTTTCTTGGCAAGAAAGCAACAGGGGACACATCAGTCTGAGGGTACGCAAGATGATAGATCAAGTCTTATACTTGGAAGTACCACTCTAGGATTAAACAGAAGACTGAATGCAGTATGACCTCAGTGTAGCTTAAAGAAACACACACAATACGCAGAGGAACAAAGTTTTATCAACAGAAAGTAACCACTTCCAGGATATCCAACTCTTCTGAAACATTTCTGAATTGCTGGGGGGGGGTGTGTGTGTCTGTCTGTCTGTCACAGGGAAAACACCAAGGATATAGTATCTTAAGTCTGAAAACAACTCCAAAATTGTCTAGAACTTTCCCAGTGCAACTGAGAAAAGGCTCACCTATTCTGGCACTGTGTTCTACCTCCTCGTATCTTTGCAGCTGCACAAAAATCTGGGAAGATAGATAGTAGTTTCCTCCGATCGCAAAAGTCCTTAGGGACACGGATCCAGAAATGAAGGCTTAAGAAATCCAAGCAGCAAAAAAGATTTTTCACAGCAACCAGATAGTTGGGGAAGCAAGTAAAAAGCCTTATGATGGACAGTCTGTGTCTCTGAGCTTTTACATCTTCTATCCAAAGGACACACATGCCTTCAAGTGACTGAATTACTTTAATTATGATACTGAAATTCTAGTCACAGGGAAAGCAGTAAAAAAAGATGGAAGAAAAACAACAAAAGCGAAGATTTCACTTTTTTCTTCAATGATTTTCCCTAGCCATATAAGTATAATGTGTATAATCGTTACAATCCTAACCTGTTTGTGACACAGGCAGCAGAGAGGACATTCAACAAATGAAAAAAAAAAAAAAAAAGTCATCTGCAGGTAATACTGACACACTAAAAATAGAAGTTTAAAGGAAATGCTCCTGTACAAAGGAAGTGTGTATAAGGCTGCCATTCAACTATTACCAAGTAGATTTTAAAAACCAACAGGATGCCATTTACAACAAAATCAAGATAACATAAAACACATAACATTAATAGCTATATCTGCAGGGAAATGTGCCTGAAGAACTTTCTGCCTTGACCACTGTGGTTCAGTTGAACTGACAGGTCACTTGCTGCTAGAATCCTTCACACAAATCAGGCTTCAGGGAACAAAGGGACACCTAGCCATGCTTACCTGCACAGCCATTACAATTCTGGGACAATAAAAGAGATGTTAATTTCAGAGATGGAGGGAAATAACACCTGCAATACAATGAGCTGCAAAGAGGGCCAGTGTAAAAAACCAGGACCGTGGCAATTTGGG
>NW_010972775.1:4708102-4757419 GCF_000737465.1 Haliaeetus leucocephalus
GGCGGGGAGGGGGAGAGGGGTCCACTACAAGGGAGTCAAACCTACCCTCACAAAAACACAGTAGCTTTCTTCAGGTTCATGAGGTGGCTTATCATTCTCCTAGAGACTTCTACGCTGCATCTGTCCTTGAAGCCCAGTTTCCCTGAAGTTTTCCTCTTCAAGTTGCAAAGGAGGTTTTTTCCCTTTAACTTCCATTTCCAGCAGCAACTGCTCCACAATAGCTTTCCAATTCCATCCACCAGGCCCACCTTTTAAACAACCAAGTCTCAGGACATTTTCCAAGGTGCCTCTCTCTCTCTCCACAGGGATTTACAAGCACTCCCAGCTTTGCCCCTGGTCCAAGAAATATGCGGTTGTTTCTGTCATGTGGTCCATTTTTACTACTTCCTGAATGCAGTCACCTCTCTGAGGACTACAGTTAGTAAACTGTCAGCCTTTAGAAGTGCTGACAATTACAGCAGAGATGCCCTGGCCCTAAACTACCCTTTGAAGACAGCATATTTGCAACCAAGCAATACTACCTATTGTAAAATAAGGCTGAGCACTGACAATGAGTGACACCAGCAAAAAATTACTAAAGTTACATTCTACCTCCATGTCTTCCTTTGTGGTTATAAAAGCCCTGCTTTAATCCAGTTCTCCAGAACAAACCTGCACTATAATTCTGGAGCTTTATTTCACAGAAGGTGATGTGCACAGTAATATGAGCTTGAGAATGAGAATAGAAGACATTGTCAACAATCAAAGCGCATTTCAGCCACGTGGTTAAATTCCAGCTGTGACCTTAATCCAGTACACTGCAGTGGGGTGATACAAGCTAACACAAAACTTGAATTTAGCCCAGAGGATAAAACCCATGTTTCTGTGGCTATTAACTCTCAAAATCGAAATTTTCAAGGTCCCTTGCTCCAAATCAAATATTGCAGCAACAAGGAACCTCCAATAGCGAGACAGTTTGCAGAACAGTTCAGTGGACTACATGATCCAGTCTCCCAAGGAATTCCTCCTCCCACACAAGCTGCAAGTTTTAATGGAATTAAAAATATTTGTTATTCTACAACTTCTGCAACTAAAACTAAGATATGTAGACAATACTTAAGTCAGAATGTTCTTCAACAAGTAGTCAAATTTACAAACAAAACTAAGTTTTAAAAACAGAAGTAGCAATTGCAAGATAATTACTTACTGTGCTATTTGATACCTGCTAAAGATAATTGGAAACTTAATTTCTTTTACTGAACAACCAGGCTTCCTGATATATCTCAAATTAATTTCTTAGGAATCCATAATTTTAGATTAGAATAAAGGCTTACCTAAGAAGTTTTCCATTGAAAAAATGTTTGTGACAGGTTTTTTTCTGACAGTTTTTTTTTTTTTTTTGGGGGGGGGTGTTCTTTCTTTTTCTTAAATAAAACTGTGGTGAAAGTTATTTCTTCCTTACAAAAGTAATTCTGAAAACCACACTGTTTTGAATCAGAAAAATACAGTGTTCTTCACTTAACAGCTTAAGTCTGGAGGCACCATGCAAGGCTTGGTGGTTTGTGTGCATGCTCAGAGTTAACTGGTAAATAATCTAATTTAGCCTGGCCCACAGTGTGCAAGAAAGTGGCATCAGAACTCCACCCCCTGACTATACAGCAGCTCTGCACTGTTAGCTGCATTTTCTATTTAAGTGTAAATGTTTCTGGTCAAACAATCTTTTCATGCAGGGGAAAAACCCCCAAACTGGCATGCTCTATCAAAGATTAATACCTTTTAATATGCTATGCATACTTCGTTAGCATATTTTCAGATTCACTAAGCAGGTAATTTGACAGCTATGTTGTTTAAAGCCACAGTTTAATCACTTCTGATTTTGGCATGGTTTGATTTGCCCAGTTGCAGACTTAACATCATGTGTTTGAGGTCAAGGAAAGTCAGTCACTCCTAAGGAACCCTCAGTGCATTTAATAAGGCTCATGTTTGTGCTTATCTCTTACCACTACACTGAGCCACTATTTCAGCTACCTTTTTAAAAAGCACCTGAAACCCAGTTTCTACATAAACTCTCCCTGCAGTCTTAAAAAGAAAAACAACTCCTCCATACTCTAGGAAGCTTTTGTACTTAATCGTAAAAGTCCGGGATCAAAAGGCACCATTGTTTTACACCTTTTAAGAGTCAACTGTGCATTGCACAAACTGCTGTGTTACACAACAACTCACCTCAGGCCTCATCAACACACTCTTGTGTCCTTTCTACAAAAAAAAAATGTAGAAATGGAAGAGGGTAATTCTGGACAGGTAGCATGCTAGACTGATCTACTGCCTTTTTGAACAAAATCCTTTTGGGTCATATCTTGCAATTATTTCCTTTGATTGCACACAAAACTGCCCAGGCAATTATGAGCCTGCTTTTGTTGACCATCAACACCGACCATCAAGACAAGTCACCTCTGCAAACATACAACTGCTCTGGACTGCTAATTATTCTCAGCATCACAACCCATTTTGAAAACTCTCCAACAGTTGCCACAGATTCCTCCGTGTACCCTATGGCACCCAGTGTTTCACCTTACCAGGTCTTTCAGTCCCACACGCCCAGGGTAAGTTTCTCACAAGGCTTCTGGTCAGCTTGCTCGACCCAGCTTAGGAAGAGCCTACAGAAGAAAAAGGTGAGTATCTACATTTTTAGCACTATTATCCAAGAGACCACTTTTTTGGGCATACTTTCTTATTGTCTAAATGATGGCCTAGCCAAGTGGAGGGAAAGGTAGAACAGAATCAAAACCAGGACAACACTGACACAGTTGTTAGTATGATGAAGAGACAGACAAACACTAAAACCTAGACCATGAAATACCACTTCATTTACATGCACAGGGTTTCTGGAAAGGCATAAGGTCTTGGAAAACGAAGTAGCTCACAGTTAATGAATCAAAGCTCACCAACTCTTTCCTAACATTCTCAAAGACAAAAGACAGTACTTTCAAACCACATGAACAACCAGTAAGCAAAAGACTCAATTAATACGGCTTTATAGCATGCTCTCCATATGGTGAGATTTCCAAATCTGACACCTGTTTACTACTTCTAGTTGCCCTCAGCCAGTGAAATCTAGTTTTTAATATGTTCTTAGCAACATTCGACTGTTTATCTGCATCATTTCTAGCCTATCTGATAAAATAACTTTGACTGCAAATAGCTTTATTCAAAATTATTTCTTTACTGAACAGAAAACCAACGACAACTTGCACGTGTCATAAGAGGAAGCTGGCATTCTATTCCCTTCCTATTTGCTGCCTCACAGAGATTACATCATTTCTCATACTGGTCCACTATTTCTTATAAACATCTGTAACTTTGCTAGAACTGTCTAGAACAAGGCTTGACATCCAGGTCCATTTTTGGGGTGTTGGTTTGCAATCAACATATACAAATGCATCTGCAATGCAGAAAAATCCGTTCAAATGTAAAGTCTGCTGTCCAACCATCTAAAGCCATGTATGCTAGTGACATGCTTATACATGCCTTATATGTAAAATGCAGTTTGCAAAACTGCCTCTTGCTTTCTGGCTGTGTACCTCTCCTCAGTACAACATGTAACATGCTCAGAGTCAGGACAATCCTACATGAAAACTCATATGGTTTAAAATCCAAGCACAATCTACCTGTCTAAGTCAGATAATTTTCTTACTTCTGGAATACAACATCAATTCAACTGTAGAAAAAGAATAGTTAAAAATTCAACAGAGAGCAGAGGCTAAACACCAGTGTTTCTTTCATTTCAGCATTTATGTATTATAAAATGCATGAAATTAAATTCAAACCACTCAGGTTTTCTTAAGACATTACTTCTCCCCAAACCGCATTTCTTATGACTAGACAAAATTGAACTGCTTAATTAGCACGTAACACTTTATGCAATAATTATACGGAAATCCACACTGACCACATATTTCCCCACTTACATTCAATTAACACATTCCACTACAAAAGCTTCAATACAATTTCAATCATTTCTGCCATCAAATGGAATATTTTTTTTTCCATCTTGTGTGTCTAGTAGCATTACATGACAAATGTGTCAGTCACCTAAACTACTTCTACTTAAGCATTTGCATAGGTCCTGCAAACTAAACATTACCATTTAGCCTAAATTGATTTGCTTCACATTAACTTTATTATACCAACACCTATGCACCTAACAGTATCTCAGGAGAACATAAGAATAAATTAAATTTTAATTACCACATGAAAAATAACTGTTTACTTGGTGTAGCTATAAAAATATCAAAGTCTTCCTTAACTGCAAAAATTAATTTCTGAATGCTGGACTTCTGGGCTATGCTGTAAAGATATATTTAGCTGCTGCACTACAGCTCTCAGATTACACTACTATTTAAGTCTAAAAGGCAGTACATGTGTTCATGAGAACTGTTAAGAGTAAACATGCAAGTCCTAATGGGAAGTTCGTATGGACCAGATCAAGCCAGATAGAGATATAAAATTTAGGCATTACATGGGAGGACTTGGACATCTTGTTTGTCGTGCTTTTTAGCTCTCAAAAGGTACCTGTACTAATTCCTCAGTTTAAGATAGGAAGAGATCAATTGCTCTCCCTATGAGTGGAGAGGAGCCTTTCTAAATCAGATTGAGAGAAATAGGGATACCATACTCTCAACTCCCAAATCACAGCTTAGCCCTGCGGTTTCCAAGCCCTTTACCCTTGAAGAGGCAACAATCCACATAAACCACAAAAGGAAGAGGATCAGAACTGAGTATTCTTTTTGTGTGCCCAAGTTAAGAAATCTTTCACAGCCTAACATAACCCCTGAATAGCTTGAGGTTCAGCTGCCTCCATTCTTTGGACATGGAGAAGTGTAACAGCACCCTTTCCAAAGCCTTTAAAAGGACCAGTAATGAATGTGTAACCTGAAGGCCAAAAGGTAGAAAACAGCAGGCTGAAGGGGAAAGATACTGGAAGGAGTTTGGCAGCAATTTTTCTTTCTGCATAGTGCTTTTGAAAAGACTGACTGTGGTATCCACATTTGGTGAGAAGAAGCTTGAGAACAGTAGCTCAACTGCAGGAGGCTGAACAACTAGCAAACCACAATTTGTGGCTGTCAAAACAATTGCCTTATGCAAGGCAATCAACTGCAGAGCTACAGCTTTTGCTGCCTTATCACCAGAGCTGCGGTCCAGTTCTTTAATATTACAGAGAAGTCACCGATTTGCTGACCCATGCAAATGCAATAGGAAGAAATAGGGCCCCTCACTTGTAGCTAAATGAATGTTAGCAGCATTAAGCAAATCCTAGCTATGTTTAGTTCCCAATAGAAAAACCACAACAGATGAACAAGCTAAGTGTGCTATACGTGGAAGCAATAGTGGACGCTGAAGACAACAGCCAGGATCACAATAGTTGCAGTCATTTGTAAAGCAAAAGGTTGCATAGGCATCTATAGCATTACAAAATGAAAGCATCAAATCAAACCTGAGACACCTCAGCATGCCTCATTCCAATTAACTCCATTCACTTCAAACAAAATTCTTGTTCAAATATGATCCAAGTATGGACTTCAACAGTTAAAGAATTTGACATTAGAGCAACAATGGCAATGAAAATGCAGAGGTTTTTTTCCTCTGCGTAAGTGAGATCTGGCTGAACTTCCTGTTAAAATAAACAGAAGCACACAATAATGAAATGAAGCCTCAGATGCAGCCTGACAGTGACAAATCCATACGGACTACTTTGCAGACCCCTTCCTTTTAGCCACCTTCTCTGGAGGAAGAGATAGTCTGAATAAGATCCCCAGTTTGGACAAAGTCAAAGTGAACAATTAAAAATTAAAGGGACAGCCTCTCACTGAATGTAAACTGAATGAACGTAAAACCTACTAATTTTTCTGTCTGGTGAAGACTGGATTAGATAGATTGCTTGGTACTTCTAATAAGGAAGAAAGGCTGCAGACCCTTATTTCCTCCTACTTTTCCACATTCAGCTCAACCACTGGCAGCCATGCATCAGCGTTGGACCTTCAGTCCAACAGACCTTTACAGTTTGCTTCATATGCTATACATCACCACATCAGTTATCTTGACAGTAGCACAAGTGTAACATCAAAGCTCAAGTTTTAGAAACATAGGGAGAAGTCAGTGAAATTTGATTACAGAATTTTTACTCAATCAAGGCAAAACTCACTTGTCAGAAATGCTATATATTTGTTTTCCACAGCACTAATATATCTTTGCTTTTTTTCCAATTACTTCCCTGACCACATCTAAATGAGTATGTGTCACCCTGCTGCCACCACTCATATGAACTTTTAATCATTTGACCAACTTGCATGTAAGCTGAAGACAACAGCAGCACAATTTGAAGCAGTTCACAGAAAAATCATCTAAATGCCCAAAAGAGGACTCCCATTTCCTATGGAATCCACAAATAATTTTCCTTTGACTTAACTCATTCTGATCTCTTGCTGGAACTCTAAAGAGTCTTCATCCCATCCCATGGCTGGTGGCGTGTGCTAACAGCCATGCAATAAAAACACATAAGACAGAGTGTATAGCACATGGAGTGAGGAAAGATGTGTGGCCACGAGGAAGTTACAACACTAGAAAACCCAGAGAGCTTAAACTGCAATGGGCAAACCAAGGGATTAGCAGGACTGGACAAGAGATGCAGTAGACTTTTCATCTGCTTCCTATAAATCCCCTATCTGTTTGGGCAATGACCACACAGTCACAAATTTTCAGAATTTAAAAGCAACAACTCATTCACCTCTGAAGAAAAATCAACATAAAAGCAGTAGTAGCAATGTGAGCTTAAAGCAAAGCAAGCACTTTAAAACTTCCTAGTTGTAACAAGCTCAAGACATACAAGCAACAGCAGATGAGGAAGTTATGCTGCTGGATAAGTGTTCATCGGCTGGTTATCAACATTCTTCTCCAACTCAAAGACTTATACCTCCTGGATTTTTACTCTATACAGGCTACCTCATGCTACAACTTTAACACATGACTGCTGTACACTTTGTAATCAGTTTCCTGAACACTCTAAGGATTGACATTGCCACTACAACTCAAGGAATTTACAGGTCAACAGAAGTGGCATACCTCTGGAATACCAGTAATGTTCCCTTGTGGACTATGGTACAGTTTATATTAGCTTCAGTACCAGTCTAGAGCAGTATGCCAGGTTTTCCACATATTGGCACTCACAACAGTTACAATATACTACACGTCTAAATGCTTAGCTGAAGAAATTAGTTACTGAAGGCAACAGATTGTCTACGAAACAGCATTTATAGTTAGCAAGTTCTTTACAGTGTTCTGTGCTGGAGGATATTTTCCAGAGAAACTTAGTTTACAGTAGTGATCTTCTGCTTCTCCCCAAGCTGTAATTCAACAGGCTTTGTTGCTTATTCCTCCCCAGATTTTTTGGTCCCACACTCCAAGTCAGTCATAATATCATCTTTGTATCATCTTTTTACCTTTCCCTAGTAAACCAATACTTTGTTACTGTTCTTGTCACTTACAATAGCTCTCCTCAGTTCCCAAACAAAAGCAGGGGGAAGGAATTTTGGTTCAGATATTCTGGCAACAGGGAATTGCAATAGTATTGCAGAAGAAAGATAAACAAGACACCAATGTACATCCCAATCATGAAAAGAGCTTCTGGAACTAGCCATCCTTAAGTCCACACATGCAATTCAAATTCAGTCTGGTATTTTATAATCCTGTTCAAAATGAGATACACTTAATCATTTAGTGAAAGCAAAATAATTAGAATTAAAAACAACTCATCACACAACACCTGCACACACAATAGAAAGCCTTCTTTGTTTGCATAATTGCTTGTTAAGTTGTATATTGGATTTTTGAGGTGGTGGCATCTTTAAATGCCTGACTGCAAAATAAAATTAAGATTTGCAAGTATCCAAAAGCAATCTACTCCTCAATTTACACTGAGCTTCCCTGCAAGAACCTTACAAAAGGTATATACTAGTTTGTTTACCCAGGCAGGGAATGCATTTTTTGATGATCAGCAATGTCCGGGGCTGCAATGCAGGCTCTGTTCTAGGTTTAAAGTTTTCTCAAAGTTTCCCAAGATCTTGTAAGGATCTGATCACAGCAGCTGTTTATGAAGTTCCCACCCATCAAAAGAACAGTTGCAGAAATACAGAAAAAGTCCTAAGCTGCAGAGCCAGTTTCCACAGCTTTTGCCCTCTTCAGCTGGCTGCCTCACACACAAAGCATTAAGTCATTGATCTTGAAAAAGGATAAGCAGCAGCCTAGTTCTTGGACAACAATCAAATCTGCAGTTGAGAAAGGGTAAAATGGCTCCTACTACAGAGCTCTTTTACACATGGTAAAGTTTGTTCTATAAAGCCAAAAGGGAACATGCATAAGGCACTCCCATTTCTTGAAAACCTTTGAAGTCCCGAGTATTAAACTCTAGTAACAGCTTCTTTATCTTACATAATTTCAGAAAAAAGCTTATTTATATAATGTTGAACACTCCAAGTCAAGAAAGCACAACTAACTCTGTTCCCTTCTCTTATCTAAATAAGATCTTTCTTTGAAGGACCCTTGATGAAAGGGCCCTACATACAAATCATAGATGCATGTGAGTAATTGCTTTCAACCATTTCAAATACCATAGCCAATGACCTTCTGAATACTGGAAGCTGTTATAAGTTTCCTCCTGTTAGCTGCATTTCTAGTTCCTGTACACCTCAGATTCCAAGAAAAGAACTATGTTGTTATGGGAATATATGCAGTGATATTATAAAAACAAATTTTCAATTATGCACTATGTATAATAATTTGGTACTATAGTTCCAGCATACTTGGTGGCTCAGGGGCTCACGCACTTAATTAAATAGCACACTAACTTCCCATACAATTTTAATATTCCTGAAGGGATAGATTAATTTAAAATGCAATTAAAGTTGCACTTCAAAATAAGATAATTTTTGTCCATTGGAAAAATAAAGTCTAATATAGAAGTTATCCATCTTGGAAGCATCAGGGTATCATACCTTTGGATTGTATTACTTCATTGCCACTAAAATGTTTAAGCTTTCCTTCTGTCTCCCCTTAGCCATAAAATGCATCTTGTTCACTTATTTAACTTTGTCAAAGTAGCTGCTTTGAGCTCAGTATTTCTTGATACATTTTCAAAAGATCACTAACTTCTCATCTATTTATTTATGAAGATAACAGCTTCTGGCACATCCTGGAACTAACCTGCCAGTACTGCTTATCTATTTATTTAAAGTATGGAAAGCATATACAAGGAAAAAATATTTCGCAGAACAGAATATTTAAACTGAGGTTCTCTCACAACTTAAGTGAAATAAACACACTCTTTCCAGCCTCTCAGAAAACAGGTTTTCCCATAAGCCAGATCTCAGTCATAAAAATTTTTAGGAGAAAAAATAAATCTGAACCACTTGAACTTCTCTCCACTTAAAGCAGAAGTCAGTGAGCCATTTAATGAACCATTAGCAAGCCCATCAACAGTTAAAACACAAGTTATATGCCCAGAAAGACAGCAGAGAAGCAGAAAAAGCAGTCTGGACCTGCCACAGAAAGTGTTGGAAGCCCAGCCTATAGGGAAAAAAAAAGAAGCAAGGGGAAAGGAATGGAGAAAGCCATCAGCTCAAAAAAACCCACCTGCCCACCCCACCCCCCAAAAATAAACACCACACCAAACCAAGCAAGGAGTATTCTTTGCTGTGGCTGCCTTGGGAAGCAAGGGCCCTCTGGGACTGAACTCAAAAGCTGGTCAGGGGCAGATTAGAGGGATTTTGGTGAGAAGAAAGGAGGGAGAGACTGGGATACAAGCAGAATGCTAAGACTATATTGGGATATATAAGGATATATGCAACTCTTCCAACAGTTCTAGTACAGGAACGCAAAAATTACATCACCAATTTGCAAACTGCCCTCGCTTTTGTGATACTGAAGTAAACACTCTTAACATTCTAAAGAAGAAACTGTTGATTTTGAGCAGTAAGACCAGCAAATGTGATTTCCTGCAGACATAACGCCTTTCTAACACTTCTCTCCCCCAAAATTCTAATTCCTTGAGACCCTACATCCCTGTGACATCTTCCTCCTCCTCCAAAAAACTTCACAAGTGCTTCGCATAAGCTGAAGCTCCATACAGCGTGAGCAGCCAGCTACAAATAATTTCAGGTAACAAGAGTGAAAAGAAAATTTGTGATATGTACAATACTAAATAGATGGCATGTGTCAAGACAAAAGGAAAAAGTGAAATTCAAACAAAATGAAAGATAAAGCAGCTGAAAATGCCTAACAGAACTAAGAAAACATGATAAAATTCTCCAGATATTGCCATAATAATAAAAAAGGTAACTGATAAGCCAGATGCCCCGATTGCCAAGTCTCACACAAGTCCAATATCAATTTCAAAGCCATATAAACTGGATTGTTTTTCTTTTGAGAGCACTGCACAGAGAAATCTAAAGGGAAAAAAATGCAGAGAGGTAGTCAACTCTGGAATAAGAGAGTAACAGGAATAGGAATAAGAACTATGTTAAAATTTGGATAGATGCAAAAGAAGTGTCAGGCCCTCCTACTTAAAAGTATATGAAGAACTAAGAGCTTCAGAGTGAACCAGTGTGCACAGTTTAGTTAAAATGCATACCACTTAATACTGATTTAACGCTGTTTTTTTTTTTTTACGCTGTTTTTTTTTTTTTTAATTAATAACAATACCTTAAGCTTTAACTTCAATACAAATATTTCAAGGCCCATTCCAAGGGATCTTTCCCTACTGCCAGAAAAGGCAAAGGAACACCCATTTAGCTTTATAATGGTCTGCACAATGTCTTACAAACTTTACGTTTCCTCAAATATGAATTGACACAAATTTCTAAAACTCAGTCCTAGTACTGAAGTTTTCTTTATTATGCTGTATAAACTGGCTCTGCAGCTCAGAGTGCACTTTATTACAGCAACACTGAGCAGTTCTCGCAAAGTTTCAATATGCCTCACAAAAAGAACCTTTAGAATCATCTTTGAACTATGGGCCCCTTTTAACACACTTCATTAGGATAGTCAGCACAAAAATATTGAACTAAAAGTTGCTCATTTTGTAGTCATAACATCCAGCCAACTACTGTACTTGCAACAAACGACACTTGTCAGCAGTATACAAATACATAACCTGAGGCTGTAGTAAGTTTTTCAAAAAGTTGAACAACAAAATACTGGCAAACTTCCAAGAACTCAATTTGAACAGAAGTCAAGGACACTTTGGCACCACTGTGGGATTAGTGATGTAGCACAAGCCCCACCTACAATGAAGAATGTTTCAGTTGCAACTTACACTTTGCTTATGATCAGCCTTTACAAGCCAAAAAGCCAAGGAACAGGAAGCTCTGCCTGAACAGCAACTTTATTGTTGGACTGGTGCAGGTTGGCTAACTTTGGGTATGTCAGGCTGAACATTCCCTCCTCTGTAGGAGAGGCCATTTTATAACTCTTTCATCCTCCCTAAAAGCAGTTTTGTCTTCCTTAAAAACCCCACAACACAACACAATAGAAAATTAACATACAATTTTAAGATTTGTTACAGCCTATTTAAATAAACTAAAACTAGGGGCTTCTAAGAGTTAATCTACAAATATAGACAGTGAGAGAAGGAAAGAAAGTAAGCAGAGCACGTAAAAGACACCATTTTCATTCTTTTGCAGTATTTTCATTGTCTTCAAATCTGGAAATCTCAGTGTTCAAAGCATTTAAAGTTAAGAGCTTTAACCCATGGTTTCAACTTAAAGCTTGAACTGCCAGTTATTTCCTATTTGCACAATAAATGTCAACACCTGAAGATAATTTAGCACCCATCTGCATATCAAACAGCAGAGCAGTTCAGTCAAATAAACCATTCTTGACTTCATAGCCCAGTAGGAAGAAGAGCCAAGTTTTGAGTTCAGAAACACACAGTATGGGATATAGTAATTCATCAAAAAAGGATAACAAGGCAACTATGAAGTTCATTAGCAAGCAAGATCCACAGTCAAAACTCACTATTTAACTGTTTCACTATCCAACATGAACCATTTTTAAACACGTGCTTACACTCTCTGGAACAGAAGAGCCAAACCTCCTTTGCAACAGCTGTGATCGTTAACGTATACATAGTAACAGCCCTGAACATGAGGGGTAATTATCAGCAGACCAGTAAGCAGCTGAAGCAATCTTTAGGGGTGAAAATTCCAGCCAAGTCTGAGTATTCATACTTCAAAATCAAGTCAGTATCAAACTCAAGTTAGTATTCAAACAATTAAATGTAACTGATACGAAGAATCAACTGTATTGACAGAAGAAAGCCATGTCAATGGAGGCAGGAATGTCAGTGGAAGAAAAAAGTTAATTTTATTTACACCTGAACATTCTTGTGCCTGGAAATAGACTCAAAGAAAATACCGGGAAAGCTAAGTTACACCATGCCACTCTTCACTTAAAAAACAAACAAAAAAACAAACCAACCATGAAAAAACTCAAAATGCTTGTCACTTGATGAAGAAATCTCATTTTCAGAGGAGGATAACTGATGAAGACATCAATGGATTCTCTCAAAGGGAGAAGTGCAGTTTCCAGTCTCATTTGAACCAGATTTTGACTGAAGTGTTTTCATGTTTCTCCCCCCAGTCATAGTAAATTGCATTGATAAAAAAATAATCTAGCATTTCCCATTTTTGGACTGTCACAGTACAAAATCCTTGCAACAAAACCATTTTTCCCCCCTCAGATGTCTCTCTAGAACCCAATTATTGCAGGATGACAGGTGTTTGAAATACCGCATATTGTTTAGTATGGCACTCCCAGTAAGGAGCACCTGATGAATTGCTCGAGACAAACACTTTTTTCTTTTCCAATGTTCTTGCTGGAACATTTATTTCAGCAACCATTATCTTCATTTTCCATTCCTCTACAGATAATACCATTTCGTCCAGAGTATTTGTTCAAATATGATATTCCTAGTCTTATCCATTATTTTGCAACAACAAAACAATGCAAAGCAGCAAAGGCACCCAAGTAGTCCCCAGAAGCTGCTTTTATTAGGGACCCAGACTCAGTTGTCTGGAATAAGAGAAATGAAACATTACATTCAGCTGTTCACTGAAGAAAACGCACATTGGAGATTACACATTTTATATATGCCTAAACTAGAAAGGCCTTTTAGCATGCCTACTAAAGCTCCAGCTACAGAGGTGGCCAGGAGGGGAACCAGACAAGAACAAAGGCAACACAATTCGCTAAGCACGAGATCAGCAAGGAAACCAAGTCAGCTGCTACAGCTACAGTGCTCCAGTTCCTGAAGCCAGCCCAATCATCTCAGCAGAAATACTTCATCTATCAGGGCAGTCCCTGGGCATTTAGAAAGAATGCTGCTTGGACAGGAAGACTTGTTTCCAAACTAAGCAACTGCAACAAAATAAACTAGAACACAAATCTTTCTATGCATTTACCATGTACCAGTACACTAATAACTCGTCCGAATAATTCACGTGCCGAGAACACTGACATGGGGTTAAACACCACATACACTACATGATGTCCTGTCAAAGATGAAAGTTCCTAGTAGCAAACCCCAGACTGTCAAATTAAATCTTTCCATATTCAGTTGTTTTGAATGCTTCCCTATATTCTTCCTCCTCCTATTGATACAATTTTATAAGTTATGCAGTCAAATACTTGCTCTAAGATTGCATGACTGTAAAATATCAACAGTCATTGAAGACACATACATTTTATTAACAGAATTTTCTCCTACCTTTTTTACATTTAGTATTTTCTTTAAGGGATACAGATGTTAAAAGCAGTTTTAAGACAGCAGTGCCTAAACTTTGATTATTGATCAGCTGCGTGTACTAATTGCTAAGGGCTAAGTGGTATAAAATAAATGCTGCCACTAGCCACTTGTTTTGCAAGGCTTCTTAAAGCACACACATCACACTAACTAATACTATCTGTCTGATATATGTAGAACTTTAAATGACAGTAAAATATTCCCCTGTACCTTTGTACTTACTGGTTCCTTCCTGCCAATCTGGGATCTTAGATTACTGGAACAGGTCAACAGGACAGTCCAGCAGCAAGCAAGACCTAGATATTAACTCACAGCAGAGTACTGTTGAGGCGGGGGGGGGAGGCACGGGGAGAAAAAAAGCTTTTAAAATACTCTTCCTAAGCAAAGAGGTTAGTGAAAGCAACAGCATATTACGACACTGCTCTTCAGAATGACAGACACACTAAGTCAAATCACAAAAAACACCCCAACAACTTGAAATGTGGTGGCAAAAGGACCCATACTTCAGTCCTTCAGAGTGAAGTTAATAACAAACCAGGGCAGCTCATATTGCAAAATTTAGCTGGAGTGACCCGACAGCAGCAACTGCTATCCAAATATACATGAGCCATGGCAAATCTACAGTGTTTGATCAATGTTCCCAAGAACATATATATTGGAGATATGTAGGGAAAAAGAAGACTTTTGATAGATAATTTTAAGATCTGCAGCATCACTATTTTTATCACTCAACACTTGTTTGTAGACAAACTATCATTATTTTCAAGTTAACTGTGATAAAATACCGTGGCAAATCAGTGACTCTTCAGGCACCTATAAGTTGTTTGTGAATCCAGTTTCTCTTTAAATGCCAAAGTCATTTGTCCTCACTAACATCTATGAATCCGAAGGTTACAGTCTAAGGCTGTCAAAAACTACAGTATTTTGGCCAAATCATAACAAAGTATCTTTAAGAAATGCCATATTTTACACACCTTTTTGAAATCCCATATTTTATTCTTATGCAATTCACCCATGCAAGATTAGACATCTTTGGGCTAAAACTTCACATTGCAAACTAAGCAAAAAAAGTTACACTACAGCCAGTAAAGGAGTAAATATTGCAAAAGATTTTCAGTGTACATGGATGTTAGAACATTGGTGCTAAGGTGTTAATTTGAGAAATGCACTATCTACAACTAAAGTGCTTCTTCCTGGACATCATCTCCCTATCAAATAGCTGAAATTCAGATTATGTGGGTCTAACAAACAAACTCTCTTATTTTAATACTTGCCTTTGGAACTTTCAACATGCTTACAAAGTTTTTAAGAATTACTTGCAGTGTTTAAATAGAACTTAGAGGCTGCTGATGGTGTTATCCAGTGATGCAAATACACATGCAACCATATATATGCATGCAGATATAGAAGATACACAGTGTACCTTTCACTCCTGACTGGTTTCATTACTCCCAACCTCCATAACGAACATGCCACTACAATATGCTGTTTGAGGTTCCAAGGATTATTTTACAAGTGGTTAGCTTTTCACAAAAAAAAAAAAAAAAATCTAGGAAATGAAGTCATTTGTTGGTCTTGAAACTATAGCAGCCGTCATTACCATTCATTTTAGCACTGTTGCTCATCTGTGTAGTAAAGCTGGACATTTCAAAAGACATCAGTTATTCACAGCATGAGCGCCTGCTGCTTGTCCTCCAATGCAAAAAGGTATCAAAGTCCACTATTCTCAGGGTACTCTAAGAAACACTACATTACACAGGGTAATCTACAAAATTTATGAAAGTAATGTAAAACAAATCACCTTTTTCCCTTTGATTAAAAAAAAAAATCTCAAGTGTGTTAATAGCTTTTCTTCAGTTTTAGGGCTCAGCAGAAGGAGGTACTTTATAGACATGGACAGATGAATTTAAAGCCATTTCATCTCAGGACTTTACAGATAAGGGCAATGACAATTTTATCTAAGGAAGCTGAGGGCATGCCAGAAATAATTGGGGATTCAAAACAAACCTACACTGTAATCTATTCTTAAGCCTCACTGGAACCATCATATGCTTGCTGACACCAGTCAGCAACCTTACTTTATTTCTTCTACAAATTTGTCTGTTGCATGGTTTAGAAACACAAATACAAGGTGGCACAGAGAAAGCCTAAACCAATCCTAAAAAATTTTCTCTCATATACCAAATAAATATCTGCAATTATAACTGAAAACCATATGCGACTTATCTACTAGAGTAACACTAACTAGAGATGAACTTACAGCTCACCGATTTGACATTTAGTATTATTTCCTCTTGCATCAGTAAAGACATTTTGCATCTTTTGATGATTTAAATGTTTAAGACAGACTGGATCATCCCCTCACTTCTATACTCAACTCATGCAAATACTGAGCCAGTGCTCTAAATCCTTCTCTGCAACTGGGTCGACTGTGTGAATCAGCAGAAGCAGCTCTCTCCTAGCAGCACTGTCACTTAGTTTCTGTTGTGGAGGAATAACAAATGATGCATTCTGAAGATATTTTCAGCACTACAAATCAATACCACCCTAGTGCCCCAAATGAAAATTGCCAGTGCATTCATTCTGCTAATATGACTGGGAATAAGAGGAGCTGTGGCATGGGGCACAGTCTGAGACAGACTGGAATACCCAGATCCCCACATAAAGAAGTGGCTCGACAGGAGCTTGTCATTTAAAGGATGTTAAAAGTTAAGCCAACCCAATCACAGTTTGCCCTATATCTGCAATTACCTCCCTATTTTACTAAAATTAAATTGTTTCCTCTTAGTAGCTCAACTACTAGTAAACTCCCTCAAACAGCCAAAAGTATTGTAAGGAATACCTTCCACTCTCACCATGCTTTCATTCACAGCATTTTACTGGTGCAGACAAAGGTCTCCAAGAAATGTCACAGCAGCAGTTAGTGTTGCTTATCTTTTGCTCAGCCACACATAAGAAAAGCTAACCACTCAAACTGAGTTGCACCATAGTTTCCCCCTGCTTAACCCCCAGCAGCCCAGACATTCATTCACACACATAATTGGTTCACACTAAAACACCATTCTGCACCTGCTTGATCTTGAAGTTGCCTTTCAGACTGGCCTGCTAATAAGTCAGGTGAAGTTTTCAGTGCAATTTCTTAAGGGACCTTAACAGGGTATGTCACACAGATATGCCTTTTAGCAATGCAAAATAAACTTTATGCCTCCATGTCACGAAAAATAAAATTATTCCAGGCACAGCAAATAAATTTCTGTCATCTTCCAGGACTGGAATTCATGGATTCACATTTACTTAAAAAGAAAATGCTAAGTGATGAACTAATTATGGGGGTTTTTTTTCCCCTAAGGTATTTGACAGCTAACAGCACAAATTACTGGCTTTTCTACTGCAGCAGAATCTTCTAGACTGCCAATAGCCAATCCTGAACATCTGCCTTGCAAGTTATTTGCTTAGACTACAGCAGCATGCACACCCACTTGAAAAACCTGCTGTAAGTGTTCAGTGCTCCAAAGACTTTCCAGTCCAACCCTGGAGTTGGTCTATCTTCCCCCTCACCCCCAAAATGCTTACAGAAACAGCAGCTGTCATTTCCATCATCATCAACAGAAGAGACTCACAATGTTCAGCTTACAAATCTGGCTAGTTTGAATTCAAAACATTAAGAACAGAATTCAAAACCATGCTATTCAAGCTTGTTTCTATCTACAGCCCAGTTAAATACTGCTAACCTGTCAGAGATACTAGTGAAGTAGCACCTCAGAACATTGAATGCCATGTTGAATTCTGAGGTCTTGGCACTGCAACTGCAAGACACCAGCAATCCACTGGATGAGAAATTTGGGGAATGCAACACTGCCAGCACTGTTGTAGCATTGGGTGAACTTGCTGCACTCTTGTAGAATTCTTACAAGACTGGTTGTTCCCAAAATGGGAAACTATGATCTCTGTATTTTTAAGATACAGAAAGTAGTATTATGCTACAAAATTCCACAATGAACACTCAGAGATGCCTTCTCCTGTGTACATAGTGCCCACCACATATCAGGGAACAGTAAGGATTTGTAGTCTTTCTGCACTTAGATATTAGCAGCAGGCTGTAAATAGTACTGAAAGAATATTCAGATTCTTCTGACAGCTAGGTTGAATTCAAAGACGCTCCCGTTTGTGCATGTTGAAGTCCTTGCAGTGTTGAGTAAAAACTACTGCACAGACCCAGCTTTCAAATGGTTACATAGTCAGAGCAAGAAAACATTGCCAAGGTACTGAATATCGATAAGCTAGTCACTCAGAAATAATGAGATTCATCTCAGGGAAGTACAGATGGGTAACAAAAAACTGATCGCATTTACATGCAGTTCAGCTGGTTAATTATATTTCATAGATCTTCCCAGACTGATATTTATACAAATATTCTGTTACTGTTTTCCTCAATAACAAAAAAAGCAGCTGAGGGATGTTACTACTTCTAAATCTGATGTCCCTAAATTACCCCAAAATTAGCCTTGTCTCAAGAGACAGTTGACGCTCTGTCAAGATAATTACACCATACTAGTGGGCCTAGCACTCTACAATCTCCTGCAGTTTCATATAGGATACATTAATCCTTGAAATACATGTACCATGCATAAATTGTATAAGTAATGGCCTGGGCTGCAACAGAATAGCTATACAAAGAAGAAAGAGATCAAGTTGAGTAGCTTCCTTCACGTATTTTAGAGACTATGGCTGAGGACTGAAAAAAACCACAACTGTAGTTTTTTCTTAATCTCATCAACGGAAAGTAGAACCATTTCTCTCTTCCCTTCTCATCAGACAACCACCTTCTATCAGTGTAATGGATTTGACTTTCATGTGGGTCCAAGATTTTCTAGGACAATCAGATGCAATCTCATGGCCAACCAGCATGGTCAGTATTGCCAGAACACAATGCAATAAAACAGACTGCAAAAGATTCTGGGCTGTATGGGAACTTTAAAGAAACCTGTAAGCTGTAAGAGATGCTTTAGTTCACTTCAACCCTTCTTCCATGGCATTCAAGAATAACAACAGGGCTGATAAGTGCATACCAGGAAATCTAGGCAAGATTTTACATCCCTAGATACATGCACATACACATTTAAGATGCACTTGGCAAGGTGTTATCCAGTGAATTCAGGTTTATTAGTGTGCACTTCAAAGCACAATGGGTACTGGCATTAATAACGCTGCCTGTAAAGCACTTGCATATTCTTCTTAGCCTGTAGTTGATTAGATGTGTTAAAATAACGTGTCACAGCACTGATCAATACTGGATAACTTGTTTCTTCTATTGACCCAAGGCTTGTACTAGAAGTGTATGTGTGTGAAATAGATATAAAAATAAGTCATTCTGTTACATTTTACACAAAACTGGCCCTCAAATACAGAAAATAATGCTTAATTAACTTTTAATTGACAAAATTTAATTAGTACACTAGATGTTTCCAAACAATTTAAACAGGACAAAAGTCAATCTATGTGTGCATGGCCTGATGTATTGAAGTATGCTGCACAGTAATTATAGTTATCCAAGTTATTAAACACCTATTAGACACTACAAAAAAATGCTACATGAAAGTTAAATTAGGTAGAATATTCTGCCCATGAATGTGTGTTAACTGAGGTAACAAAATTCAATTTAAAAAAAGGTAACTGCTTGGAACTTTAACTGCATCAACAAATCTGCAGCCACTCAACTTCTGATGCGCCATGCCAGTTGCAAAAGCCTGCAGTAGTATCATTTGATCCTACTAAGTATGTCATACACAATTAACTAACTGCAAAACTATCAGGTCATTTAACTGGTACTTAAACTATCACTTCTAACCTTGCCAGAATCAGAAGGCTAAGTTGTAACTGGTACCATAACAATAACATCAGCATATACAGTAGTCCGTCAAGATAGATCTCCAAATGCTCAGCCAACTTCCCTGACAGTGGCCAGTATGAGTGCAGGCAATGAGATACTCTTCAGAAGCATCAGCTCTTCAGGAGCAGACACTGGGTGAATCCCTGTGGTGGATCGACCCTGGCTGGATGCCAGGTGCCCACCAAAGCCACTCTGTCACTCCCCTCCTCAGCTGGACAAGGGAAAGAAAATATAACGAAAGGCTTGTGGGTCAAGATAAGGAGAGGGAGAGATCAGTCACCAATTATCACCACAGGCAAAACAGACTCGACTTGGGAAAAATAATTAATTTATTACCAATTAAATCAGAGTAGGATAATGAGAAATAAAAACTAAATCTTCAAAGCACCTTTCCCCCACCCCTCCCTTCTTCCTGGGCTTAACTTTACTCCTGATTTTCTCTACCTCCTCCCCACCAGCAGTGCAGGGGGACAGGGAATGGGAGTTTCAGTCAGTTCATCACACATTGTTTCTGCCACTCCTTCCTCCTCAGGAGGAGGACTCCTCAACACTCTTCCCCTGCTCCAGTGTGGTGTCCCTCCCACAGGAGACAATCATCCATAAACTTCTTAAATGCGAGTTCTTCCCACGGGCTGCAGTTCTTCACAAACTGCTCCAGCATGGGTCCCCCACAGGGTCACAAGTCCTGCCAGAAAACCTGCTCCGTGGCCTCCTCTCTCCACAGATCCACAGGTCCTGCCAGAAACCCGCTCCAGCATGGGCTTCCCATGGGGTCACAGCCTCCTTTGGGCACCCACCTGCTCCTGTGTGGGGCCCTCCCCAGGCTGCAGGTGGATATCTGCTCCACCGTGGACCTCCGTGGGCTGCAGGGGGACAGCCTGCCTCACCATGGTTTTCCCCACAGGCTGCAGGGGAATCTCTGCTCCTGTGCCTGGATCACCTCCTCCCCCTCCTTCTTCACTGACCTGGGGGTCTGCAGGGCTGTTTCTCTCACATATTCTCACTCCTCTCCAGCTGCAGTTGCTGCTGTGCAGCAACTTTCCCCCCTTCTTAAATGTGTTATCCCAGAGGTGCTGCCACCATCGCTGATGGGCCCAGCCTTGGCCAGTGGCGGGTCCGTCTTGAAGGCGACTGGCATTGGCTTCATCGGACATAGGGGAAGCTTTCAGCACCTCCCCACAGAAGCCACCCCTGTAGACCCCTGCGACCAAAACCTTGCCACACAAACCAATACAACCTCACAAGAAGATTCAGAGAACAATCTCTTTGAATATAGAGTGCCCTGAGGCAGGTACTTTAATAGCAATCTTCCTGTACAGCATAACTTTGAGGACCCAGAAACTCTAAACATAGCAATAAAGCTACTGTTACTGTGACACAAATCTTTACACTCCCATGGGCAAAGTCTGCAGAATAAAATGCAAGACTTGCTATTGCTTCTATGTGTTCTATTAACATTAATGATCAGTAGGTTTCAAACACTCTTGCAGTTCTAACTCAGTTCTTCTTGCAGCTTTACTTCATACCCTTCTGCAGTTCTGGATGTCCAACTGGCATTACCCTGCTCATTTCTCTCAACAGATAATTTCTCTCTACAGCACATAATACTACAACTTTTCCAAAATGGCACCACGCTTTTCACATTGATTTGGCTATGATTCGAAGAAAGCCCTTAAAGCAAAAATGCTTCATATTAATTTTCCCTTATGTGCATCAAGTGAACTCGGCCAAGATAACAGCTCGGTCTGCTTCAATTAACAAGTCATCCGATGGTATTTAAAAATTACTTCCATCAAAATCATAAATGTGGAAACTGTGGTGTCACAATGACTGCTGAGTCCTTTCCATTTGCATTAGCACTCAAAACAGGTGCCTAAAGTCCACTTTTCCTACCTTCTCCTCCCATCTGCTGCCTCTTGTGTTGGTGAAAAGGTGTTTCCTTTTCACCAGAGCACAGAGACTCTCATTGCTGCGCTCAGAGCAGCAGCACTCTGCCATCTGGATAGTTTTATGTAGGGTTACAGAAAAATAATTTTGTTTACTTCTCAGACAACACGTATGTACTACCTTGTGACAAGAACATTCATTACTTACAATGCCCATACAAGTCAGCACAGGTCAGCAAGCTAGTGAAAGAAGGGCTACAGTAAAAGATTACATTTGAGACCTGTTTGTTATTCTTATTCAAATTGGCCAAAATAACTAAATGGACACAATACAACCTTCAAACCTTTGAAAGAGCTAGCTTTTCTTCAGCTGAAAATAGATATACCTTTTTGTAGGTAAAGGAACCCATCCTTTCCCATGTTTACTGGAAAGAGTCAGGAGAAAAGTAATACTAAAGAAATCAAGTGAAACAACATTGATACAGAAATGCAAGCTATTATTTTGAAAAGCCCATAAATTTATACAGGATGCAAGGTTGGCTAAGAAATAAATAAATCTCCCCCCAGTAAATTTTCTCCCACATGGGGTTTTTTCCCCGTCTTTAAATCTATCCACTCTCCCCTTCAACTCTTACTTGCTCAAGTTTTAGGAGAGATGCAAATGAGTATCAGGAAACACATTAAAAGGAAACTGTCCATTACAGTTTTTAATTCCATACTACAAATTAGTTTTAAACAATTACATGAGAAATTGAACCATGTAAACTGAACTCTGCTCAGACAACTATTTCCTTCCCAGAGGTCCACTGCAGTAAGACTAATAACGCACATGGAAAACAAGAGATAAATGCTGCCAGCTGTAGTCAAGCAATGCTGCATAACCTGAGCTCACCTGAAGGCATTAAAGCAAACTTAGCATCCATACTTGCACTCCAGAAGAAACCTTTTTAACCAACCCAAACTAGAAGCTCATAATGCTGGGGGACATTAACAATCTCACCCCTAGCAAGCAGACCACTTCTACTAAGAGAACTAGATTCCCTGTGGGTGCAGTCCCGTCTCAGCCAGCATTGCCACAATCCCATCTTTCCCTTTACCCCACTATCCAGTTTTTCCCATTTCCCACCTTACACTGGCACTCAGCTGGGCCCATAGCAAGTATGTGCAGGGAGCTAAACTATCCAACTTTGTCTCCCTTCCCACCCCGTTTCTCCACAATATTAGTTTTCAACTAGGCTGAAATTTTCAGTCTAGCACTCTGCACAGTCAGGCCAATGCTATGGTTGACACAAGGGAAGAACTGAGAAGAGCAAGACAGCACTAACCTTGGTTCAATCTAAACCAACCCACCTTGGAACTGCATCCTTAGAGAAGTGTTTCCACATCAGTAAACATTCATGATATACACTACAGGCTTCCTTCCACATACAGACAGTGCTTATCAGTATACAAGTCAGACCTGAGGGACTCATGGTAACAGAAAAGGCAAAGGTCTTCTCTTCACACCGGTCACGATACCTGTTCCGACACCAGGACAACATGGCCTAGATACAGGATGTCAACAGAAAAGCCAGACTTCTCTTTCTCTAGATGAAGGAGGAAGAGCATCCCAGAATAGATATTGCAGTGTAAGGGTAAAGGTACCAGGAAAGGCCGCACTGCTGATCTAGCCTTTTAAATCCTTTATGAAGAGAAAACACCCAAGCACAGATGCTCCAGAAGTAGCAAGAAATAGCTCAAAGAGGTTCTTCATCAGATTCAGCTATTGTTAGAGTATATCAGCAACAAAGAGGTTCAAAGTTAGGCTATCTCTTTTGCTGTTTTCACTGTACTGGAGAAAGTAAACTCTCACGTGCATGTAATTTTGCACAAGAACAAGCTTTTATGCAAATCTGCCTAATAAACAGGTTCAATTATCACAGCTTTTACAGCAACACAGTCAGCATTCAGTGTATATTCCAAGTTAAGAGCAGCATTTATGGCAACTTCTGTCAAAGCCAGATGGCAAAAGGTTATCACTTTTTTAAAAAAAATTATCATGCTTATTTACTCCCAAATTCACTCATTTCACCCATTTCAGCACAAACCATTTACACTATATAGCTAATTAGATGAGAGGGATAACATTTAATAATTAATTTATATAAAGATTTCAGATACTTCATGGAACGCTTGTAGGAGATTCCAAGACCCATGGAATGGAATAGAGCATTTTATCACCATCAGGCTGGATACAACAGTCAGCTCTACTTTGGACGTTTGTGCCCAAGAATAATATTCCACGGCTAGGGAGACTGCATTCTATTTCTTGGCTGCAACCAGAAAAGAGATGACCCTTCTATCTTAGTAGCTAAAGCAGCTATCTAAAACATAGGGTAGTAAAAGTTTCTCCAACCTCTCCTTGAAGCATTTAATATGAAATGTGTTCCCAGCATTAAAACAAATCAAATTTCCCAACTAGCTCAAGTTTGACTAAAAATTGGATTGATCACATCTTACCAAGATGCTTTGTCATAGCTGAAGGAACATTGAATATGCAAGTTCCTGGCAAACATATGAACATATCTTCTAGTTTCACAGATGCTACAGATGTCAAAGCTCCTTGTAAACATAAGTTTGTAGTGCACGGTACAGCTAAACAGCACAGGCCTTCACAGACACAAGCAAACAAACAGCCTGGCTTACAACAAACCCAGTAATTTTTGCAAGCCACGTTGCTCTGGAATGATAGCTGGCTTTGTCCTCCTCCCAATTCTCATTTAAGCCTTTACTCTTAATAAAGGCCATAGATATTGTAGCCTACTTTATTTAGCTGCCATTCATTTGGAATAAAGAGAGGCTTTGTTTACAAGTTTGAAATACAGAAAGAAGGCCTACCCCACACACTTGACAGGCAAGCAATCTGGAATGCAACAGCATAAAGGTCTCCAACTGTTAGTGACTTAATGTTTACAAGATGCAAGTCAAAGCTGAAGAGTAAATACATCAGCAGTTCTCCACCTTAAGAAAGTACCGGATATACCACAAATGTAGGTACTAGCAGCATATAACAGATATTTTTAGTCTACTTGACTGTTGGATCACACTGTTTTGCAGCCCAGAAAGCCAATCGCATCCTTGCCAGCATCAAAAGAAGCATGGCCAGCAGGTCAAGGCAGGTGATTCTCACCCTCTACTCTGCTCTCCTGAGACTCCACCTGGAGTACTGAGTCCACCTCTGGGGTCCCCAGTACAAGACAGACATAGACCTGTTAGAGCAGGTCCAGAGGAGGGCTGTGAAAATGGTAAGAGGGCTGGAACAGCTCTCCTGTGAAGAAAGGGTGAGAGTGTTGTTCTGCCTGGAGAAAAGAAGGCTCTGGGTAGACTTTAGTGCAGCCTTTCAATACTTAAAAGGGACTTATAAGACAGACAGATACACTTTTTACCAAGGCCTATAGTGACAGGACAAGGGGCAACTGTTTTAAACAAAAAGAGGGTAACTTTAGATTGGACATAAGGAAGAAATTTTTTTTTATGATGAGGGTGGTGACACACTGGAATAGCACGGAGAAGTTGTGGATGTCCCATCTTTGAAAATTAGATGGGGCTCTGAGCAACCTGGTCTAGTGAAAGATGTCTCTGCCCATGGCAAGAAGGTTGGACTAGATCTTTAAAGGTCACTTCCAACCCAAACCATTCTATGATTCTATAACTGTTATTAATAAAAGCATGTTGAGACCAGCAACTTCCACTGCACTGCAAAGAATCAGGAAAGCATGAACACCTGAAAGGCTGCATCATCTCCTGGTTTTTTTTATGTTATTTCAATTACACCACAAGATTTAAAGTTTTTAGCCTTGTTTCCTCTGACCATTTCAAAATTCCCAGTAATACTTCCTTGGGAATTTACTGTTCTGTAAAAAGTATAATTGAAAAAAATTATACTTCAAATCTGAATCAAGCATACTTTCCTGAATTAAGAAAGGCATCTCACTACAGTACGTCAAGTGACAAAAAGTGATCTGTTCCATTAATGCCAGTTCTGTGTACTAGACAGTTGCAAATGAAATTCCTAAAAACACAGACTGGAGAACAAACAGCCTCAATTTTACAGAAGTGTCACACTCAAACATGTTTCCCCAAAGAGAAGATAATGACTTTTGACCTTTTCTTATTTTCCTCATACAAGATATATGGGTTCAGGGCTTCTTTATCAAGCCATTTTACACTCACATTTGTTAATCTCCTTTCTTTAAAGGAAAATGTCAGTATAAATAAGCTGAAAGTAGGGCAGCAATCACCAACAGAGATGGGAGAAGAGCAACAAGGCGACCAACACAGCAGTTCATTTCCTTAATTAATATTTGCACTCAGCACTGCAAAAAGCCATCCCATCATGCTGAGCTAATACCACCTGCATGCAGCACCACCACTTCTCCAATTCTGCTGTTTTGAAATAAAGCTTATTTCAAGCTTAGCTCTACGATTTCAAAAACCACTTAGGAGGTGGGAAAAGGTAGCCAATGGAATTGTAGCTGTATTAAGCAGGAACAGCTGCTCTGCTGTCCAACTTGCAGGACCTAACCTATGCTGTAATTTTATGGCTCAAAACATAGACAACTGTAAATTCCCCAGGCTCCCCACTCACTATCTTTTACCTTTAAGACACTTGCTCTTCTTCAACCAAGAAACATGACTGGATTCTTGTGCACAGCCACCACAGGGTAAACACTCTCCTCTTCATGTACATAATACCTTTAAAATCCATAACCCTTTCTTGGAAAGATAAAGAGACAAGATCTCATGGGATAGAGCAAAGAACTGGCTTAGGAGAAAGGTGAAAAGACAACAGATTAGTTTCATTCAGCAAGTAACAGAGTTGGGAAGTGGCAAGTTAAAATAACAGCCCTGGCTTAATGGGAAACATCTATGTAAACATGGGCTGCACATGGTAAGAGAAAAAAAGTGAGGAGAATTTGACCTTGAAAGAGAGTTTTGAGTGTCTAACAATCTTTCTGTTGAGGGCTATGTGGGTGATTCAAATCTCTGCAATACTTCTTCAAAAACAAAGACTGCTATTTGACAAAAAAAACCCCACCCAACATTTAATATTTCATTCATCTAAGTTTAAGTCCAAAAGCCACCATTGTAAATCCAGAAAAGTTCATAACCACAAGACAAATTTATATCAAAGTTGTCCCATTTGTCTGTATTTTTCCCACATTCCAAGCATTTAAACTTGAGGTGACAACTCAGGTGAAACAGGCATCGGACCTCATCTTCCACCGGTGACCTGTACATCAAAACCCTGGACTAATTACTAAGACTGCTATCTGGCACTGCTTGATACTGTGACCTGGCCTGACGATGGCTCTGACCAAAAATATCAAACATTTCCAACGAGATCACTCTGCTGATTTTGTAGTTTTACCAGTGGGTATAAAAGTTGGTCTGACACCTGCCACCATAATCCCTGCTTATTATTTAGGTAATACCATCTCCCCCCAGAAGTGCCTTCCTTGTCAGTGCTTTAGACTTCTCATTTAACAGCCCCATTCACCTCACACTGCATGTCACTTTCTCACTTTCTTCCTCTCTCCTCTCTCAGACACATAAGTCTGAGCAGCCTCTTTTCTCATTGCACTCTTAACCACAGATGCCTTCTGCGCTTTGGTTCATACCTCACCCACAGCAGATAGGAATCCAAGTGCATGCAAGGAGGAAAATGTAAACCTCCACTTTTGAAGTAACTTTTGCCAAGAGCAGCTTCTTCCTTCTCATTACACAACACCACTGACTTTTAATTCCTTACATTTCTGTCTTTAGGACACAAAAAAACCCCCCAACCACAAATTTCTGTTACACAGCTCTGAGTATACAGTGTTTCCACCTTCATTCACACACTCAAGAAACACTCCTGTGAGCAAAGACAATTCCATAGCTACCTAATAAGTGCCAAACTTGAGTTAGAGTATTACACTGACCATCCTGCCATCATCAGGAGAGCCTGGTAATGCCCAGAGAAAAAACAGGAGCAGCAAGTAGATCCAGTTTGTCAAACTAACCTAGCTCTTTCACAGGAATTTCTACAGTTACAGCCTACAACTTCAGTGTAACAGCAGTCAGAAGATCAAGCAATTGGTTATTAGAGACCAGCTGTGTACATGCACACATGTGGAAAATTGCAAACATATCTCCTCTGACCTTAAGGATCAGGAAAACAGGGACATGGACTTCTCAAGCCACTTGAACTACTTAAGGTTTTTCCCATTATACTTTCAATTATGCAACAAGAGTTTCTCATTCTGGGAAAATTACTCAGTCTTCAAACCAATGGCTGATGCACAAAGAAGCTAAAGTTCCTCAAACTGCAATGACCATGCTGCAGATGCATTACACATGACTGTGGACATAGGCACCAGAACTGGCAGAAGTTATTCTGGAAGAGAACAGCCAACAACAAAACCAGTCTTTTGGGTTTCAGTCACTTAAAATTGAGCTGATATCAAGTTAACTAAAGTATTAGCAGGATTTTAACAGCATGTTGCCTAGCAAGTTACAAAATAATGCCCACAGAGATACTCAAAGCTAAAGCTATTAAGGGTTGTATGGTTTCTGGGCAGGTCTGTTTGGGTCCTAACCAGAAAGATTCTACAATTTGTCTTAGAACTATGCTCAGCAAGTGTTTGGAAGTTTTTTTAATTAAGCAGAACACATTCTCCAGGAGGCATTTAAGAATGCATTCCTTCAAAAAAAAAAAATCAACTAGTTGTAAACTCTTTAATTTCTTTTCAGTTTTCAAAGGAGTTATACTGGTCAAGCAGCTGCCTGCATGAGGCATCAGTGATTCATGAAGACTATGTATAGTTGGAGTAAAATCCAAGAAACAGTAACATGAAAGATTCGGGGCTCCTGCTAGTTATAGTTTCTCCACTGAGAAACTTATTGCTACAAATTATGTTTCGCAAACAATACATGTACAGTAAAACCTGCAGAGATACTGCCTACCTTGCTGCCTTTAAAATAGCTTTGCTTAGGAAAGTCATCAGGGTATCATACATTATGCTAGATAGGCACTTCCAGTACACTCAGTTTTTCCCAAACTGAACTGAAGCCAAAAGCCAGACTTAATGAGAACTCATCTGCTCAAAACAGAAGATACGCTCATTAGCAAGACCTGAAAAATGAAAATTCTAGCTCTTGCCACACTAACACCTTTTTACATGCTGAAATTCTTTTGAAGCTGACTGCACCATCTTAGGGCTCCACAAAAATGGCACTCCCTCAGTGTTACTCTCAAAATACAAGAAAAATGAGTTAGACTATCAAACAGAACAACAAGAACAGACAAAAAAACGCAAGTTTTAAGCCTAATAAACTGATGGAGTCATCTCACTACTAGGAGGCAGTTTTCTCAACTGACACAGAAATAAAACGGTAACTAATTTTGAGTAAGCATTGTCCCCTAGAAGCAGAAGCACCAACAGAAGTTACTGCCAGCATACCTTTGGGAAAAAAATTATTCTTGCTATTTATCACTGACAGCATGAAAACCAAGAAACTATTCTGCAGGTTGAGCCAAGGAACGAGAATAGAGTGGAATATTTCAGTTGGAAGGGACCTACAATGATCATCTAGTCCAACTGCCTGGCCAATCCAGGGCTGACCAAAAGTTAAAGCATGTTATTAAGGGCCTTGAACAAATGCCTCAAACACTGACAGGCTTGGGGCATTGATCACCTCTCTAGGAAGCCTGTTCCAGTGTTTGACCTCCCTCTAAGTAAAGAAATGCTTCCTAACGTAAAGTTTGAACATCCCCTGACACAGTTTTGAACCATTCCCACATGCCCTATCACTGGATACCAGGGAGAAGAGATCAGCACCTCCCTCTCCACTTCTCCTCCTCAGGAAGCTGTAGAGAGCAATGAGGTCGCCTCTCAGCCTTCTTTTCTCTGAACTAGGTAAACCCCAAGGCCTTAGCCACTCCTCACAGGATGTTCCTTCCAGCCCTTCCACCACCTTTGTTGCCCTCTAGACCTGTTCAAGGACCTTCCAATCCTTCTTAAGTTGTGAGGCCCAGAACTCCACACGGTGCTCCAGGCGAGGCTGCACCAACGCTGAATATAGCAGGATAATCATCCCTTTTGACTGGCTGGTTATACGGTGTTTAATGCACCCCAGGATGCAGTTTGCCCTCTTGGCTGCCAGGGCCCACTGCTGACTCGTATTGAGCCTGCTGTCGACCAGCACTCCCAGATCCCTTTATGCAAGGCTGCTCTCCAGCCACTCCTCTCCCAGTTTATACTTGAACCCAGCAACAAATGTTGCTAAACACAAGTATATATTGGAAGAGGAGTGGCTGTTGTTAAATGAGTACTGAAGACAGCAGAAAGGAAGATGTGAAACAAAGAACACATCTGAAAGACTGGTTCATGATTAACTGTTTCAGCAGTCTTAGCTCCAGCATTTTGAATTAAATGACATACATCACAAAAATCCAAAGCTGTTAAATTATAAAACGTCCAATCTCTAGAGGAGAATTACAATACAATGAACAAATGAGCAGGGGGGAAACACAAGTGAGAGACATGCTGTGAAGAAACAATCACCACTCATAACCTACTTGTGTCAATCATGGAGAGGCCGAACCAGACAAATCTGGTTTTAGTTTGTATGACAGGAGCAAAAGGATGGAAGAGGCTTGACGTGAGCCTATCTGCAGCTCATGTTTTTCATACTAATTTTACCTGCTCCCACAGTTTTGCCGTCTTGATTTGGGAAATGACATAAAACTAATACTAATGTCAAATCAATTTAACCAGCCCTTCAATTAAGTCTGAAGCCAAGCTTAACTTCATTTTGCCTTCAAAATTAAATCATAGTGATGTACAAAATAATGGTATACCACTAATTCTGCTCTATCATGCACCTAACAGATACAGAGCATTTTACACTGTGTTACAGAAGTCAGGCGTTTTTCATTCACCTCACTAGAAATCAGTGAATTAGAAATCACATTGTCCCAGTAGCATTACTTTCAAGACCAAGGATCAACCATACAATCACATTTTAAATAATCAATTGCTCCCTCCCAACACACCAACGCTTGCTGCATTGCGAAGTTTGAGCTATAAACAGTATAACTTGAAGGTGAGGTGTAAACTGAATGCCAGTACCAACCTACATTTGGCCAAAGATGTATTTTAGTAAGACAATTGATCAGCTAGTCAGCCACCCAATATATGTACTTAAATGGTTGAGAACAGTTAGCACTATTAATGTTTAATTACCTTATTTAATATTTTTGTATTTTTACTAATGCTTCATAACAGATTTTTTTAGAAGAGGTTTATATACGTTGTCTTAAGAAAGAACACACAACAAAACATTACTAAGTTATTTTACCATTTATTTCAAGTGCTTAGCTTCCATAACAGCTAAAGTACAAGAACCGCAGTCCCATAAGAGAAAGCCATATGAACAAAGAAACAGTGTTGTCCTCTCAAGCTATCACATACACAAGACTTATTTTCTTCAAATTTCAGGCACAGTAGTGTTTCACCATTAACAGCTTCTTAACTCATGGTTCAACATAGCCCAGATCAATGCATGAAGCACACAAAAAAGCACATGGCGGTGGATATGAAAAGGGCATTGTTTCAATAAATGTTGTGGCATCTCTAATTCGACTAACTCCCAGACGACAACAACAACAACAAAAAGTATTGTATCACAGCAACTTTACCTGCTCATGATCTCAAGTGCATAGCTTTTGGAATACAACCAAATTTGTTGCAGCATGTTGAGGGCTGGAAATCAAAGTACACTGTAAGACATGGTTTGAACCAAAACAGAAATCCATGAATGGGGGGGTTGGCAGCAGGGGAATCCCCTTCCTTATTGCTACCATTTAAAATTGAAGGCAAGTAAGGTCATTTCCAATTTAACACTCAGTTCTCAAAGCAACTTTTTCTGCAGGGGAGGGAAAAAGAAATGAAAGGTACAAGTATTTCAATCACAACACTCAAAGGCAGTGATTTGAAAGCTTCATAAGCCAGCAAGAAACACTTTGACCATTTCTACAACACGAACGAGTCAAAGTCAACATTTAGCATTCTGTGTATAACTTATCTTAATGACAACTGCAGTGAACTTGGAAGTATCTGGCACTGAAATGAGGAGTAAATAAGGAAAACTAATACTAGCTTTCTTACAGCTTTTCAGATTTTGCATTGGTTGGGCTCATTTGAAAAATTGGTTTGGCTGCAAGTCTGCTTTATAAAGCAGACTTCGATCTTTGGAAACAACTTCTTCCAAAGGGAATCTCCAGCTTCTAACTCAACCCAGAAACAGTGTGTAAGATTAAATACAACATTATTTGTTTCCCCATAACAAAAATATCAAAGCACACTGTTGATCAAGACTTCTGTCCTACTGTCAGGCAGAATCTGTCTTAACACTGGAATACATTGGAAGTCAACTAAGTCTTCTGCCAATACACTGCCCAAATATTTTTCTGCCCCCTCTACATCAAGAAGCTAGGTATTGTACTACAGTCCATTTATGCTACTAATTTCTGGAAAAACTGAGTGGTGGTCAGCAGTGTAGCTAATCACGTCAGGAAGCTGGTTTGTAGATGTTTCTGCACACAAGAGACTGTAAATCAGTTTGTTGCAGTATAGGAAGGGTCACAAATTCTTCACAACCACAATAATCAGCATAGAGTTCTGCATTCTCTTTGCTCACCTGAAGCAGGAAGTAGCCTTTGGAACCACGTTTACCAGAGTGCTTAATACAGAACACTGTTCAGAATTCTGTTCTTCAAAGTTGGCACAAAAAGTTTCATACCTTCTGATAAGCAGCTATCACAAACTGGTACCAACAGCAAACCAATATAACCTTCCTTGAACTGAAACAAAAGGGCTTCCAGAGAAAATCATGCATGAAATTATACTAAGTGTTGATGAGATTAAAACATAGCTCAAAAAGTAGAACCCAGATTAAGGGACCATGAAGATTTACACTGGTTGAATCAACATCATCATGTGTGGATTTAACATGCTCAATCTTTCAAAAACTATATTCAAGAAAAAGATGACAAGTCACCGCTATTCACATAACGTAAGCATCTCCAGCTTCACTGTACTTCCTGTGTGCACTACCACACACAATGTGTTACCTCCACAGCAAGGTTAGATTCCTCACTAGTTCTCAACCAACCATTGCACGCCTAAATCTCACCCCTTAATGTGGTGATTTGACAGCAGCATTTCTGCAAGATTCAATACACATCAATCCATTAATAAGGACCCTATCTTTACACAGAATATAGCTGAGAAGAAAATGGCATTAATGACAATTGTTCAGCATGGATGGTGCACCTCTGTGATGCTGGAGCAACTTGACAACAAGCATTTCTTACAAAGATTTGGAATGAGATATTTGTTGCTAAACACATCCAACATATAAAAACAAGGACTGTATTTAGTGTCAGCACCAGGCAACTGGAATAGATGTTCCCTATTAAGAGTGGCTAAGGAAGAACCACATAAGAACAAGCATCTGTCTTGTGGTCCGTTAATCCTTCAGAGAAAGAACTGCTTCTTACAGAGGCCAAGTGGTCCATCCTCAGTAACTGGACAAAGGAAATTATTTTTATGCCATTCATCTGAAGTATTGAAACTCAAACCTAGTTGAAGAGACATTTTCCCAAAGTCTTAGTTTTAATAAAATAGGATTGGCTCTTTCCAAAATAGAAACATAGGATACTAATTCTGGCAATGTATAGAACAATGAGTGCTTGCTATGAAGGCAGACACTCATCTTCCAAGGAATAACCCCTTTACTGTCACAGGCTGCACTCCAATATGCAGCTACTAAGTATTTCAGTAGTGCTTACCACAGCAGCAGTTGGGGGAAAAAAAATGCCCAAAAACCAGGGCGGAGGGGGAATTTAAGAACCAAAATCCAACAAGTAAAATCCAAGAAACTTATTTTTGAGTTTTGGGATAAATAGTAACAGAGGGTAACTGAGAATGGATCCACTTTTACATTAACTATACATAGTATTTACAGAGTACCAAAAATGGGCTGCTCACATTCCAGGTACAAGTCAAGGTTAGCAAGATCTTACCATTTCCTCTATTTTACCATTAGAAACAAGCAAGAAACTTAAGAGCACACACTTAACAGTTCATCTTAATTTTAATTTTAACCAAACTTGTAACATACAAAATCCTAAACAAGGCACAAGTAGAGAGCAAGCCAGACGCAAAAAAAACCTCCTTACAAGTTCTTCAGCCAAAGTGGCATTAATGCTCGGGAAGCTGAAATAAACTGTAAGTTACATGTCACTGCAAGATGGGGTCAGTTACATCACTTTGAGTACAAAAAGAGAAATATATCCCCAGGCCAAATGGATAAAACACTTTTAACCTTTCCCGAATTGCTGACTGTCTCAAGACAAAATATCATTAGGTATGTAACCTAGCTCAAAAACATTAGGTTTTATTTTTAATATTCACTGTAAGAGATGGCAATTCATTCATCAAGGACAAAAGGTGCACTTTCATTATCAAAAATAACTGAATTTGTCACTGTACAGCATTGTCAAAAAAGTACCAACGCAAGTGTTTTCAGAAGTGGTTTTCAGATTATTATGCCAGTACCTTGGATATCCAAGCTTATAATAAAGGACATGCTTCACACATTCTTATCCTAAAACATAGTATTAAATACAATAGCTTTGTTCACTATATTGTTTGTTAATTTTTATCCCACTAACTAATAATTTCAGGAAAAAAAAGTTGCTAAATTTTATCATAATTTTGGGTAATTCCTGTTCAGTGATACTATAAACACCACCACTGGATTCTGAGTATCACCTGTACAGGAAACAAAACCCCTACAACAATAAGGTTAGGCAATAAGTAGCATCTATCAATCAGCTAGACGTCCAATGGGCCACCTCCAGAAGCTGCCAATTTTTTATTTTTTTTAAATAATGCAACAATTTGAACATATTAGGTTTCCTGAAAAAGTGCATACTTTTGCAAATTAGGAAAAAAACTTTGAACACTATTAACACTAATGTGCAAAATCTACTCTCCGAGTTTCTCAAGTATCATCAGAATACAGCAATTCAGATGTTATTTCCATCATGCTCAGTCAGTATATGAAATATTACTGGAGAATGGGATGTGAAAGAAGGGATAGAGGGATGCAAGTCTAATAAAGCTTCAAACTCAAGCCATAGGTCAAAATATGCCTGAAAGGCAGTATTTCAAATTAAATTTTCAAATCCAAACCTGACATTTGGGCTCTGGAACTCAATTTGCTATGACACACATAGTTACTTCCCCCTTGCGCATCAAGGTCTCTGCTTTCTCCTTTGACAGAGCAATTACATGCCTGTAATGCTTCTGAGAAGGGTAAAATCCTGATCACTCAACCAACTCTATATATGCAATGCAAGGAAAAAATTGTTCCCCCTAGGCTATCAACTTAAATTGTACTGTTTGTGGCTGAAGTTGAGGACTTGTATTGTAGCATGCATAACCACATCAACCCTGCCCATATGGCTACTCAGCTCTGATGCCCAAAAGTTCTAGAGTCCACAGATTGGCTACATGCTGTGTGAAGAGAATGAAGTATCAGATGACAGTAGAATTTGGCCTTAAACTATCAAACCCACTTTTCTCTAAGAGAGAATGCAGAAACCAGAAATGGATACCAGTAATTCATTGATACAGGGTATGATACATCATCATTCTATGTCAGAGAATGCTGCAAAAATAGTTCCAGATTTCAATTCATGTCTAGACACTTCAGCAGCTTAAGCACAAAGACTGGTCCTTGCCTCTGACTTACAATAACCATGTTAAAGCATTCAAAATCAATACCAGGTACTCCTGAGACTTTCTATTTATCCTTAAGAAGTCAAACAAATCATCTTAAAGTTAGATTACTTCCATTCTTCACAATAAATTAATATATAGTTCCTTCTGATCATCAACACTAATTAGGTGGATTTATTTTGATATGTGGGTTGAAATATCTTAAGTAGTCAACTGCCAAGGCCACAAGGTATATTGGTGCCCATTTAGACAGATTCAACACATCATATACATGCTTATTTTACACACACATTCCCTCAGAGCCACTACCCTTATGTACACAGACTTCCACAGTGCTTCAAAGGCTTTGACTTGTGCCTCTGTGTACAATTGAAAACTTGTGTTCAGTAGATTAGAAAATACCATGTATATGCAACAGAAAGCACAACTTCACCATCTCATTAATAACTGACATCGTCTTCAACTGCAGTAACTGTTCATACAGCAAGGTTATTCTTTTGACACTTTACGGAGGCAGCCCAAACTACTACTTATAAAATGTTTTTGGAGTAATTTATAAAGTTTAATTCATCTCTATAAACCTCAAAACCCAACAGAAAACCTTTCTTTAACACTACCACAGACCTCCTCTCTTGCAATTACAAACTGTGTTTAATGTTTTATATTGTATGTACAGTTTTCTACATTGCCTGAAGAAGCACTTTTCTAAGTTTTCAGCCTAAACCCATAGGGCCTAGATGTACCTAGGGCCCTAGGAAGTCAAATATTTTCCTTAATTTTCAGGATCCCATGGTCACCATGGAGACCTAAACAGCAGCTATATCTATTTTGCATTTCAAGGTTATATGATTGTTAACAACACCTTAAAAAAACCCAAACTACTAAGTGCAGTCAAAGCATAGGTATCTCAGTGGGACAAGAACTTGAAGCAGCAGCTCAAAAGGTGCAATCATCCGGTTCAATGTGAGAAGGTATCAACATTAACACACACTTCATACAGATCTAGAAGTGTGCAAACCTCTTCTTGTCTACATTTTGTTTTATGTAGGACTAAACACAAGCCTCTATGTATTTGGAATCATTAAGCAGCAGACACTAAAGCAGGACAACAGAGCGTGCATGGGAGAAGGAGCACATGTGGGAAAACAAGATTTTTTTTCTGATTCAAGGATTTCAAAGCTGGATTACTGAGAAGTTCCTTTTCTCCACTACCTGGTAAACATTGCCTTTTGCCTATATATTATTTTCTCTCAAATACTTAAGAAACACTGCTTCTTTGTTCAGTTGCAGGAAACAACTATTGCAAGACTTGCCCCCAAACAAGCCAAGAACAGACATTTAGAAACCACTAGCTACAAGTATAAACAAACTGAAATTAAGGTTTATTATACTTGTAAATTGCAGCACCCTGCAGACTTTTCCAGAGATTCTCAGAATAGTTTAACCTATCAGATTATTTCTTCCAGCTCAAAAATCAGACTCTTCTAAAGTAAATACTTGTTTCCAGTGCTTTAGTTGTTTATTCATTCCATGAGGAAGATACAGCACTGTATCATTCATTTGCAGTGTAACATCTAGGTTAGAGAACCTTAAGTACGCTCTGTCTTCATCCCCCTTGAGTGGAGATAGCAGCCACTGTCCACTGTATATTGGACAGATAATTTAAAGCTTTGCATAATAGAGAAGTCTTCTTTGACAAAGCAGCTATTATTATCAAAACCCTCATAAGGGTATTCTCTTTACACAAAGGATCTTGATAGGTAGCTTTAGAGCACCACACTGATTCATGTGTTCCACTGCAAAAGAGATGGCAAGCTTTTCCCTTCTGTGTGCCAAAAAAGCCTTTCAAAGTAGGTATATCTGAATATGTAGCAACAAGCCCTATAACCTCTACATATCTAACCACATAAATGGCAATCTGGAGCCATCCATGTCCCCTGACACCAGACTTAACTCTGAGGTCAATGCTTGTTGATGGCGTGTTTGATCCCTACTTTGTTTCTTGAATAAGCAAACAACAAGCCTTCAATAGAAATGAAGGGACGCTGGAAATGCACATTTTCAGTCTTAAAAGTTCTGCTCTAAATACACTCATTAGTTAACTACTAGTCAGGACTTCTGTCTTCCACTTGACACTAAAGCTTTTTTGCCGAACCCAGATTCCTTGTTACAATCCCTTGAATTTCTGGACTATGGGACTTGCACCAAGATACCACATACCACTTGAGTTTCATTTTTTTGTTCCCAAGACATTCATTATCCAACCAGAGTATGCCTAACAATAACCCAGATTAACCTGTTTGCATTCTTCACCAAGCCTTACCATTTTAAATTTTTTCTGCAAATACTTCAGTTTGGCCCCATTTTGTATCAGCTGCATTCTGGAGAATGAGCTGGTTTCATGCAAGCATTCCATGACTCTAAACAAGAAAAAACATTAAATAGAAGCAAAAGCTAGCCTCTGTCCTACTTGCTGCAGCTCCTCTATCATACGTGCAGTTGTTTCACTAGCTAATGGTCACCGATACACTCACACTGATCAAGATATATGATTGTCAACCAATGCTGTCAAAAGACTGCATTCCCCTAGCTAACAAGACAGTCATACTCCTTAGGCAAGCTTGATTATACAAATACTAGATTTTCACTAGCTTATTACTTATAAAGAAGCATTTTCCTATTGCTTTGCTGAATATCACCTGAATGTCAGAAGAAAGCATTTCTAATTCCAAGCTACTTGGAGATATCTTAAGTCTGAACTGCTTACATTTCAAATGGCAAATTCCCAACAAGCACAAGTAATTTCAAACATCTATAGATTGACTGAAGAAAGAAAACAACTGACTTCTACTAAACACTAGAGGCCCAAAAGGAAGATAAATTTCATTTCCACAAGTCTCCAGCATTCTGATTCACTTTTCATACGTCATGGGAGAATTAGGTCCCATAGAATAAATGTAAAGAAAAACAACCCAAATAAAAGAAAGCTGAATTGGAGACTCTTTTTACAGAACAACATAACTCAAGAAGAAAAAAAATATTACATTAAACACATCAGAAATAAGTGTTGGTACCAAATACAACTGTTCTAGAAAGTCTGTTGCTACGAAGAGATGGCTGCTTTCTATATCTGATTATGGTAGTACAGAGACTATTTCACAGGTAGTAATGCAATTTTGGTTTAAATAATGAAAGGTACACCTTAAACAAGAAATTTGAAATGAGTATGTAGTCCAGGTAAAAAAAAAAATTAGTCAATACCACACAACTGCAAATCTTCAGCCTTTACAAAGCTGTAACTACAGTTTTTAAAAAAAATGCTTTTCTCATTTTTCTTTTTATTATTTTCTGTCTTCATTCTACATTTCTTTTTCCTTTCATTTTTAAGTGCCTTGTAAACAACTTTCAAAAAGCAACTCCCTGCTTTATCTTCTGCTTTTGCCCAAAGGCCTGTTATCTGCAACCCCACCTTGCTTTTGCATCTTCCTCAGGGGCTAAAGTTGTACTTCATTCCTTAAAACTCACATGACAGCTACAGAAAGCTGAGCTGTACATGAGGAGATACACTTATTGGGTAGGTACCAAGACAGTACTGGTGCCTGACAGCAGATGTTTAGCAGGTACTTGAAATTTATCTTTAAGGGAAGACACTGTGGCCTCAGGCAGGATGAGAACTACATTGTGTTGGCTGCTAAACAAACTGAGTAAGAATTGCTGTCCCTTCTAAGAAGTCCCGGATGGAAAAAAGCCCAACCAAACTAAGAAAACTTAAATCATTTAGGAATGTTCATTTCTAAAAGTTTAACTGGCATGACCTAAGGCCACAATTCACAAAGACATGCTCATAAAAATTTGCATGCTCTCACAATGCACCTGGGTCACATAACTGAATACCGTATTTTAAAGTACAAGAATGCGAGGCTGTCATGGTTTAACCCCAGCTGGCAACTAAGCAACACACAGCCGCTCCCTCACTCCCCTCACCCCACGTCAAGGGATGGGTTGAGATAAAGACAGTTTAATAGCACAGAAAAGGAATTATAATAATAATAGAATATACAACCAGGGCAGAAGCAAGTGAAGACGAGGAATTCTAACCAGGGAAATACACAAATGGTTTAGGGCCCTCTACAGTTGCAATCTTTCTCAAATCACCTCTGACCCTGAAGACGTTGAAGTGTTGTGTTATGTTATGTCAGGTACACAGATGCCATGACAGATTTTGCTTTTGCTTCAACATCCACGTGCATCAGCTGATCTTCTACCCCCAGTACAAGCTCCTTGTCAGACTTGTTATGAGGTAAAATCAATAATCCAATCAGATCTGACAAAAAGCTGGCCAAAAGAATTTGAAATTATGAAGATGACTATTTGAAATATGGATTTACATCTGCTATCATTAATGATGAACCTCACCCTAAGTGTACATTGTGGCTTGAGATATTAGCTAATGATAGTATGAAGCCATCACGATTAGCAAGATATTTAAAAACTAAGCACCCAGAACATGACAACAAATCTCTACAATTTCTTCAGCACTGGTTTCAAGTCATGTGATACTCAATATAGTACTTTAAAAAGAAAAGAAAAAAACAAACCATTGAACTTAATGATAAACCTTCAGAAGCCTCTTTTAAGGTTTCTTACTTAATAGCAAAAGAGACAAAGCTACAAACCATTGGGGAAGCACTTGGTCTTCCTGCTGCAGTAAAAAATGGCCGAAATAATACATGGAAAAGAATCTGGCATTCCTTTGTCAGCAAATACTGCTGGAAGACATATAGAAAACAGCCAAAAATTTGAAGAAACAAGTATTAGAATAAATTGTGCAGTGTGGGAGGTTTGCTATACTGTTGGCTGAAGCTACAGATGTTTCTAACATGTCTCAGCTTACGGTATATGCTAGATAGTTTCAGTGATGAAATACACAAGGAACTACTTTTTTTTCGAGTCACTACAGGAAAGATGTACTGGAGATGACTCAAAGTATTCTCAACAGTAAATTATTTCTTTAATAGAAACACCATTTTATGGAAAAACTTTGCAAGTGTAATCACTGGAGTGGCATCTTTGAACAGAATTTAAAAGAAAAAAAGGAAAAAAAAGGGCTCCAGTGTGTTACAGATAGAACCACATGTACAATTCTTTCACTGCACCATTCATAGGCAAGCTACTGCAGCAAAGTTGGAGCCAGAAGTGCACAAAGTGCTACAGGATGTCACTGATATGGTTAATTTTATAAAAACAAGAACTTTAAATAGCAGAATCTTTACAATACCTTTTAATGAGATGGGGAGTGACCATGAAAATCATACTCCCACACTGAGGTTTGCTGGTTATCTTGCGGCAAAGTGGTTAAAAGAGTTGTCAAACTTAAAGATGCATTATGCAGTTTTTTTTCCACAAAGACAACTGTTCAAAATTTGCTGACCTTTTCTGTGACAAGTGACTGTCATAAGAATGCTACCTACCAGATATTTAAAAAAACAAACAAAACACACTTAAGGTGTCCCTTCAAGGTAAAGTTGACATTTTAACAGTGAGCAAGAAAGTAACTGCTTTTCAAAAGAAACTCACTCTACAAAGATTGTTTTGAAAACAGATTTTTGGAAATGTTTCCATTGTTATGTGGTTTTGTTGCTGAAAATGATGTGTCACCTATAAAAACCTCTGAAATCTGTATACTTAAAAGACTTGGAAACATTATTTCCTAACCTGTTTAAAAATATTCTAAGAGTTTCAGGGGGGTTTAAATGCATTTGTTAAAAAAAGAAGAATGCAACACCTTCCCATTAGTTTGCAAGAACAACTGATTGACATCAGGGAAGATGGAAATTTAATAGATGAATTCCAGAAAAATTTTTGCATAATTAGTGGATGGGAGTGGAAAATTAGTATCATGATTTAGTAAACACAACCAACAATGCACTTCTTCCATTTGGATCTACGTATCTTTCTGAGGTGTCCTTTTCAGCTATGACAGCCATTAAAACCAAGTACTGAAATAAACTGAACTTAGAACCAGACCTTTGAATAGCTGTATCAAAGTGTTAAACCAAGATTTAAAAAAAAAAATAGTGAAGCATATTCAATCACATAGCTCTCACTACAAGATTTTTTTTTAAACAAGAGCAAAAAGGGTTTTTGTTAAGAAATAAAACAAATTTTTAAAATAGTGTTTATCTCATCCTTTCTTGATTTCTATTTTGCATATGTTTTATAGTGTACATAATATTAGTACAGCGGTATATGTGTATAATTTATAAATAAATATATGTCTTTTGAGGGTGCATGCTCACAAATCTTTACTGACAAGGGTGACAGATCAAAAAAAATCTTTGGAAACCACTGCCTTAAATGACCTGGTAGGCTGGTAATACTATTCGGAAGAAATTAAGGCCATTGCTGATTGTAATAAGATCCACATGGAACATAGTGTTTTGGTTTTAATTTTTAGTTTTCAGCCTACAGTAACAGGGCATTTTGCCCTCATATGCAGATGGCATTTTTAACGCTTCAAACTTCAATTTATCTTTGAAAAGGAATGATAATAGCATTAGGTAGGAACACATTTTTCCTGCACAGATATTCACAGTCATTACTGAGTTACTTTCATGGGCTGGCCTTACAGTTGTTTCAGTAGTGATTTGCTTGGTTCCTCAGGGCACATCTACCCTTCTAACTAGTTGCAGGCTTTGTTTATCTGTGTTAAATAATCTCCAACAACTGCTGCATAAGTAGTTCACCTTAACCACACACTTGTACCACAATCAAAGTATTTTTCTGCCTCATTTCTGCCACTAAAGCCCTGCCATTCTGTTGGAGTGTTCTTACAAAGTCAGCCACAGTTCTGACATGAAATCTTTAAGAATATGTTTTCCACCCAGGTCCTTCCAATATTTTAATGCTTTGTCTTGTGGGCTTCCTTACAGGAAAACAAGAGAATTGTGAAACTTGAATTCCATAGTTTCTCATTTCATATATCTTGCTTTTTGTTAGGCAGAATAGATTAAAATTTGGCTAGCACCTTGATCATCACAGCAATTAATACAAAACGGCTGCTGAAAGCCTTTGCTTTCAAGAACTATTCAAGAAGTAAAGAACTAGAATTTTAAGAGTACTGTTCAAGAAGTCACCTGAGAACAAATAGCACTTCCCTAAATCCTCTCACGGAGCAATTTCACTCATGAAATATTTGCTTTAGAGCTCAGGCAGCCACCAACTATTGGGATGGACGGGCCTGTGCTGCAAACCAGGCAGCAGCAAAAAAGTTGTTAGGATAGCGAAAGTGACACTTCCTCCTTCCTCCTCAAAAATACTACCAAGAAATTTGCATACTTGGGCTTTCTACCCCTACTGTGCCACTAGGTGATCACCTACTGAACATAACTGTTCTTTTCCTCAAGATCATCAAGCTTCAAACAATTATTTTCCATGTTACTAGAAGGCTTTGTGTTGATGTTGGATGGTTTGCTGTGACTGCTACAGTGGGATTTTTCAAGATTGGACCATTTTGTTTCAGGAACAGCCACACAGCAGTGGCTAAGCATCTCCCTGCAAGAGGTAAGTATCTGCATGTTCTGGAATGAGGTGCCCATTTGGAACAAAACAACAGGCAGCGTACAAAAGGAGAGGAGAAAGACTGAAGTGTCTTATGTCCTCCAGCTACCCGCAGCTATGGATGCAGGTAGCACCACTAACAGACTATTTTCCCACTCTTGGGAAAAGTTCATTTAGGCTGGCCTTTGGCTTCTTGGCTCTCTAAGTACAGAGAGAGGACAAAACGTCACTCACCCATAAAGCACCTGTGAACCCATTTGAACTGACCCCTTCCATATCCATGTCCACTACATACAAAGGCCTCCGACAAGGCCCGTTAGATCTGCTGCAACCCCGCCTCTCTCCATGTTTGGGTTTGTTCTGCGCTTAATCCGTAGTCTGGTCTGTCCATCTCACCAGGCAAAGTTTAGTTAACTACCCTTTCTTCACAGGTTTCAGTCTTCTGTACATTCACTTATGCTTCTCTTCTCCTCAGCTGCTTTTAAGTCTGGTTAGTATCACAGTGCAGCTAAACAGGTAATCCAGCTACAGTCAGGCTGATCTGGACCCTACTGACAACTGCAAACACAGCCACTGGATTTTTTTTAAATTAAAAAACAAACAAATATTTTTCAGTGTTGGTATATACTATAAGATCTTGGGTTCTTGCTTGGGGTCTGTACATCCTCAGCTGTTGCATATAACACTTCCAACTTTAAACATCACAACAGAGTGATCTCATTTCCTACAGCCTTCATTGTTTTAAACTCAAGTTGGACATTTATCTCTTCCTCCCTGTAATAGTGCCTTTAGTGATACCCTGACTCAGAAGACATGCCACTGGTTCCTTCTGCTTCACCCTGCATGCCTGCTGTGCAGTTGTAGCTCCTACTTGATCCTTTCCCCAGATAGTTCAGATACCTCCTTGCCAACAGGAGATGTTTCCTTATACTGCAACAAAAATGAATCTAAAAATCTTTTAGTCAAAAGAGGGAAAATCATAAGGAAGAATTACAAAACTTGCAGGCTACAAGGAACTGGAGCATTCAATTTTGGCTTCCTGATCTCATTTATTCAGATATTCATTTGTAGCCCCATTGCTAAATTTTGGCTTTGTCCTAATATTTCAACATTTTTATTGTGCATCATGTGCTTCAGTCCTACACCACCACCACATTCCTGCCACAATCCCTCCCATTAGAATACCATAGGTCTTTTCGCCAACAGGGATTATCATTTCCATCAGATATTCATAACCTGCCTTTGCTGCTTCCATTCTTGCTGCCAAGTGCCACCATGCTGTTTCCTGCTACACAGCATTTGGCACATTTAAATTGAACAAAGGTAAAAGGTACTTGTCATAACTGCCTTTAAGGCGTAATACAAATTCAAGCCTGATTTCTACTATCAGTAAGTTTCTGAAACTGTTTTATGCTCACATATTTGTCATCTATACCTGAACTTTAAATCTCACATTCCAGAACAATCACAACTTTCCCATTAGTACATACCACCACTGTAAACAAACCACAGGGTAAGCTAGACTTGAAGTAGCCGAAACAAAGGGTTATTTACCATATTACAGATATCAACTCCCAAGAAAGCTAAGAGAGATCATTATATGAAAATAAACAAGAACATGTAATAAGAAAAGCATTACAAAACTCTGAAGGCAATCCTATTGTTTACGAGGTCCTCACACCACTATGCCAAACGCTTCAGCAACACTAAGACTTTGATATACTATAGCAACAAATCTCTCTACCACAGCTGACAAACATAAATTGTTATTTGACTTGAAAAAATAAACAGCCCATGTAGTACCATTGATTCTTTATCACCTCAACTGTTATTTGCTGTGATTTAGAAGACTGAGAGCCTCCTGCTTATTCCTGGGTTACAAGTCACTTTTTCATGGAAATCAGAAATCTCAACCTTACAAAAGTTGCCAGATAGAAAGACACAAGGTTCATTTACAATTCACTTCAGTTCACACTTTCTTCCTGCTGCCCAAACACAGAAAGATGAGCTACCTACTGAGAATGCAAGGAAGGCAGTTTCAAGTGCCAGCCTGACCCATCTTGGCAAAAATTCAACTGGTCACTGCCAAGTAAAGGGACTACAAGTAAGAAGTCAGCACTGTAGTACTGTAAAGATATTTTAAGACAAAACTTATTGTTGTATGGTCAACCTCACCTTGTGAGGTCAGTTAGTGCATTTTCTAGCTTTATGAAGATGCTTGGGTAAAAAGGCACTGGAGCTTTGAGAATTGAGGGGGTGGATCTCTGGGGATGGAATCCCAGCTTCCAACTGGAAGTGGAAAATATCAAAATGTTATCACAATTGCTTCAAGTACACAGGCTAATTCAAACTCAATTCCAAGATAAGCGTGTGTGCACACAACACACCCAGGGAAATGGTTCTCTGGCACTACTGTGAAATGAGTTTTCAGCAGCATTAGCAGGGACAGTAACCTAGAAAATTCAGTGCTCACAGTTACAAGTCTGGCATCAAAACTAACCACAGGCTCCTCGCCACCATCTCATCCCCAAGCACATCAGTCTCACTCAAAAGGGATGTCTTTACTGCACCCAGAGATAGAAGGCCACAATTCTCTAAATATTGATCAAACCCAGGATTTCAGCACCCTGTGGATCAGCCTAGCACTTATGCATCTAAGTAGCTTGGGCTACCTTCAAGGCAACCAGACATTCTTTTTGAAAAAGAATTGATTGTTTAATCACAACAATAAAAATAAGGCATAAAAGACCTTATGACACAACATGGTGTCCATAATCATAACAATCTCATCCACAGACTTGCAAAAGCCTGTATTATTCTGCTTAACGTAGCCTCTGGAACTTGGGAGCCAGGCTACTCTGAAAAAAACCTCTGCTTTATCATTTGCATCTCCCCTGCCCCCAAAAGTTCCTCAGTTCAATTTAATTTATACTCTTCATAACCACGTGTGGTCAAAAGCAGAATCCCAGAAGCAAAAACCTGCATTCCCCTTCAGGTACTAACAGACAGGACTACCAGAAACTACAATTTCCAGCTATATGTAACATTTGACCCAACTGACACACTAAAATCCAAAAGTAAACAAATGAAACCTAATATGCAAAATACTGCCTATTAAGACAGCCTCCCCACATTTGCAACAAAACTCAACCATTTTGTTTGCTGTTCTCAATTTGCATCAGCATTCTATTGTCTGCAGAAACATGCATAAGCAGATTTGCCAAATCTTTTAAAGATTCAAGAGCGGGGGGGGGCGGGGAATTGAAAGCTGGATACAGTGGTCTGTAAACACATTCACACCTCTTTCCTAATTACAGCCTGGTGCAAAGGCAGTATCTGGAGAAGAACTTCCTGGCAAGAAACTCTGCATGTTAAAAAAAAAAAAAAATTTAAAAAAATCAGGATGCCTACACATTTGGCAGTTTATTGAAATCTCTGAGGTTCAGATAGGACTAGAAGCTAGGAATTATTTCAAATGGTGTTTTCGGTACTTTAATGCTAAAATTATGGAATGGAATGATGCTTCAGCAAATGGTATTGCTCACATTTCATGAACATACAACACTGATATCCCAACAGCTACGATGCCACAAGAAGGAATGGAGGTGGATGTCTACTGTCTAGTTGTGGTGACTAACTAAGTACTGGCATTTTTGGAAGCTGCCTAGACCTTGCATTTACACAGATTTAATATATTTATCTATTATATAAGTAAGCACATAGAAGTGATACAATCCAAATATTAATGCTTCACAACATCTTTGCTGTGCAGAGTCAAATCTTTGTAGAAACAATACCAAGTAAAAGAAGGTTTTCACAGCAAAAATTTTCATGAAGATTACGCAGCTCAAGCTATGCCACAGCCAGATAGTTGTTTCAAGTCCGCTCCTCCCGTTCCAAAATAAAAGCCTTGAATCTACTGTAGTGGTGTTTTGTACTAATCAGTTATATTTATAACTATAGATGCATTTCCTAATGTAAATAGAATTCAGTGATTAGATTAGCTGGCAAATGATGAAAGAAGTCTAAGTAAAACTGTATAACAAAACGGGCTCAGATTAAAATTACTTAATCCTTTGCAATTCAAATGCAAGTTCATTTTTCTTAACATTATCTACTCCTAACCAATCTATCCATCACACATACACCAAAAAAACCCTCGCCCTCTCAGGCACTACTACAGTGCAATGGCAACATTTCAAATCAACTTAAATTGGGCTGTACTACATTCCATTACATGACATCATGCAACAGATGTTACTGTAAGAACACACAGGACAATTATTCAGGGTAAACTGCTGTAGTCTGAATGGTAAAACGAATGGGTATCCTATATGAAATTGCTATAGTCTTTATCAAATCTTATACTGAGATTCAGACTTAAATATTGCCCAGATTTGTCACAGTTAGCCCAGAGACTTAGATGGGCAACAGAAACAAGAAGTATTCTTATCTTACTTAGGCTCAATAATTTTGCCACCAACAGATAAACTAGATGAAAATTCCACTTAACCCTTTGGTTCTGCAGTGACCTGTGAGTTAAACGAGGCATCATGAAACTCGCATGAAATGCACTTCCTAGAGGCATGAGATTTTTTCCCCCCCTAGCTGTGTGATAACCTTCAATCTGAAGGCACTGCCTTAAAAATTTCATGTTTTGAAAATTAAAGCAGATAAGGTAGTTCAGTCAACTTAATTCATAGTTAACTTAGCTAACAGCTGTACTGTTAGAAGAACGACTGACCATTATCTCAAACAGGTATGAAGGCTTTTCATATAGTATAATTTGTAAGGTATTTATAACTAAGACTGGCAGCTTGCACTCACACTTGCAACACACTGCCATATGCATATAAGTAAGTGACATTTTACATAAGCAAGAGCAATCTCAGAAACGTGTTGCTTCTTTGCTTTTTAATCATACGGACATTTTTCCATAGCTATTGGGGCCTCTCAATGATGCAGAACTCCTGATGCCTTTAAACAACATACTTTCAAACTCAGAACTGGCTTTCTGGTTTGAAACTTAATATGGCTCAAACTTGGCTCTAAAATACAGGTCTATAAAATAAACTTTTAAAAGATTCGGAGAGAAGCAGGCAATTGTTTAATCCGCCAGAGTTTTTTCAATCAATGAACATTCCCACAATCTAACTAGACACTGCAGCAGCATTTTAACACACAAAATGTAGAGCCTCAATAAACTGAAGCGGCTGGTCAGCAAAACAAAAGCACTACAGAAGGTGAGCACAAAGACAGCGGAGGCACCAGTTCCCAGACAGGTGTTCCCATGCAGTGCCCAAGCAGTGGCACTGTGTCGGGGCCCTCTAGTCACCCAAAGGCAAGACTCTGCCCTGCACCCCACAGCCATCTGCTAGGGGGGCACGAAAGAAAGAGAGCTGCCAGGATATGCAGGGGGACCCCAACCCACAGCGTGGACAGGCCCTCCGCAAGCACACATTGCCACATCACACCACGGGAGGTTTTGTGCTTTAGCCAGTCGCGGGCATGAAGTCCTACTGCACCGGGGCAGGTAGCCCAGAGCCGCTGGCCGTTTGCATGCTCCCAGGCCGGCCCGGGGAATCGGGAGGCCGCGGAACAGCGCGGCTCACCAGCCCACCCATCCTCATCTGCGCTGCGCAGGGGCGGACGCGTCCTTCCCTGCCCTCCGGGGTGGCTCCACGGGACCGGCCCGCGACCCGCTTCCAACCCGAGCTGTCTCACGGGTCTGGTGGGAAGAGGCGGACATAGACACAGATAAATGGATATAAGTATACGCGTATAAACACGCGGCACGATCGTCCTTGGGAGGTCGTCGCTCCCCAACGTGTTGCGAGAAGGGTTGGGTTTTGGTTTTGGTTTTTTTTCGATCGCGGTCGCCAGTAGCGCCCAACGGCGAACAGCTCCGTCGGTCGAGCAAACCCACCCCTCGACCCGGCCACACGAAGCTCCTCCAGACGCGCTGCGAGGAGCCGGCCGCCCCAGCACCTCCCTCCCGTACCAATCCTATACGGCTCAGGGAGGAATCCCAAAGGACCGCGGTTTCCCTCCCACCTCGGCCCGGCTCCTGACGAAGGGAAGGTGAGCCAGAGCCGCTTTCCCCTTCCTGGGGCTCAGCCCGCCCGGCGGCGGAGCCCTACCGGGCCGCGGCAAGCCGGCTCCCCGCACGACATTGGACCAGGCTATCGCTGTCCTCCCTGGAACCGGCAACTTGTTGGGCAGGCAGCGCTACGCGCGGGCGAGGCTGTGCCGGACGGAGCGCAGCTCCCGCCTGCCGCCGCCCGCCGCCGGACCGGCGACCGGCAGCTGCCGCCC
>NW_010972775.1:4757429-4757831 GCF_000737465.1 Haliaeetus leucocephalus
CCTCCCGCCTCCTACATGCGACCCCCAGCGGCAGCTGAAACGCCGCAGGCACGGAGCGGCTCCGCGCTCCCGCCGCTCAGCCCTGCGCGGAGTCTTCCCCCTCTCGGCGGCTCAGCACGGACCAAGACACTCCATGCAACGTGCAACGGCAGGGCAGGACAAGGGGGTCCTCGCGGGCTCCTACCGGGAAAGGCGTTACTGTAGCAGTGCAAAGCGCCTAAGCCCCGCTGCTCGCTCGCTTCCTTCCCCCCCGCTCGCCTGCTGCCCGCTCCCGCCTGCTCCGCCGCCGCCCGCAGCTGCCGCCGCTGCGGACTCCAGGCGCAGACCCCCGCCGGGGAGGGCAGGAAGCGCGTCATCACTCCGGGACCGCTCCACCGCCCTTCGCCCGGCACGGCCCGCTCC
>NW_010972775.1:4757876-4758251 GCF_000737465.1 Haliaeetus leucocephalus
AGCCCGAGCGACCCGCGGCTCCCGCCTTGCCCAGCCCTCCGCTGCGCCCGGAGACCGGCGGGAGGGGGAACCCGGCCTGAGCTGGCTCGCCGGGCCGAGGGCTTAGGGCCCCCCTTACCTGGGCGTGAGGGCGAGGCACCTCCGCCGGCCGCGGCCCTCGCTGAGGCGATGAGGTAGCGTCGCTCCCCCTCCACCCGTCCAGGACCGCAGTCAGCGGCGGAGGAGGGGACGCGGCACGGCGGCTCCTCAAGGAGGAGGAGGAGAAAGAAGGCCGGGGGAGCTCAGCATCTTTTACCGCGAGAAAGAGAACAAAGCTGTAGGGCACAGCGAGCCCCGGGGCGCGGGGCTCCCGCCCGGGCGGCCGCCGCCGCTGCT
>NW_010972775.1:4758261-4831754 GCF_000737465.1 Haliaeetus leucocephalus
CCCCCACACACCCCCCTGCGCCCTGAGCCGGGCGGTTTTCCCTCCCGAACCCCTGGGACTCGCTCATCTCCCTCAGGCCCTGTCAGTGTTACCCAGATAGGCGCACCTCCTGCTCCTTGACCAGAGGCTTCAAACAATTCCGTGGGCAGAGGTGATTTCAAAGTCACAAAAATACGTAGGTACAGCGGGTACGCTTTGAAGGCAGTCCAAACTGCCCTGGGATTTTTTTGTGTTTAGCATTTACAGGTAACACCAGCAAGAAATGGACTGCTGTAGCAGCAAAGGAAACTCGGGACTTCCCTTATGCAGCTTGCATTGCCTTAACTGTTCTACTACCATTACAGTTGTGTTCATCGTTGCCATACCAATATATTGATACCATATATGAGAAAAGAAATAGTTACGGAAACTTAAGTCCCTTATGTGAATTAGTTTCATATATACAGGGGCCTCTATCAGTAAAACTACAACGGTTAAAAATCATGCAGTTAAAATAATTGAACCTGATTTAGCTGAACTACAGCCATTGGTAAATATTTTTACTTGTAACCAGATTAAAGAGCTGCATCACTCTACAGCTGGTTTTGCTTTCAAGAGTAATTTTGCTCCAACAAATTAATCGACACTGAACTTGCGTACAACTGCGCTGTGACACAGCCCAACATAGTTATACTTGTATCAACACACTTCTTGGTGGGCATGTTTAAGACAGTCTGTAGTTACAAAAACTAACCAGGTTGTCTTATGCACCCACAGTACAGAATTAAAAGCATTGCAATGTTAACATCTGCAATAGTCACTCTGAGCTGTGCCAGCTTCAGCAAAGGAACAAGAAGTGTCTGCCCTGTTAACTAAAATAGACCCTACACAGCGTTTGCTTTATAACTTGCAAATACTTGACAATATACCTGTTTTACAATGAGTTATTGTTATCATATTTGTTACTGAAGAGATACTATCATGTCTGTTATTAAAAGAAGCAATAACTGAAGTATTTCTTGTGGTTTAGAGGTAGTTTTGCAGATGTAAGTTACCTGTGAACAGCCATAACATTTGCATAAAGAGCAGCTTTTTTTTTTTTTCTGGCCTTTTACTCACAATAATAAGCTTCCAACAATATGGCTTTCCCTATTCGGCATACAACTTAAACTCCCTTCGTACAAAATACGTAATGATCATTTCATTCTACTCTTTATGCAGTATTATCCTATTTTCTGGCTGCGATGCTGCTTCAAAAGAAACTTCCTTTACTCCACTGATATACTTCATTGCATTAGCTTTTTCTGCCTTACAAGCTTCACTCTTAAACCTTTTCCTAGCCTATGTGTTCTCTCACGTAATAACGTGCAAGGCCACAATTCCGGTCTCTATTGCTCTTGTCATTTCTGTGTTCTCCTGTTTCCTCTCAGTTCACAGGAAGGCCATTTAAACCTCTGTACTGCACTGCCCTCCAAACTGCTCCTTTGAAATCCCTTTATCATGATGTCGATCCCAAAGAACAGAATTTTACCACAACATGGAGTGCAATGGCAAGACCAAGCTCCCCTGTATCACTTCTGTGTCTTGCTACTCCCAGTACGTCTGTGTGTCTGGACACATTTACTATCTCCCTTTGTACCCAGCTAGCGGACTTGCTTTGGGGTGCAAACCAGCAGCTTTTTTTTTTTTTTTCCTGTTTGCATCGTACCAAATACAAGGGTAACACACCTGAGCACACACCTGGGTTCTACAGTAACAATCCATGATATTACTATTACAATAATAAATGAGGTACCCTGTCAGTCTATCATTTGAGGATCCAGTTTCTGTTATTTCAGTAATGAGAAATACCCATATATTTGCTGCAGTACAGTGGATATAGAGAACAGAAGTATAACTTCCTGGTTCCTTTACATTATCTCAACTTACCAAAATATGCAGATAGGTGCATTTCCCTTTAAAAAAAGGCACAGTACAGATGAACCTGAAAGTGCTTACATCAATGTACTCGCATAATCAAAACTTCTTTAGCATTTCTGTAGAAGTTCTAGCCTTTCATTTCTTTTCTATTCAGTCTGCTACTGTTTTCCTGGAGTATTGTTAAACTGATTTTACCAGTCATAGCTGCAGAGTTTGAGATACTAGTATCTGCATAGTGTAGTAATCTCCTGAGATTAAATCAGACTCCAGTTGCAGTTACCAGCTGTGACAGGTAATGTTTATGATTTGTTGTGATTGGGTGGAAAAATAACATTTTTTTAAAAAGAATATAACATTTCTAGGCTTTATTTGTATTCAAAGAACATTTTAAAATTAAGACATTCTATCCGGCATCTGACTTCACTTCTGAGGTTACGTTTTCCTTCCATCCCAGGTGTTCTAACACTTTATCTTTCCATTTCCTAATTACTAAACCCCAGAGCTTTAAGGGTAAGTGTGCTTTGTCAGAGCCAGAACTACAACAACCTTATGCGCTTCTACAAAGCAAAATGGGACTGGCATGTGAAGATCAGGGACATTCTCTAGTGGTTTGCCAGGTGGGACAGTAAGGTTGGGGACATTTTTTTTTTCAGCTCAGGAGGCAGATGTTAAGCAATCTTCCAAAACAGAGGCATGAAACATCTAAACAAACTACCCATAAATGCTGTCTTACTTGTTCGTAGCCCTCTGCTAATCTTTGTAGTGACATTATTTTAGGACTCTGGTACTTAAAATAGCCTTTGGATGATGGCAATACTGGCATATTTACAGATGTTTCAGGTGAACTAGAACTTAGTCAATGGAGTGTGTAGGGGCCTTCAATGACGTATGCTATAAACAGTTTTCTCATCTGTTATTTCAAATACATTTTAAATCACTGTCTCAGAACAGGTCCATTAAAATGCAGCATAAATCATACCCAAGCACGTAAACTAGATTCTCTGTGTGTGTGTGTGACCAGACTACTTTAATAACTACATTAGAAGGGTTTGAAAAATAAATGTAAGACACATAGTTATAAAAATAGCATTTATAATAAGTCAAACTTATCCTTGAATAACGTTAGGCAGAAGGCAACACTATCATTATTACTTTAGCATTAGCAGGCAGTAGTATGTATTATAATGGTTCTGAGTGCACTAATAGCCCTTAATTGCCCTGACCAACCTCACCTGGGGCCTCTGCCACACCCTCTGCCCGTGGGCCCAGGAGCTCCATATAAGCTCAGCCCTGGGCCTTTAGTTCTTCTGTGAGTTATGTTGTTTGACTGTCTGTTTTTAGTGATGGGCTCTGCTGATTCAGTCTCTGATCTGTAGACTGAGTTCCTGGTCTGACTTTGAACCTGCCTTGTATAGGTACTTGCTGTGAAGACCACTAGACTGTGTCTGGTCCTGGTTACCTTCACTAGGCATCATCCTGACCTGTGGACTGATGTCCTGGCTGCACCTTGGATCTGCTTTATTGATGTGAACCTCTCCAAAGAGCTGGATTCTGGGTTGAACCTGTCTGCTATCCCAATACTTGTCTTATTACCCTTGCTTGGCTACTGTAGGATGGCTTTTGTTCTGCTGGCTGTATTGTTGTATGTGGCTCCCAATTTCCTGTCCTGGGGTAAGTAGTCAGGCCTTGCTGCTCCCTGGCAGATATAGGCTATGGTACGAACTCATTTTTCAAACTGTTATAGTATTTATGTAATCCTTATTGTTCTAATAATCTTGCTATTGTTTGTGTTATCACTGTAGAAGATCTAATTTTGCTAGGCACTAAATGAACATGGAATAAAAGCTCACTCCTTTCTCTCAAGAGCTTACTCCCTAACTATGCTGTAAGGAACAGCAGATTGAATGAGACAGGTGGGGAGTGCAAGTGAGATGTTAGTGGCCAGCATTGCATATTTCTGTTTCCATGCATCAGCAGCCTAAACTATTGTCTTGTACTTTAAAGTGCTATAGCAAAGAAAAGCTTGGAAGAGATGTGAAGGAGACCAAGTAAATGTCTTCAGGCATATCTGAGGTGTCCTTCACAACATGCAGGGTGATAATGAATTGTAGAGTCATAAAAATGTAGGGCTGAGAGAAACCCAAGAAACCAACTTTCTGCACAATGGCAAGGTGTGTAGATCCTCTGGGACTGCTGTTTGCTTAAGCTCTTCATTAAAATTATTGGGCCAGGAGATGCTGCAGCATTTCTATGTAGTTGGTTCTGGTGTTCCACAAGCCTTATTAGGAAGTTTCTTCAAGGACCCAGTCCAGATTTGTGGTGCTAATTCAGATGATTTCTTATTGTACTGCTGTCTTTTGTCATGGTAAACAAATGGATCATGATTCTGACTTTATATTTCTTGAAGTTATAACTTTATAATAGGAAGAGTCAACTTTTTTCTTTCTTCTGCTTGACTAACACCTATTTAGGTGTTCTTGAAAAGATTACTGATTTCTTTGGGATTCCTGCACACTCCTCTGGATCACTATGACTTTACGTACGCCTTTCAAAATCTGTTGCAGCTCTCTATTGGTTTTTTTAGCTTTTATTTGTGAATCAAATTAGCCTTCTAGATAACTTCTGCTCTTCTGATACCCAGCTGATTATTTTCTGGTTTCTTTCCTCTTTGAACCTCTCTCTACTAACTGAGTTTCTTGACATTGGGCCATTTCTTTAGTATGTTCTGATCATTCTGGATTCTTAAGACCAGGAGTACTCACAGGTATTTTAAAACTGCAAAGGTTACCTCTGCTAGTTTGAAGAGTACACAAAGGGTATCTTTTTGATACCATAGTGCCTGCTATTGTGGGCAGTTCATGGGCTTTACAAAGATTACTTGAGTATCTCTGCTACCTTGGGTCACATTGCTGCCATTTGACTTCATCACAGTCACTGCCTTCTTCCCACCTTCCTTGGACAACATCCAAAGACCTCCCTGAGCTGAGAGGCAGTGGCAGCAAAAGGCCCTTGTGCTACAGGTGGAAAAGGCATAGAGAAAGGAGGGTGGTTCTGATTTCTTCCCCATTATTCACTTCCACTTGTAGGTGCAAGGTATCCACCAGCAGGTGTAAGATAGCGTATGCCACATCTCATGTTAAACACATTCAGTGAAGATCTTGGGTATGTGAGGGGGAAAGTGGAACTCTGGGTAACAATTTTACTGCTTGCCTTGTGTGAGCACTGCTCCTGTGTTTTTCATTTGACTGCATCCACCTTACTTATGTATTCCATACCACTGCACTATATGAAAAGCACAGCATTACTGTATTGCAACAACTGTGTTTTTTATTTTGCACTGGCTTTTTCATTCTCGTAATAATTGCACCTTCCAGTAAACTTCTCACTGGTCCCACTTAACATATAGACATCCAATTCCATAAGGAAATAATTTATTCTAAAGAGACATTGCAGCATTGCTCATCTTATTCTTCAGATTTGCACAGTAGCTTCCAGAAATTAATTTAATAGAAAAAAACCTCCTTGAACTGCTACCCTTAACAAAGAAATAAGGTAACTGAAGGGATCATCTCCTTCTCATCTTATGCTAGCAGGCTTACAGTATTTAAGGTCATCTATGGAGTTGTAGCAACCTTGTCATGACATTACCAGTTTTTCCCAGCTATGTTAATTTTAGTCATGGTGAAAAGACAAGGCACTGACTGATGTCTGTCAATGCAGGATCAGCTGATCTTATAAAATTCTTTTTTAGCTCTGTAGTTACATTACTCTAAATTACAATTTCTCTTGTGTGGTAGTTGTTTTATCTGCAGAAAATCAATCAGCTGTTTCTAAATGAGAGAATGAGTTTACAGAGTTAATATTTTTGGTAGGGAATACTCAAGACCAAGACTGCAGAAAACAAAGGAGATGTTTTGGTATCTAATCTTAATGGGAACAGCAGTTTCAAGAGCTCAAAGCAAATGAAGAATAGGATTGTAATTCAGATCTAGTTCCCACAGAAAATGTCAGTCCCGGCAAAGTTAATGCTACACAGATTTGGCAATGTGGGAGGTCAGGAGACTAAGAACAAGAGTGCATCCTTCTCAGTTGTATCCCACATAGTACCCAGAGTGGAAGGGTCATAAACTGATCCCCTAGTCAATCAGTCTGGCTGCCCTCAAGCATGGTATTTGTATCATCAGAAAAATTCTGACTCCCAAACAGCAGTGTTTTCTGTAATGCTCTCTCTCAGAAGGCAACCCAAGTTGCCTTTTGATTACAAGCCTGCTGTGGCTTCTGACAAACATACTTTAACATTAATATTTGCAGCTGAACTACATTCTGGTCTGCTGAACACTTCCAGGTTTTCAAAACTGCTGTGGGAAGAATCAGAAAGTAAACACGAGGACTGCTGTCCACAAACCCACATGCGTCTAGCTAAGTGATAATTTTCAATATGAACAGTAAGTAATACAGAGTCTTTGGGTTCCAGATAGTCCAGAATATAAATATGCATGCTTTCCCTGGTAGTTTTTAAAAACACCTACTAAATTAGCATTTATTTTTAAAAGTTTGGCCCTTTAATTATTTTCTTGTCCGTATCCAAAGACAGAACATAAAGTTTGCTGCACAAAGTACACATGGAAATATTATATTACAGTTTTGAAAGTAGGATTTAGTCTTTTAACCTGCTTGGGTATTATAGACAGTGATCCAAATCAGATGTGACTTGTATGGAATTACGTTGAACTTTTTGCTTTGTCTGAAATTCATATCATGCGGCAATAATGGTGCTTTTTCAATTGCCTGTATTTTAAGGATGCTGATAAAGCACTGGAACAATGCCAGGTACTTTAGGAAATACATTGTTTTTTCCCTGGCTCCCCAGATGTTACAATACATTGTTTGTTGCTGGAATAAAGGTAACTTTTACTATATTTCTTTAACTATGGTGATTCAGTGTTATAGAAAAATCTTCACCTTTAAAATGAGAGAGGTTGTTAGCACCTTGTCTTCAAATCATGTAGATAACATGCACTATAATGTATGTAACTGTTTCTTTTCTCTTTTACAATGTCCTTCAATGACTGGCAACAGCTGTGCCTCATTTTTATCATGTTTTATGGTTCAGAATTACTGATTATTTGTTATGATTTATAACAGCAAATGTCTTTGATGCTTTAAAACAATGAAACACAGACTTGGATATATTTAAATGAATCCAACAGATGCATTGTCTGAGTTTGTGCGGTACCAAAGGAGAGAGCTATAGTTGACACAGGATTATTTCCTGCTGGAGGTTTGCCAAAGAAAAATTGGCGGCAGTCACACTATTCTTTATTGCAAGTCTTCTCTAATGTGTGTGTTTAATAAAGCACTAACATCTGGACCCACAGGGTAAACTTCATGTGTACAAACAGTGTAACTCTTCAAAATCAATATTTATTTGCAAACTTTTCACTCAAGAGAAACATCCCAGGGTATCAGTTTTGGGGCCATGTCCTACTTCAGCACTACTTTGCATTTGTGGAGCTGAAGTATTAGATAAGCTTTGTTCCTTCCTGTGCTTCCGGTTCAGTTGCTGTGTTCTCTTTATGGCCACGCAGAGATTTCCATGGCATGGCCCCAGGATTCTGCAAGCAGCCAGCACTGCTGCAGTTATTGATCTCTGCTGGACAGCCAAGGAATGAAATCACAGGAAAATGGAGCTGTCTCTTGGGATGGTTACCTCTAAGGTGAGGCACGTGGTAGGGCAGAGCACAGGAAGATGTAAATCATCTTGGCTGATGGGAAGCCACCTACATTCATTCCTCAGTCCATTTCTCTCTTTCTTGTTTCTTTTCCTTATCCTTGTACCTTACCTGATGCATAGCAAGTTGAGTGGGTGCTGTAAGTGGGTGTAACTTGAGCATGGACCTGTGAGCATGGGCAAGAGGGCTTGTAATGTTCTGCAAAGGCTTGCAATCCTGGCTTTTTCCACAGCAAGAGGGAAGCCCTGCTGAGTGCTTACTTCTGCTGTACCAGGTTGCTGGCCTTTTAAAATAGCTATTCCCATACCCTGTGAGAATCTGGTTGGATTTCTTCCTAGATCTTTGAACTCCTGTTGTCTCTTGTAGGTTTTTTAGCATGTGCATCAAATCCTGAAGCCTCCTCAAACAGGAGAAGTGGGAAAGTTCTCTTTCTTTTTCTTAAGAAGTATACCTACATACAAACATAGGTTATTGTGTGACAGAAATATGCTAGTGTATTGGCTCAACAGTGTCTTACTGTATTGCTGACAAATATTCACCTAATGTCTGAGAAAAAGGGGGGTGGAAGATAAGGGAAATTATTCCTTGTTGCTGGTGCCAATGCTTTGAACAGGCTGAGGAGCCCTGAAAGAGATCCCAATATGTGGATGGAATTTTGCTCCGCAAACAAGTGGCTGCATAGAACTAGACAGTCAGTAACTTGGGGGGACAGAAGGAGTTACTGTAAAGAGGGCAGTAGCTTCTTTGTAGTCTGTCTTCTATGATAATGCCTTAAGTCAATTTATCCAACTCTATCCAAATGGGTGAAGAATGCAATATTATAAAAACCTTATGAAGTAGATCAGCTTGTACAAGGACTGTGTGGGAAGAAAAGAGCCACTCCTGACATTAAATGGGAGAGTATAATTATACATAACTCATAACTTTTCCATAACTTATCTTAAGGGTAAATGTGCAAGTGGAGTCCTTGTCTGTCAGTACTGAGCAAACAACCTCTGCCTGTGTGCACGTTCTTTGTGCATATTGGGATGGCCTGTATTTAACTTTTTAAATGGTGTCTAGATCTTGTGATACTCTTTTTTGCAGAGGCATTTTATAGATATTTGTGCTAGTGCAGTTTCTGCGTACCTCTCTAATCAGAGCACATTTTGTTTGTGCACACCTGACCAGGTTTATAAGACTAACATTCTCAATCAAGTAATCAACCATTTTGGATTATCAAATTCATACATAATCAGCTTTTCACCCATGGGAATAGCAAATTAGATCTTCCTTCAGTAAAATGAAAAATTCACACTCTTCACATGAAATCACTGACGGCCCATAATTACAATAAAAATATAAATTACATGGAGTAATTTTATAAAAATATAGATCAGTGCATCCTTTGTTTTGTTTCCTATATATTCTTATCTTGGGCTGCTTCAAAAGTAAGCTGCCTTTTCTATGACTTCATTGATAAATCTCTTGACTGTTGTCATTTCTTGTTGATATATTAGGTCAATAATGATTTAACAGCCTTTTTTTAAGAACAGCAGTTATTAATGAGAACTGTATTGCTTTTGGCATGCCTGAGGACTGGAGGGAACATAAATGTAACAGCCCTGACTCTGTTAATTTTATGCTCAGCTGTGAGACACCTTTGTACTTCCTGGGGTTTTGGGACATTTTAGCATTCAGGGTTGGCCTCACACGTTCAGTTGCCCTACCTCCTGCTGGGTGGTGGGGAACTAAGGATGGCTGGCATTGCTCCTTCTCCCATCCTCTCTGTTTCAAGCATGTCTCTTCTATTTCTATAGAAAGCCACACTGCTAACCCTGTGCTGCTTCGTGAAACCCCTTCTCTGGACATTAGTCCCTGAAAGGGACCACTTCCATCCCTTTTCTGCTGCCTGTGTAATGCAAATCCAGTGGGGTGCCCTGGGGGAGCTAATGCATGTGGATGTAACTACATCCTTTAGAACAGGGCTAAACATTCTCTAATCTTTCCTTTTCCATTTTAAAGATCTCATAACAGAAGAGTCTATTAAATCTACTAATTGTAATCAGGACTTGTGGATTTGGCAGTTTTCCCTTACTCTGTAACCAGCTTTACTATTTCTGCCAAGCCACCCCTTCCTCTCCAGAGCTGACCCAGCACTTTGCGAGGCTGGATGTGAGACAGCTTGTCCCAACTCTGGAAAACAGACCCATGGATTTCTTTCCACAGATGTAATGAATTCTGCAAAACAGTTTGTTCTTCTTTGATTGTATTCATCACCTCAAGGGCAAAATTCACTGTTTCAGGGCAGACTTGCATTCCTTCCAGAATGGGTTAATCTTCATTGTATTATATTCTCTCCCTCCTCATCTTGCAGGAAGGGGGAATGAGAGCACAGCAACAGCATCAGCTCTGCAACTTTTGTATGGATAAATCCCTGATGCTTTCCTTGCTGGAATATGTTGCATATGAATGTGAACTATTAGGCATTTCATGGTCAGTTGCTAAGAAAAAAAGGTATCCCACAGCAGGGGAGCAGTACAAGGTCTGTTATATCACTCCAGCCTTGTGCTCAGGGAGTAAGTGTGTTGTGGGATTTTTAAAGTACAGTAAACCTTTCTTAATCATGAACCATGTGCTTAGACTTCACTGGGGCATGTATCCTAATGGGAACTTGGCACATATTTAGGCCCTTACATACCATTCTACGCCCTGTAATGTGCATATCTGGCCTTATCGTTTGTATTTTTTTTTCCAAGTGCCCTTGCAGCAATTTGATCGTTCAAATAAAGCACAAAACAAGTACATTCCCTTTTGAATGGAGTAGGTGTCTGTGCAAACGTGTGTACATGTACACACCTATCTAATTTATTTACTGGAGAGAAGCAATTAGCAGTAGTGACCTTGGCAATTTGGGCAGAGGTGGGTTTTTTTAACATAATGCTGTAGATTTTATTAAGAGTTAAAATCTAGACAAGGTGGAAATTGGCACATACTGTATACAAAGATGCATATAATTTTCTATTTCAATCTTGCAGGCAAGATTATTGATATATAAATAATTTCTAGTGAGATGAAGGTACGGACATAGGTAGAAAGCATGGGCAGAGCTGAGGTTGGGATTTTTCTTTACTTTCAAATGAGGTTAAGCTCTTGGTGCTTGGCAGGGCTAGACCTAGGCACAGGCAAAGGAGGCAGAATAGGCCCTGGCAGAGCCCTGAAAACCAGACTGGCAGCTGCTGCTACCAGGAGGGGGGGTGAGAATATGTGAAACAGCAGCTACTTTGGGAAAATGGGGCACATGAGCCTTTTCTGGATCCTGTTCACTTTTCTGTGGCAGAAGAAGTCAGCTCTGGGTGTAACCCAGGCGCTTCATCCTCAAGGCAGCACAACTTAGTTTGCTTATGCTGATAAGAAGCTTTGAGCCAGCTCTTGTGGTTGGCTTGCCTTCACTGTGTCTTCCAAATAAAATATGTACAATTACCCATTAGCCACTTTACATAAATCAAACAGATACTGTTTTAAAACCAACAACCTTCAGATATTTTGAGTGGTGGCAGACATTCATGGATATTTACAGACAGATGAAATACTTAGACCTACATGAAATTAAATATGAAAGATTAGCAGAACAACTGAGGAAAAACTCAGCTGTTCTAGCAGAGCACCAAGCTGTAGACTTATGAGGTCTGAAGACAGAAGCGGCAAGAGGGAGAACTACTGGAGAGTTGTTCCAGATGTCAAAGTTGTAGATAAGGTACTCATGTTATCGTGAGGCTTTGTGAAGGGACCTAGAAGCAGGCAATTCTGAACTGGTGGAGGAAGCGAGGGATAAAGATACTCTATGAATAATCATCTCATTAATAAGTGTTGCTCTTACTTTTCCACAATTCTATCCAGAAAGAACTGTAATAATGTCTCCAATTGTTGCTGAGTCCAATGAAACAGTTTCTCCAGTGGCACACATCCAACCATTTCTGTCTTCCAGGCTTTGTGAGAGGGAATATTTTTCCCTTGCTCAGAAGCATGATCTCTTCTGTGGCCACTAAACTGGCTGGAGAACTGCATTTCTGTGTAGGAGTCCAGACAGCAGATTCTTCCAAATATCTAAATAAATACAGGAGTGGTTTATTTGCACAATTTTAGGTGCAGCCACCTCTATGTGAGACAAATATTGATGGATTTGGCAGGAATGTTGCCATGCAAGAGGCAAAAATGAGTTCTCTTTCACTATCGCACTTTGAGGAATGACACTGAAGTGCCACAATGTACAGCACTCAGCATCTGGGGATAACTCCTCTGTGTGATTAAATGTGTAGTCAATTGATCTACATGTTACAATGATTAAAAAAAATTCCACTTTGTTAAATGTATTTCTCCTAGAGTTTCAGTAGCTATTGGTGCCCTTGGATCCCTTTCCTTCTTGTCATGATTTCTTTGCATTGCCTCTTTCTATCCCTCCAACAAAGCACTCTGTGTCGTTGATTCTTTTTCTATGCCCAGATTCAGCAGCTAGCATCAGGATTGAATGTCTCAGCAATAGCTTCATAGTTGAGAGTTGTGAATGCAGCAATAATGAGAAGGTAAAATCAGTTAGGTCTATAGTGGCATCCTTTTTCTTGGAGGAAAAAAACAGTTCAATGGGCAAGGACTAGTTTTCTAAAGTTACCTGTCACCTAAAAAGGCTGATAGACCCTTGTTACAGTTTTGAAAATCGGCACAAGTTCTGCTAATCTGTGCCCTTATCTGTGAAAAATCTATCTTTTACTGATTGATCTTGCACCTATTGAAGTTAATGGCCCAAGTCCTGCTGAAGTCCATGGGGCAGGATTAGGCCTTGCCACAGTTTGCTTATGAGCACTAGCATCCTTGCTTTCCTGACAAGGACAAAGTACACAGTGAAGTGATGAGGCAGAGCCCTGTTTTGCGGCTAAGCAGGCATTTCAAGGTGTTGCTGAGTTGAGGCCATAAGATATGATAGTATCTGACCCCTGGCCTGCCAGACATCAACTCTCTCTGTGCAAATGTTTAGGGAATCTTAAAAATAGCTGGCATGGTACTGAAGCAATAGCTATATCACAGGATTAATGGTTGTGTTTTATCAGGTATTTTTTAGGGAGCTGGGAACCGTAACCAATGTGACACAATGTGCTGGGCTATTCTGTTCACTGCTGCTGAGGTTGCCAGGATAATTTTACAGAGTCAGGCAGTTGCAGTAGTACAGCAAGCAGTACTAGACGGTACTATTAAATTTAACAATTTGGCCTTAGGGATGATTTCAGCATTCCTTCAATAACATGTAACAGTGCCAAACTAGAGATATCATACAAATTAGAAACACAGTTTGCCCATAGATGTTTTGTATCCCTTAAGACTTTAATTCAATTTTATCCTAATATGAATTTACCCTAGTAGTTCTAATTGCATTTTACTTAGTGTTACTTTATACTCATAAAATTGAAATGGTTGAATATCTCTTAAACACCTAGGGAGGAAGAAGTTTCTCTCCTGCAGCAACAGAACAGGCTCTGTAGCATGCTTTCCACTGTCAGTGCTAGCCTTTGCCCTCAGAGGCTGGCATGCAATCTTTGCAGATATCTCAATCTTTCCCTAGGAACTATGACTTTAGTTTCTTGTGTATCATGCATGGTTGGGGGTAGGGAGCAAGTAGAAAGGAAAAACCAGATATTCTTAAGTCCATTGTTGAAAGTAATGATTCACTACAAATGTGAGCAATTTCTCTACTTGTTACCTGCCCAAAATGAACTTTTTCATCATTATCTACTGCAGCCCAAGAATAACGGATGTGGGGAAAGCATTTGTAACTGCATTTCATTTACAGGTTTAGGAACCTGGAATCGATTTTGTAAATATTTTGATGCTGTAGTTACCTTCCACAGTCTTGTTAAAAAAAATGTAGTCTTTGCAGTTCTGTTGCACAGATTGATTTGACACAGGGAGTTGAACAGGGGAGGGAGGAGGAGAGAAGGCTGTGCAGTGCAGCTTTGCAGCTGCAATGTGGAGTGATCTGTGCTGTAGTGGTAACCACAGATCTTTGTGCCCCAACCACACAGTAAAAGAGACATCTGCCCCTTTGCCTAGGAGATAGTAAAAGGGACATCAGTGACACACTGTGAACTGGACATGGTTGAGCAGCATCTGTTGCATATGTTGCAATGGTTATATCTCCTTTTTGTGAGGCAGATATTGGCCTTGGAGGATTTGCCAAAACCAGAAAATAGAAGTTGGTATTTGCTCTACCAGTTTTTCTGAGTAACTGTAGAAGTAAGCTGATATGGCCACGTCTCCTTTTAGAACCCAGCATCCTCAAGTAATTGAGCGTGTTAGCTGTAAGCAGGAGCAGACTTTTTGTTTTAAGACTTACAATATGAAATCATCTTACACTTGATATTCACCCCTGTTTTCCTCTCTTTTTATGCATTGCACTTTGGTAAGACAGATTTCCATTTGCTCTGCTGAAAGCTCTCCAAGGCTGAGACTGCAATCTGTTGTAAGCTAATAAGAGCAACCAGGAGTTTACATGTTCATAATGCCCTCGTGTTGAGGCACTGCTGGGCATAGGAAAAATGATTCCAAAGTGTTGAAATAATGCTGCCCTCAGACAGGAGGGGTATATACACAAGTCTTAACTGAATATTTTAATGTCAGAAAATTAAGAATAATATGCAGCAAGGGGTCAACCCAGCATTCAGCCTGCCTCATAAAACAAGCAGGGATCACTATTGCTTTTCTGTTTGTATGGTAGGTAGCATGCCCTCAATACAGTCATCTTAAATCATATACTGCTTCATTCTCCATCCTAGAGACCCAGGATGCACATCAGGCCTCCAGTGTGACTAGCTTTTCAGTTATCTGAGAAACCAAAAATACAATGTTGATAAGCCACAAGTCAGATTTCAAGCTCAACCCAGATGGAAAAAAAGTGCTTCTTCCAGTGAAAAAAGGGGAAATGAAGGACAAATGAAAATGCAGCAGTGACTTTAAGTGCTTGAATAAAATTAAGATACCTCTGAATATGTGAAGGATTAGTGTTAGTGGGGAAATTGGATTCCAGGATGCCATCCTGTTGCACTGCATTAGAATTAATGGAAACTGAAATGACTAACATAAATTGTTTAGTCTTGATCAATAGAATAATTTATAATTTCACCCCAAAGTTCAGTGTTAGCTCAGCTCTGTGATGTTCCATGTCAGTAATGGGTTTTCTTACTGGAATTTAAGGAAAAAACCTAACCTTGTAACGCTTGTCATTTCAGTGGTAAAGCAAAAGGCTTTGACAGGGATTGCCGCTTTCAATCTCTTAAGTCACCAGAGTCCCTGCATGCGAACACATAGCTGAATCATGAGGTCTCAAAGGTTATGCTGCTTATATACCAATGGGGCTGAGGATTTTGTAGCTTTCCATACTTCCTGGTCAATGGCTGGAATTGGCACTAGCTTATGTGGGACATTTTGGTGTCTTTTCAGTAAATACTGATATTCACATTACAATACTCAGAATAGGTTGGGTGAGGTGCACCTCTGTCTAGAAGTCAGGGGAAGGGGTTGGAGATAACTGGCTATTTGACTAGATGTAGCTGGGGGCATGGTGTGTGACTGAAATCAGCATATGTTTTGCTAAAGATTTTAGTGAGAGGTGAATTAAGGGGCTGAATTCAGGAAGGCATGTAACTGCCTATGTAGATAGACTTAAGTGCAGACTGCAAAAGCACCTGAGCTATAAGTGCAAGCTACATAATTTAGATGCTGTTTAAAATCATATTTAAAGAGCGTCTATCAAGTCTGTTCACATCACTGACTGCCTAAATACATCTGCAACTCTGTCACTACACACTTATTTCTTTTGTACTTCGCCTCCTTGAAAACAACCGTAAGCACTTGTCATTGGGCTATATGGCTTAAATCTTACTGAAGCAGGGCAAAAATCCCAATCAGCTTAGAGTCCACTCAGGTGTCAAAACCTCATCCTTGGTGCCAGCCAGGTTGTCTCACTGCAGGGATAGGGGTCCAGCATTGTAGCACAGGTACAGCCCGCTCATCACAGGGTGCTCTCCAGTTTTATGTGACTGGAGATGTGCAGCAGCAGTGAGTGCTGGGAAAACAGCTATGAACTGGTTACAGTTTGAAATAGCAAAGATATTAGACAAGGGGAAAAAAGGAAAGGGAGAGCATGGCATTGGATTTTCTATGCATTAGCGACGGTGGAGGGAGTCAGTTACAACTTTATAGTTTTGCAAGGAGATTTATACTGCTTCAGAAAACTTGGCCACAGGGCAATAGTGCCTACCAGCCTCACAACTCAAAATCCCTTTCTGGCTCTTAGACAGGTTTTACAGATGTTTCTTGTGTGTTTAAACACTACTTCTGCCCAGCAATTGGATGAGGGAATAGTAAGTATTCTCCTACCCAATGCTAAAGTAGAACCCTTCTAACAGGGAACCTATGCTTATCACCAACTCTGTTTTTTTTAATGTAGAATGTTTGAGGGGAAAACAATCCCCAAAAAACCCAAACAAATCCCATGAAGTAAGATGCTTTTTGTTTACATTTACTAGTTGGAACCATGTCAACAGTGAACAGCTCTCAAGTTTTTGTGAAGATTTTAATACAGTGGTGCAGACTAGATTCTGCTACTGGACCCCAGTCTGTACACCTCAAGTAAGCCTGTATATTTCAGTGTGTGTCCCCAAGAGGAAAGAGCCATTACTTCAGTGAGCATCTTTTGCAGTAGCATGATTAATTTCCCCCAGATAACTCAGAATTGTGTTTGTCACAACATCAAGTAGTAGGAAGTTGTGATTGTTACCTGCATTTTTACAGGTGACTAGACAAAAAATATTAAAAATAAGTTGACATGTATCAATGCTTTTCAAAAAATTATACCCTATTATTGATAAATTCAAGGATTAACTTATGGGTCAGTGAATTGAAAAACATGGAAATCATGCACTGTATATCTTCATCTCCCCCAGTTTTAAATGAGGTATTCAAGATAAAGCAATGAGATTTTTCTGTCTTGCTTTTTGGCAGGTTTTTGATGCCTTGGTTGCTTTATCATTTCATATCCTATCTATTGGTTTATAAAAGTTCCAGCTGTTTGGCTTACTTTGTGCATGTTGTTAAAATTAGAAGACGGTTCAAAAAAACCCCCAAAACAACCTAGGGACAAACAGATGTGGTTGTGGGCCTATATAATTTTTTGGACTCCTTAAGTAAACTCATTAAATGTCTACTGTTTCACTGACAAAACTTATGTAAAACATTATGATTACCTATATCTTAAATTTTCTTCTGAGTTTGTTACGTGCCCTGATATCCTGCAGACGAAATAAAGTATGTGAAGAAAAAAAAAAAAATCCCTCCTCTCCTTCACTCTGAATTTGCAAAAATTGAAACCAACAGCTGTTCCAGAGCCAAGAGGAAATAAAAAGCATGTAGCAGGTGGTACCATGTATGTATGTCTAATTGCAATCTAACTATCTGCTAGCCAGTTACCAAATAGTGAGGATTTTGATCATGATTCAGGCAAAGAAAGAGAGCAAAGAGAATGGGAAAGAGAGAAAAAGTTTTGGCCCAGAAAATTAGCATCTTTATAGAGGAGAGTAATGAGTGTAACTAGGAGCAGTGAGTCATGATATTCTCTCTCTTTTTTGAAATGTTTCCTCCTGACTAGTCACTATCTAGAGAAACTGGCTATAGATGCCAAGCATACTGGTGAAAGGATGGCCTGTCCAGTATGGGGCAAGTAAACTTGATGGACTTTGTCAGGTGACATTGCAGCTCATGGTTCAGAGACTTATGCAAAGCAGTGGTATGTGTGCTTCTGGGGCTCCTTTCACATACAGTGCATCTTTATGTCTCTGCTCACACCTACCCTTTGAAGGATCAGTGATGTGAACATACCTTTTCATTTGCAAAGTCCTGATGGCAATTCATTTCAACAGTATGAATGGACTGTTTCCACACAGCTTTCTCCAGCCTCTGTCCAGAAAATATAATTTATTTGGGTTTCTGTTGATGACCAAAATAAAAGTATTCTGCCTCTCCCCTCTAACATAAAGAAATGCTTTGCTTGAAACAGTGTGGAAGAATTTGGATGAGGGCAGAGAAAATTTCCTCCTTTAAGACAAGGAAAAAAAACTGTCCTCCTTGAGGCCTGAAGTAAAAGAAATCAGAAGAAATTCAGAGCTGCAAAATGCATGGTCTTGCAATTAGGAACAAGAACAAAACCCTCTGCACCAAAGTGTGAGCCATTGGCGGGGAGTGGCTTAGACTTAGTAGTCAATCATGAGATCACCATAAGCAGTCCTGAAAAAGACATGTTTTGGATCTGTTTCCCTCAGATACAAGGAATATTCCTGCTTTTATACAAAGCACTGGTGAGATCTCCTGTCACAGGCAAGGGTAGGACTGTTGCCTTCTACAAGAGAAGACTAAAAGACCGTGATTTTTATCTGCAGACAGGCTGAAATAACTGTCCTCTGTAGAGCATTGGAGGGTGAACACTGGTGGGAAGGAAGAAGGGAAAGAATTGTGTGAGGTTCAGGAAAACATTGGTGTAAGGACAGACGAGCCTGGACTGGCCATGAATAAATTTAGCCTGGAAGGGTTTGCAGCAGTGATTGGGATCTAGAACAGCTTTCCTCTGGGAGAAGTTGACTGAAACTTGACTTACTTTCATGATGCAGCAGGATAAGATGATGATGGGGAATTGGATAATGCAATGTTTGCAATAGAGAGGGATCATGCTCAGAGACTGAGGAGGCCTCTTCCAGCCCTGCATTCCTTGTCCAAAAATGGCATAATCTGCAGACTTGCCTTGTATAAATAGTCTGGGCTTCAGAGAGAAACTCCAATACCAACAGTAGTTGCTGGTAACAGGAGAGGGATCTCCATATCAGTCGTACACAGCCAAAGCCTTATCTTGACTTGGCTGCTGTTTCTGCTTCAAACATCTGCAAGAATGGGTTTAGAAAATTGATTTGATACATTAAGACAAGCTGAATTTGGAGATGGCAGAAACCTGATGGGCGCTTGACTTCTAGGAGAGAAGGAAAATGGAGTTTTGGAGTAAAGTGTAATCTACAGCAGGACAAAAGATAAAAGATGAAACAAATTGGAATGATGCAATGCTATCTACTAAATGTTTTAATAAGCTTTTATGAGATGCAATATTCCAAGTCTGCTAGATTAGCTTTCTTTGGTCAATATTTTATGGTGTTTCAGTTGCATAGAAATGGGATTGAGAAGAACTATGATAAATGGATTTGTATTCTGACTAGCACCAGTATCGATGGAGAAATAAAGGGGTGGCAAGGGAACTGCGCTCTATAAAAGGATCAGTATTGAAAAAAATCTAGTAAAAATGAGAAAGACATGAAATCTGCTTTGGGAGCTCTGAAGAAGGAAATTGCTACTGTTCTTGACATTACAGATTTTAAGTGAGATGTTGATTCAAAAGAAGCATAAAAGAAATGAACAAGAATATACCAGCAATTCCCTCATAAAAGACCTTTCTTAAAGCACTGTATTTTTTTGTGTGGAGCTCAAGCACCATAGTGAAAAGGATATTCAGGATGTATAGAGACATTAATGTTGGAAACTCTGGAGTTACAATTGCAAAGTTAGGTGAAAGATAGCATGGCATATATTTGGTATGTGATTCTGTTCTCACTTGTGCAGTGAAAGCCTGAAGTCAGCAGGATCACACAGAGGTAAAGCCAGCACAACTGAGAGGAGGAAGGACTAGCCCCTTCCCAGCTGCCCCATGTCTAGGGTCTGATGGTGATTTATTTTAATGCTGAGCTTTTCACTGACCCCCCTAAAGGTATAATTTGTTTGCATTTCCTGTGATCAAATCAATCTTCCATCTTACTGTCAGTCATTCACTAATAGCAGTCCTCAGTTAATTCTTTCTTTTAATGCTATCTTGCCATATAGACAAACCATAAAGGATTTCTTTGCCTGGAGGACATGAAGTGCTGCTAACTTAAACTGATTTATGAAATGGTTTTCAAAAATATTTAAAATCAGAGCATTCAGCATAATAGCACAAGTCCAAGAGTGCTCTTTTCCCTTGTTTGCCACTCTCTTCAGGGAGTCAAATGTGCTCATGATCCCAATAAGATCACATACCACTGAAACCATCCTTGAAGGGCTTGTATCACTGTAACTGTTGTAACAGTTCCCTGATACCAGTGCAATGCTAAAAAAAAAAAAAAAAAAAAAAAATTTAAAAAATCTAGAGACCTGGAATTCATTTTGCAAGTTTCCTTCAGAAAACTGACTCAAGCCCAGGGTTGCTCCGGTTCTCTACAACTTCCAAGGAGATTTAACTCAGATCTAACAGAAAGCAAAAGAGATTTGAATTATATTCTTAGAGGAGGTCAAATTGTTTACAGGTGAAGTGGGGCAGTTGTTAATGACTTTCAGCCTGCCTGACACAGCTGATCTTTGAATGGACAATGTGGATTAAGTATCTGAGGGCTGAAGCTCCTCTGGTCTGACTGCCAATTTAGTTGCTGTTGAATGCTATCACTTCATTGCTTTAGGAAAGTTGCTGAGCAGTAAATCACTGAGTATAATATTTTAATTACTTAAGATCAGTTGTTCTTCCCAACTTCAGCTGATCACAGTAAATAGCAAATAAGGGCAAACAGCACAGAGAGTGAGGGTGCTGCTGCTATGTAGCTCAATACTAGGAATATTGGAAGCCAGAGTACTATGCTTATTAGTTCCTATGCCATTTGGTGGCCTTCAGTTTGCTGATGAGTTCTGCTTAATTAAAAGCAGCAGGAATAAGTTGATGGCTTTCTGATCCTGGCCCTACTGTCTGGGGAGTGCTGATGAGGCAGACACTGCTCTGGCATGGAAAGGAAAAGCAATCTCCATCCTGAAGACCAGAGATGGGATTTTCTCCATGAAAGCAAAACAGCAGCTTTCAGATATTTTTAGCCCCAGAGACATTTGGGAGGGGCTGGCCCCTGCCCTCCCTGTGTTTACAGGACTGATCATCTGCATATAAATGGATGAAGGATAGAACAAGACTGCTGCCCAGGAAGTTTCTTTTATCATTTATTCAGGTGAGAGGAAAATACAGACCCTGCTGGATCATGTGGCTGGTTCACACTCAGCTCTGAGGATGGTGCTGCTGATCATGAAGGAAGACCTGTGCTTCCCACACCTATGGCCTGGAAAAGGTATTCCCTGATATCCCTTCTTCCTTTTCAATGACTTGTCCATGCAGCTCCTTATAAGACTGGTGCTAGAAGAAGCATTTTCCAGAACTTTCATTATATTTGTTATTTTGAGACAAATTAAGTGACAAAAGATATTTTTAAGTGCTAGAAAACAGAGGAAAACATCTTTTACTTTACATGTGTGGGTAGCGAAAAACCCACAAGTGTCCCAACAGCTGCAGTATTAGGTCCTGCCATGCTTTCGGGTAGAGCGAAGCCTCAAGTGAAACATGTGCTGCAAGTAAATTGCAGCCTGTTTTCTCTTAAGTGTTTGGGGTGGAGGAGGTTCCCAGCATACAAGTGCCATGTGTTCCACATTGGCTGCTCCAGTGGGAAGCTGCTGGCCCTGGGGGATGTGGGAGGGAGGGAGGCTGAGGCTGGATTCAAACTTAAAGCTTGCCTAAGGGAATGAGAGAGGATGAGATAGCTAAACAATAAAGGGTTTAATTTCATTCTCCTCACCATGTAACAAATTTTACAAAGTGCCAGAGAATCTGTTATGGTCACGTGAGCCTATTTCTACTTTTCCCAGTGGGAATATGTGTGTGACAGCAATAACTTAAAATTGTTTTTCTTTATATAGTAATATCTGGCCATATGTTTAAACTCTTTGTGTTTAGGAGCAGTAGTTAAAGTGTTTGTTTTCTCATGCCAAGGATTCCCTGACTTGGAAGGAATTTTGTCAAAGAAAATCCTTGCCTTTCTCACACTCTTCCTGCCTGCTGCTGTGAGCCAGTGTTGTTCTCCAAGCACTTTTAACTTAGTTTGCTACACTTCTCTGGTTGTAAACCATTAATGGCAGATATTTAATGCTGGGGGAGGGTCGATCCACAAAATCCCCCAAAGCTTCATCTTTATTCCAGGGTATAATTACAGTATCCTGTGACTTTTCTTCTAATTTTCTTTTAAATGAAATTTCAGTCATTCAGTTTCCTCCTGATAACAAAATTGTCACTGTCTGTTTTCATCCCTTCTTTCTGCTCCCCAAGACCAAAACCAGCACTTCTGCAAAATCTTGAGCCTTTTCCCAAAGTTGCCTGAAGTCTACAGGGCTCTTTACATTGGCTCCTGGAATCAGATTCTTCTTACTGCTATCAGTTTCATTAACAGATTTCTTCCCCCGCTGCCCACCCCGATATTCCAAATTACTTTTGTTCTCTGAATATTCTTTGGGCATAAGGAGCTCTGAGATAAGGCACGTAATCACAGATCATCTGTATGAAGCTTTGCAGGGTCTGGGCCGTAGCAGGCCTTGTTTTTTAAATGGAGAGTAAAAATGTAGAACACTTCCTCATTTCAGAAAATACTTCTGCAAAAACACACCAACTTAGTGGAGAGAAAACTACAGCCTAGCTTCTGAAATGCTGGGTCCTTCTAAAATGAAATTTTAGAAAGAGCTGTGCTGCTTCTGTATGCAGAAATGCTGAGGACAGAGTCTAAGGATGAAGAGTCTAGCTTTGAGCTTTGCTTCAAATGTACTTCAGTGTACCAAAAGCAACATCTGTTTCTTAATTAGGTGCTGCTGATTAGTGATACCACTCTGAAATGTGTTCTACTTAAAGATGTAACTCTCACAATTACATGTCCTACCCATCAAGATGTTGAGGCCAACCCCATCAGTGTGCCACCTTCCTGTAGAAGAAATGTTCAACTAAATTTTACTACTCGGATGATAGTCTTCTGTTATTTGTGACTTTTCTTTTTAGTATTTAATCTGCAAGGACTAGGTGAAGCTGCTGGACTGGCTGGCTGTCTTAACTTTCTTCAAAACAGGAACATTTCCAAGTCAAATCTTAGGTCACATAAAGTCTAGGTGAAAGCTGATAGAAACAACTAGAGATTCAGTGTGTGTTGATCTGGAGAGGAGGAAGTCAGCCGGAGGCCACTGTTCTTATGTGCTTCACACAACCCTGCGTGCGCAGCATAAGATCCCTCTACCTGGCAGCTCCCGCTGCAGAATTCCCCACCTAGAACTGGAGAGTGGCTCCCTCCTACCCCCTGTTGCAGTGTCTGCCTGGGAATGGGGCTGGGCTGGGGCCGAGGGAGGAACACCCAGAGAGCCTCCACATGCGGCTCCTTGGAGCTGTCTTAAGCTCATGGGCTCTCACAGCCCGTGGCAGTATGACAGTGTGGCCTGCAGGCAACTGTGTGTGTTATCAGGGCTGAACCTAGAAACTCCTCCTCCAGTGACACCTCAGTCTTTGTAGCTCATGGCATGGGAAATACAGGGAAATGATGTCTGCCAACACACCTGTTTTTAAACACTCTGAATCAAGATCTAGCATGTTTTGACAAGGTGAATTATCCTTTTTGAAATGTCCTTGGCTCGCTGCCTCGTTCATTCTCATGAGCCTTGTTTGTACTAGCAGGTTGCTGCTTCAACACAGCAACATCATCTGGTGCATTTAAGCTTCATACGTACTGTACCTGCGGGACATGCTGCAACCAGCTAGGAAGCCCCAAGAACATGTATTTCAGGTGCATTAGAGCGCTAATCCTTCCTCTCTTTTCAGTTTAAGGTTGTTTCTGATCTGTGCTCTTTGGGGAAGGACTCTCTTGCGTGCCTGTCTGCGTGGGGGGTAATGTTATTAAGAACGACTTGTTTAATAAAACCTGCCAGTAAGTGTTCTGCAGTGCATAGATCAATGCTGCCACACTTTTGGAAATCGAAATCACCTTGTTGCAGGTTTCTGCATGACTACCAGACCATGGTATGGCACAGTTATAGAGGAAACTCCCACTATTGCTATTAGTGCAAGTCATGGGCCATGGCATATGGTGTCTAACTTGACAGTTTTAGCCTTGTGTCTTCAATGAAAATGACAAGCAGATAAATCCTAGGAGTTATTCTTCCAAAGAATAACTAGTGACATTGTAATGCCTGGTTAAGGTGGTAATAGTAGTTAATTATCCATGTGATGACTCATAGAACTTTTTTTTGAGGAATAAAACAATGTATAAAATAACAAAAAATGGGCACATAGATCCATAGCTCTTCTCAAATTTTACTTTTTGCAATGGATGTAAATGTATTTTATCAATGGCTGAAATACATTCCTTCTGTGAACATAGTGCCAGGACTGTGTATGAGGGAATTAAATTTGTTTTCTTCTCTCTTTAACCTTGATAGAAGTGATCCTTACTGAATTTGAGTTTTGTGGAAACTTTGCTTTACAAAGCCTCATTTTTATTTGAAAATAAAAATTATGTTTATTTTTAATCTTTCATATTTAAATTTACTTAGAGCACAAAGAGGATACAGAGAATAGCTTTTCTCAGTATGTGTGTTATTCACCTTACAGGTCGATATAACTTTTATATGCAACGAATTCATTTAGGATACATGAGAATTACCATGAAATTAGACTACATTAAGCGTGGGACCAAAGTGCAGAAAATATTCTTCTATCAAGGCTACCAGAACAGAGATTGTTGCATGAAGTGCTTTGATAATTATGCTGCTGTTTCTAAGCAGGGAATCCGAAATGAACAATTCTTTGTAGATAAAGAGCAGCTAAGGACTTTGGGTTTACCTAGTTTGGAGAAAATGAGGCTGAGGGATGACCTCATTGCTCTCTACAGCTTCCTGAGGAGGGGAAGGGGAGAGGGAGGTGCTGATCTCTTCTCCCTTGTATCCAGTGTGAATGGTTCAAAGCTCTGTCAGGGGAGGTTCAGACTTGACACTTAGGAAGCATTTCTTTACTGAGAGGGTGGTCAAACTCTGGAACAGGCTTCCTAGAGAGGTGGTTGATGCCCCAATCCTGTCACTGTTTAAGAAAGAGGCATTTGGATAAGGCCCTTAACATACTTTAACTTTTGACCAGCCCTGAATTGGTCAGGCAGTTGGACTCAATGATCATTGTAGGTCCCTTCCAACTGAAATATGCTACTCTATAATTTATAAAGTTGCACTGCCTGATTTTTTTTTTTTTTACCCTGAGGAAAATATAAGCTATAATTCTCAAATTTCATTAACTGGGATATCCTGCTACAAGCCACAGCATAGTAACTACAAAGCTGTAAGATGAATGGTGGTCATTACTGCTGTAACACAGCACATATCTGTGAAAAGAGCTGATCAGTTTGGTGGACTTTTTTGGGGGGAAATCCTTAGAAGCATTTACCTGGCCTAGTGGAGAGAAGCCTGCCCTGAATTGAGGCTAGATATATGTACTGAGGGAACAAACAACCCAAAGCTGAACTCAGTGCAAGACAAGGAATCTAGTTTTCAGGAAGGAAAGCTCTTTTATCACATTTAGAGATGTTGATCACCTTGCAGTCACTTGGAGATACAACATGACAATGGGGTGGCCTACAGCATGAGCTCTCCCACTCATGTCAGGTTTCTGCTTCCGGAAATCATGAAACGTTTGCGTCTTACAGACCTAGCCTGGTGGATGAAAGCCCAGGCTATTTGCACAAATAAAAAGTCAATCTTCCGCAACAGAGGAGTGACCTGAACACATCAGTCTGGGGGCAGTTCTGGGTCTGGTTTCACCATATCCCAGAATTCTTGAAAGAAACCCAGAGTGTGCAATACAGAGCTGCAACCCCTGGAACACATCGTGGGAATTTTTAGGTTTTCATCATGTTCAGCCCTATAAAGCTTATGTGAAACATCTACTAACAAGGCAGTTTATACACCAGTCCCTTGGATATGTGTTCCTTCTGTCTTGCTGCAAGATTTGCTCCCACCCACAGGTGGTTGTCCTCTAATGCTGTTCAGAAGAGTCAGATTTGGGGAGAAATCACTAGGCTTTCTTCCATTTTTAAGATAAAACATATCTACCCTTTAGGGAGAGTGTTTAAGTCCTTGTCACGATTATATTTGCTTGATGCCAAATCACCATCTTTTTTTTTTTTTTTCTCCAGTTCTGCATTGACAGAATACACCAGAAGGTCATTTAAAAAGTTGGAGAAGCTGTGAAGACTCTGTTTGTGAAAATCAGTTGTACCCTAAATCCTACCAGACAGAACAGAAAAAGCATTTCATGCTTGCTTTCAGGGCTGCCAGTTCATGGCAGCATTGCCTATTTAAGGTAAGCTGCTTCATCATAAACCACTGCAACAGTGTGACTTATTTGTCCTCCCTAGCTCTAGCTACTGATGTTAAACTATCACTGCTAGAAGAACCACCATAGCATAACCCAGAATGCTCTGTCTCTCCTGACAACATATCCTTGTCTTCTCACTGTTCGTCTCTGGTGTTCCAGGGTCTGACAGCCTGAATGCATGGCCAACCTATACACCTCTGCTACTGCCATGGCTTCAAGAATGTAGATTAAGGGCACTTGCAGAGTAATCTATGGAATGTAAATCTTTGTTTAGAGGAAATTCGATTTCCATTCTTTATGTCTGTGCCTGCATAACCTGGCTGTGATCTTACAACTGGCCTGTCAGAGTGAGTGTATGTCCATAGCAACAAAACTGTGAAATTATCTTCCTGATCGGATATCCTTTAACCATACTGATAATATTAATTCACTGGAGGAAGATCAGATGCTTTCCTGTCACCGTTAAGAATGGTGGCCTTGCAGATACAGAGACACCAGCAGACTCCTTTTAAGTCCCTCAGTCCTTTTCCCTTTTGAAGTTTAAGATTTAATCACAGAAGGTCACTGACAGGGCAGCAATTTGCCAAGCCTTGACTGAGAGTCACACATTCTTCTTACTTCCAGGTAACAGACTTCACAGTCCCCGTTTTTTTTTTTTTCAGAACAAGCAGTACAAGCAGAGTTATTCTGCCCATCATATTTCTTTCAATTAAATAATCTCCCTCTCTTCTATTTTATTCCTTTCTCAAGCCAGTTCCAGCCTTCTTTAGGATCCTTTCATCAGCTTACCTAAACTGCCCAGGCTAATCGAGTGTCTGTTAAACCCTCTGAAGGTGCTAGGAAATCCACTCTGCTCTGCTGTTGAATTTCATCCCGGTTATCTGCGTGCAGAAGCTTGCTTTTCCAGGTAATTGGCTGAACTGAGCAGTGGAGCTCGTTTCTCTCCAAGCATGGGAAATGTAGATAATGAATTACCTGTTGTGTGGTATATTTCATGATCCTGATAGCCTTTAAAATATTTTTCTGGTTCCATTCTCTCCTACAGTGTTACAAGTCTGCTTGATGAAGTTATTGGCAGTCTTGAGTTCTCTATACGCCACTGTTGTGAAAGATGCATCTGTTTTTCCATTAATGTCTGAAGTGAGCTTTGTATGTAACAGCTTTCTAGTCCATTGTACTGCTTATCAGTACCATGTTGGCCCACAGCATTATAACTACAGCTGAACAGTGAGCAGAAAAAAATCCTATCAATCCAATTAGAAACACTGTCATTAAAACAACAGAAAATTATAACATTATAAAAAAAAAAAGACTTGAACAACAAGAACCCATTTGAATCTAAGTAATTCTGTAGATCCTAAGGTAAGACAGTTCCAGCATTATATTCTAGAAAAAAATGTTGAGGCTTTTTCTCAGCAATACTGGTACACTTCAAGCTGAGTTTCAGTTTCGTATTGGCATTTTATGAGACTATTCAGTGTTTCCAGCCCTCACCAGTAATATTTCATAAAGATTTTCCCATGAGATATAATTTTTCACTTTCACTGGACAAAGACAAGCCTGATAACCTGCTACATTGCATAAGCATATTGCTCCAGTTCATTGAATATTTGGAATTAAATTTTGATTTGTTCCTGAGTAAAATCCATGAAGCTGTTACATATGTATAATGCTTTCTATGATGTCTGTGTTCTCTATAACCCTGAAACCTTCTATTTCTTTGTGTTTTACCTGGATCCAGGTGTCAACTCATCTGACTGTTGTAAGAAGTATACAGCTGACCCACAGAAGAGAATCTAGAATCTGCTTATCCTGTTGGTCTGAATTTGTACTGACTTGTAGATACATAGGGAATACCGAAAAACCTATTCACCCTCAAAAGTCACCCTGTTCCCCAGGCTCTGTTGACTGTAGGCACTTAAAACAGTGATGTTCATTTAAGTCAAAACTTTCAAATCTTTTCCTAAGGGAAGGGCAATGATAAGCAAGAATTAATTTTATTATCCAGTGAAGTTACCTTCAGTATTCAGTCAATGCAATCAAAGCCAGTGATCTGCTCTTCTTTATGACCTGCTCCTTTTTTATAATAAACTTGCTCTATGCCAGAATGTGCTTCCTTGTTAGTGACGGTTATAGAAACTAAACTTCCACAATAAAATAGTAATTGTTTTTTATGCTTCACAAATAGAATAAAATCTAGGCAAAATATTTCTGATGGATGTTTAGAATTACTAACTGCTGATAAGCGAATTAGGTGTATTTTGGGGGAGGTGTTGAGTATTTTTTATCATTCAAGGTAAAATCAGTACTAAACAATCTCTCATACACTAGCAGCAATGTAATCAAACAAGCTGACTGAGTAGGAAATAAGGAGTGAAGCTAATCAGAAATGTATATTATTTACTAGTGAATGTTTATAGACAAACTCTTATAAGTGTTTGAGAGAATGGAATAAAATGTTTCCCATATGATGGCATTTAAGCTTTAAAGGAGATAAGCAGTTTCAGAAAGGACGTTAGTCATTACTAGTAGGTTGCTTGAACACAGAAAATACAAGAAAGACTTAATTCCCCTTTTCATTATCCCCTATTCATTTTATCTCTTTTCTCCCAGCTTTATACATATTCATGTCTGCCTAGTGGGTTCCTTTACACAGCTGAGCATGGGAATTGCTGTTTGTGAAAGTTAGACTCTACCTTCATGTTATATGTGACAGAGAAAATGGACTGGAGCAGCTCATCTACTCCTGGGCACCAAATTGTTGCAGGGGAAAATATTTCTTTAATTGATTAAAATGCTAGACTGGGTTTTCCATAAATAGAATCTGAATCTTATTGGCCTTGGACACCATGCTTTATCTGAAGTATGTTTCATGCTGGAAGCTGGGTTTTGCATCATGGGGTTTTAAAATATGGAAGCATGCAGGGAAAAGAAATTTAAAAAGCATGCAGGAAAAGAAATTTAACATCGTATAGACAAAATAATGAAAATATGTTTTCAGATTTGAAATAGACATGAAGTAGATATTGCATGGAAATGGGTGTTTTTCCATTGTAAACATGGAAAGGCATGTAAAGTCAAATGCAGTTAGATCCCTGTACAGTCCCATACTTCAGACTGAGAGATTTTTTTTGCTGACTTCAGTGGCAGTAGAATTAGGGACAGTATAACTTTCTTGGATTTTGCATGGCAAATGTCAGCTTCTCATCACAGGACCATGTAATATGCTAGAAAGAATGAATTCTTTAGTTCGTACCTTTAGATTTTTACAGTTCATACTGCTGTGACACAAGGTACTTGAGATATTTTACATAAAGTCCCAAAGAACCTGAAGGGCCCTGCCACTCCTGTGCTCTTGCTGCCAAGCAGCACTCAGGCATCTGTTCTTTCATTTGTTCATTTAAAGGAGCATGGACACTTCTCATAAACCTATGCAGAAATTTGCCTTTGCTGATGAGGTAGAATATAAGCTACTATATGATACAAAATTAGAGAAGAAAGATAAAGTTTTCAGATTAGATTTGCTGAATTTCAGTAACTACTTTGTATTACTATACAGGTGATGCAGAATGACCTGATTTAGGCCAGAAGTGCTGGGCAGACTGCTAATAGATATCTTTGACCTCTGTCAAAATGACAGGAATGAATCAATGTGCTATAAATTTGCTCATGATGTCAATCTCTAATGAAAAAAAAAAAATCTAAGTCCCTCTTGGTTGAGTTTTTTTTTCAAGTAACTACAGCTGAATTGCTGCTGCTTTCCCTACAAAAATAAAACTGAACAGGGTTATTTACTCTTCCAGAAACCTGTGGAAATTTTGCAAATTTTGGGTAGTATAATGCACTAACCCATTTCTGTTGCTTTAAGAATGGCAAGCTGTTATGTGCTGTCTCATCCACGCCTGTCTTCCATGCCTCCCCCTTTCACAGCAGGGCCAGAAGTTTTTCTTGTTTATCTTCCCACTCATCTTGGCTGGAGAAGGAGGGCTCCACCTCCTCTGGTGCACATCATCCAGAGGCTGTCAGCTCCTGAAGAACTCCTCCCTCTACCCACTGTAAACCACTGACCAGAGTGAAAGGTTTCCTCTTGCACTTCCAGGCCCTTGAACCAGTCAGTGCCATTGATGAAGACCTAGAAAACGGGTCTGAATTTGTGTAATTATTTCAGGCAGAGATGTCTTTTACCATAACAGCTGCACTGGATGGGTCTTGCAGGTGTACAGGGTAACGATGCTCTCCTCCCTTTACAGAAATATGCTGCGGTAGTTCGTGTGTGTGTACACACAACATCCCCACGCTCAAGATCTTGTAGAACTACCACTTTTTTGTATCAATAACCGGGACATTGCTATTGTTTGCGGGAGAATGAAACAATTTGTAAACTAGGCGCTGAATTAAAAACTTAAATCAGCTCAGTTAAACAAGAACGGCAAGCTTTTGCATCTAGGGCTCTGGCGGGCTAGATTTCAAACGTGTTTTGGCCGATGCCCATCTGTTGTCAACCTCAACACCCCCCCTCCGCACCGCGGGGCTGGCCTCCTCGGCTGGCGGCCGACAGGGGGTGCCCGGGGCCCGCGGTGGGGCCGGCCTCGCCCCGGCCCCGCCCGAAGGGAGACGGCGCGGGCACGGTCGGACGTTTCCTGAGCCGGGTCGTTATGGCGAGTGAAGTCATAAAGGGCAGTACAGAAATAAAATCGGTGCGACGCGTGAAGGCAAAACCCCCAGACTTCGTCCCGTGTCGTTCGGGTAGGAGATTTCCTTCTGCCACAGCTTTTCCAGCCCCTGGCCAGATCCCAGGGTTTCACCTGTTACTGGCAGAGGAGTCGTAATAAAGCCTTGCCGCAAATTACATTCTTTCCGGTTTAAAAGTGGTTTATGGCAGACCCATTTTTTTTATAGCAACAGGAAGCCTTGTTGGCAGCATATTTTAATTATGCTCTGAAGCTAATCAAGGAAAGAGAAAACGTTTTGAACACAGGAAGCTAAACAGCTAATCATACGTTCGAGTGCCTATTTCCACAGGGGATGTACAAGTACTTAAGTGTTCCTGAACTCCCAGCACATCAGCAATCTGTTAAATGGCTATAAAGTGCAGGCTTTATGAGGAAGGGGAGGATACGTACCACCCAATGTTAGGCACCTGCTCCCTTTGCAGTCACCAGAGGGAGAGAAGCAGCTGATATCAGGAAACTCTGAATCACCCTCTGGAAAAACCCTAGCTCTTTTCACTAAGTGCAGAGAAAGCCTGAAGAGACTAAATGGAAATTAAGTATCTAAACCAGGGTGGCTACTTCATTTCACCACTGCCTGATGCTAGCTGCCGACTTGGTACACCTGAGGCTAATTGCCATACCTGAAGTACTTCTGCGAACTGTTACTGGAGGTAATAAGGTTCCCACTACAAAGCTCCATTTCCTTCATTTTTTCTCTGGTTTTAGACTCAAATCTTTCTTTGGTATTAAAGGCAGAGGTGTATATATTGGAACGAAGCTCACTCTTTGGAAGCTACATGATATATAATGTGCAATGTCTAGTACTGTACTGCCTGGTCTGAGTGCGTAACAGCTATGTGGCACACGTTCTGCTTCCCAAAGGAGAGCATCCCAGTGTCTCCAATAGCTCCACTTCTATGCTGCTGAAAATTGTCATTAGCTGGGGAAAGCTCAAACCCTCTCTGGAAGCCTCTGAATCAGATTGGGGATTATTTGAACCACACCCATAGCAAGTAAGTCCATCTAAGTAAACTGCAAAAGCACTGACATCTGAAACGTTACTACGACGTTTGGGGTGTCCTAAACCTTTTTACAAAGCATGGCAGAAAGCATTTTCTCTGATTTGAATCACTAGAGGATTATGATGAAAGTGAAGCTTAACTGGTGTAAAACAAGCGGGAGAGAGGCAAGGCTCAGACCCAGAATGTGCATGTTCCCAGCTAAATCTTTCAGCAGGTTCAAAATGTTCCCTGCCCCTGTAACCCACCTTGTTTTCTCTGAGCACACCTTGTTTATTTCAAGCACTCTGTAAACATGAACTTTAGCTCTTTAGCGGGAAAAGGAAAGACAGAAAATCACTTGTCTACTATCGCCATGTTACAGGCGTACAGCTTCAACTGAGTATTTAGCCAACCTGTTTGGCAGGCCTTCCTGGCTCTGCAGTTAAGATTCCTATTTGCAGCTTGCAGAATAGAGTTTGCAGAGGTCCGTCCAAGTTCTGCTGCATTGCACAGCTGCGGTGAGAAAATTCATGGATCCCACCTGGCTCTGTGCACTGTCTGTTAAGCGTCACGCATGCCTGTGCTGTTGACATACTCCATTTCAAGGTGATTTGCCAAAGCATTTTCTGCCTCGTTTTTCTCCTCGCTGCATCTGCGTTCCTGTTTCTGTTGTTGCTCAGAATCAGCGACAGGGCACCGGGTCAGGGCTCGGTTGTCTCATGTTCTTTGTGGACAATGGGGCGGGGGCACGCTTTCAGATGCAGAAAAGCAGCCAAGTTCTTTTCAAACGAGCTTGAAAAACCGCAGTCCCCGCTTCCTACTGCTCTGATGCGGGAAACCTGCCAAGATCTCGAGAAGAAAAGCAGCACCGAGACAATTCCGCTTTTGTCCTGGGTCTCGAAACACCTCGGGACGCCTCCGTAAAGACGTTAATCGAAAAAGCAACTGGAAGGAGCGGGGGCTGCTTGCCGTACGGCTGCCTTTGGCCACCCCTGCGAGCGCGGAGCCGGGCGAGGGCAGCCCCGTCCCGCCGCGCTGGCGGGCGGGTGCCAAGCGCCGGGCGTTCATCAAAAAGCGCTTATCCCGCGAAAGACTCGTTTGGCGAGATCCCTCCCTAGGGACGTCCCCGGCACTCAGCGCGGCATCCCTCCTCCTCCTCCTCCTCCTTCTCCTTCTCCTTCTCCTCCTCCTCCTCCTCCTCCCGTGGTGGCGGTGGCGGTGGCGCGGGTGGGAGGCGCCCGGCGGGGCTAGAAAAGGGCTGGCTGGGTGCCCCGGGGGCTGTTAGCAGCGAGGGAGTGAGCGCTGCTGGAAGGAACAAGTGGCTGGCATTTGGCAAGGTACGTCCTCTGCTAGGCGAGAAGTATGGGAGGGGGCGGGGGGGGGTATCAGAGAGGGACGTTTTGCCCTGGTAGTGACTCGATACCGTTTTATCTCTTTAGTGGTTTAGTTCTGTTCTTGCGGCAAAATCCCTTTGACTTCGCTTAAAGATAGTGTGCTGGGCAGAGGCTGTTTTGAACCTGTGGATTGGCTGGGCTTGTGCCAGTCCTGCCTGAAATAGCATCCTCCGTGTCTTGCTTGGCTGTAGTGTGTCTGAGAAGGATGTTCATGTACTTCTGCGTCTCTGTGTGTCTGCAGGTGGATTTGTACTTAAAGCTTCTCCCCTTTGAGGACCTCCTGCCCAGTTATAGGGATGTGGTTCTTGGAAAAGATCAGAGCATCACATGAAAACAGCAACCTCCCCAGCTCCTCCTTCCTGGGACTGCCACCTGGCCAAAACCTGCCTGAAAAAGCTCGACCGGGGGCTGCTGCTTTTCCTAATGTCCTCACCCCTGACAGAATCCCTGAATTCTGCATTCCCCCCAGGCTGACCAGCTCTGGCCCTGTTAAGGGCACTGGCTCTCACCAGGATGGCCGTTCAGAGGACGCAGATCTTAATTCTTCTGACTACAGCCCCAGCTCTTCTTTGCCACACCTCATTCAGGTGGAAAGCGCTGAAGAGATCCCAGCTCTGGAGGAAGAAAGTACCAACTCGGACCCGCAGTCCCAAGCAGCGCTCTCCTTGCCTCACTTTCCCAGAGCCCCCACTTCCTATGGATTCTGCACTTTGCTGGAGAGTCCCCACACCAGGAGAAAGGAGTCCATCTTCCATGGTGATCCACATAGTGCTCTGCCCAGCCTGGTGCTGTCTCGATCCAGAGCTAACACATTCAGTGGCAAAGGGAGTATGTCTAATCCCATTGCTATCAGCTTTGCTTCTGTGAGGCTGCCTCCCAAGCATCTCTCTCTGCACAGGCAAGGCACCTGTGACAGTGATACTGCCTCCTCCAGTGATTCATCTCCTTTCAGTTCTCCACTTCTCAGCAGGTCATCTCCCAGATTCTGCTCCCTGATCAAAACACGAAGTCAGGAGGGATTGCTCTGCCGAGCGCTGAAAGCCAAGAACAAATCCAGCATGGCCAGGAACAATTCCTTCTCTGCAGAGGAGAGCAGCTCCACTGATAACAGCCCCAGTGCCATCAGGCGGGCCTCGGAAGGGCTGCTTGCCATGCAGAGCTTTAGCATGTCCTGTTCTCCCATCTTTCCCCTGGACCTGACCCACAGCCGTGAGAGACTAGTGGGAGAGAGTACTGTGGTAATGGACAAGGGAGGCATGTTGAGGCTATCGACTGAATACTGCTCAGAGAATGAGAGGCTGCGGATCCGCCTGATCAGTGCAGAGGGTTTATATGATGACTCTGTAGAGCCCAAAACCATAAACTGCTGTATCACCTTCTCTCTGGTGCCAGGGAAAACACAGAAGCAGAGGAGCACTGTTATAAAGAAAAGCAGAAACCCCATCTTCAATGAGGACTTCTTTTTTGATGGCATTGCAGAAGAGGAGCTTTATAGCATTTCTGTAAGGATGAAAGCAATGAATAAAGGGTGCAGTATGAAACGGGATTACACCTTAGGAGAACGGGAATTGTCTTTAATGAGTATGTTGTCAGTGTAATACTTCAAATATTCCGACAGACTAATTTTGCCTCCTGAAAGTTTTCTATGAAATAAAGTTTTGGGTTGACTTTGTTTTTTTAAAAGAATACTTTAAAGCACTGTGTTGCTTGGTATTACTCTCATGCTGTTGTGCCTTATCGTGCTGCTTAACACTTCAAACTCTGTGAGGTATTTGCTGTTAAATTAAAAGGTGGCTGTGGAGCAGACCTTCTGCCTGTAGAGTAGGAGACAAGGGCTAGTTTCCCTTTATCCTAAAGGATTAGGTGGTTACCAAGTCGAAGCTGTTCTTGTTTATGGCTTTCAGGGTGTGGAAGGGTTGTTTTTCACTCACTCTGGTCCCTAAGCAGGTATACAGCTTGTGCATACAGCATGCACTGAACTCTGTTGCAGTTCCTGGGTACTACATCAGTTAAATAGGCCATTTTGACAGCACTCATATTTACAGAAATGAATGTTTTAATGTGTCCTGTATGTGGAAGGGGGAGAGAGAGAGAGATACATAGTTTGTTTGGGAATCAGCCCTTCTCCTACAATGGGGGTGGAGGATTTGGACTCCCAAAGCAGGTGTAGGTTTGTGTTGAGGATAATAAGATCAGCTTCTGAGCAGCAGCTAAAAGCTGCTGCAGGTGGGGCTTGCTTTCTCTCCACAGACCTATACTATAGCCACTGAACAGTGAGGTGGCTCCTGCCTGGAGTCACAATGGAGTGGGTGGTTGCTGCAGCAAAGTTAGCATCTTCATTTACCTTTCCTTTCAGTGATTGATTTCACAGCTGTCAGGATGAAGTTGCCAGGTAATTTTATTTTGGTCAGGAATGTACCTTGGAGGTATAACCCTCAGCAATTCAGCTATCAAACCCTTTCTGAAACTGAAGCAGAATGGGTAAGATATCAATATGGCAAGGGCAAAGGATAGTTTGGGATCTCTGGGTTGAATTCCTGCTTCAGCTAATGACTTGGTGCATACCTTGTTTAAGTCACCGTGATAAAATTAGGATAATCTTTCTCTGTCCTGTACCAGCAAACAGCAAGTGGCTGAGGCACTTGCTTTAGCACCATTAGAAACACAAAGGTGCAGAGCTCCTGCATGCTTGAGGCCCCCTTCTCTTTTTTTTTTTTTTTTTCTTCCTGCTGAGGTGGACTGGGAGCTAGGTAAAACATAAACTCATACAAACTGCTGCTGTGCATGTGGGAGGAGGCAGAAACTCTGTCTTGAAAGTCCAGGCCTGTTGCTGCCTCCCTCGATTAAGTTGCAGGCTTCGTTATGTGAGGGTAGATAAGCCTTAATGGGGGAGCAATCCACCCAGGCATGGGGCACAGAAAAGGAAGGTTTTCTTCTGTGTTCTCTGTGAGGCTGTAGAAACAGGGCCTTGCTTGTGCCAAATCTACAGCTTAAAAGCTCTTCCAAAAAGATTTCTAGCAGATCCTCCCTCTGCCCTGTTCTGGCAAGAGTATAACTGCCTGCAAATCATGGGAGGTTCTGGTATTGCTTGGCCACTGAATCATTTGATTCTGTTTCAGACTTAAGTACCCCAGGAAGGATGTTTTTCCTTCTGATGGCAGAAAAAGTCCAAAGGATGTTAACTGTGACCATGAGCGCTCAGAAATGCCCACTGCTAATCCTTGATCCAGCTAATGTGAGTTGCTTCTAAAAACAGAATCCTCATACAAAGGACAACTTGCATAGGAGAATGGCTGTGTATATTCCCAGAAGCTGATTAAAATCACATGGAATAATAATCCCTTTGTGCTAAAGGAAAGAATTAAATGTACTGATGCACTGCGCAGCTGGAGGTGATGCACCAAGGCTTGTATCCTTCAATCTGGGCAAACTGACTATAAGGGAAAGCCTAAAAAAAGTGAGGAGAAGGGAAATTAAAATAAGTTACTTCAAGGAAGAGTCAATAATGCTGCAAAAAATTAAGCACATTGCATTGATTATTGCATGGGGTCTCCTGAAAGAAGGCAGAGGCTCCCTCTTCAGGCTCATCACTCATCCGCCATCACATTTTTAGTTCTTGGGACTTAGGTCTCTTCACAGGTATACCCACATGGAGAAGGATGCCAAGATAATACAGAAGAGAAGAGTTACATGTGTCAGAGGATCACATACAGTCACACTACAGTGGGTATCTATCATCTGCCCTGTGATAACATGCCATGCCAGTGCAGTACTGCAGGGACACAGAATGACAGAACAGCTGAGGTGGGAAGGGGCATCTGGAGACTGTATCGCATGACTCCTGCTGAAAGCAGGGTCAGCTCCAGCAGGTTGCCCAGGACCACCAGTTGGGTTTAGAGCACCTCCAAGTACAGAGAGTCCACAGTCTGCTTGGGAACCCTACTCCAGTGTTTTACCACCCTAACAGTAAAAAAGTTTTTCTTTCTGCACAAGTGGAATTTCCTGTATTTCAGTTTGCGCTCGTTGCCTCTTGTCCTGTCACTGGATACCCCTGAGAAGACCCTGGCTCCATCCTCTTCACTCCCTCCCATCAGATATTCATACACATCAGTGAGATCTTCCCTGAGCCTTCTCTTCCACGGGCTAATGGGCATAGTGTAGTTACTGGCATAAAAGAGAAGTGCTTGTAAAGTCTCACCCTTCATCAGGCAGGGAAGGAGTTAAGTCCTTGGAGAAAGTTCTCCCTTCCTTTTGTAGGAGAATAGGTTTCCAGCTGGGCTCACTTAGACAGGTATTTAAAGAGGTGAAAACTGAGCTGGTTTTGAGGCTCTTTAAACAATTACTTATTTCTGAGAAAGTCTCCCTACAGAAGTTTGGTGACAGGCTTGTATGCTAGAGGGTGACTTGCTCCTTCAGCTGAAAGCAGCAGAAGACTTGCATGCCTGATTCAAAGGCAGAGTTTAAGCCTGGGAAAGACAGCCGGACTTTGCCTATGTTTCTCTGGTAAATAATCTAACTTCAGGGTTTTCTGGATAATTTTCTTCTTTAATATGAGAACTTTGAATTAAGTACCTATTCAGCTACATTAGTCAGACTCAGGACTAAGTATGACTGTAACACTAGATGGAAAACAGTTTTGGTCCATGTGAATGCATTTTAGTGTATCTTTTTACAATTTGGGCTATTTGATCCCTTTCAAGCTTTAGGCTGTTGCTTATCAGGGTGTTGTTTTTATTAGCAATGCAAAGCCATGATACAATTTGAACACTTCCATTTGCTTGAATGTTAGAGGGCATAGGACTTGTTTTCTTGTGCTCTTAGAGGTCAACTATGCTGTAAGTGGTGAACTCCTACAATACTGCCTATGCTGCAGCTGCTTTCTGAAAGCGTCAGCTTTATTGGGGCTATTACGTAAAACACCTGCATAAGCAAACAAGAAGGCAACTGGATACCTCAGCCTGGAAAAACTCATGATGCTTCAATGCTTATATGAGAGTCAACAGCAAGGAAAATAAATCCACCTCCTGGCATTAGCAAACAGCTACTCGGAGTTAAGAAATACTCTCTTCAGAAGTTTTCTGAATTCCTAAAATACCACAAAAATATGGTAGCATAAATGACTCTCTCAAGCAAAACTCCTGGTTTGGGGTAGCCTGATCAGCTGTGTTCAAGAGTGTTCACTGGTTGGAAGATCACCTCTTAATTTCATTTTTAAAAAACCCCTGACAATGGTTTGAGGAAAAGAAGGTCTTTCTGCCAAGATCTTGGACTCGTGTTTTGCTAAGCAAACATTATTTGTTTCAGCTGCACTGGAAGTACTGCTTGTGCTGGCCTTTTCAAACCCAGTTATTATAAGTGTGCCTCTTCAATTCTGGACAAATGTTACTCTAAAGCAAGTCTTATGTTTTTCTTCCCAGAAATCCATGCAGGTCATACTCAAATACAATTTGTGGTGCAATGTACTGCAGTACAGTAGAGTAAAATGCAATTCCTATAACTGTGCTGCTTTTCAGGTAAAGTTCAGGAATAATACCAAGGGAAGCAAATAACTATGACCTAAAAAGCCTAACAGGACAGATGCGTAGACTGGGGATTAGGCAGCACAGTGTCTGCAGTATCAAATTCCATTTATTGCACCGCTTGTTCTAAGCTGCTCCCATTTCTCAGGCTTGCTCTGGAGAGGTACTGCTGAAAACGATCCCTGCACCACCACCAAGTGCCTTCTCTGAGGGGACTCTTTGGGGAAGCTGGTACTTCTGTTCCTGCTGCTTGGTTTTTCAGTCAGCCATAGTGACCATGGTGAAAGACTGAACATATGATGAGGCCTAGTGGGCAAAAATTCTAGGTTTTAGTCTGACTATTAATTGCTTGGGTAACTTTTTAGCTTCCTCAGAGAACTGAGGAAAGAACAGCTGGCTGAATGTCTAAATCTGTCAAAAGCCTATTTTTGGGTTGCCAAGCTACTTCCCCTAGGCTGGGGAAGTTGCGTTGGAGAAATCTATGTAAATTGGATTTCTCAGCATAAGGACCTCTCTGCAGAACTGCTGGGGAGGGCATGCCACAGGCTGTGTGCTCGCTGGGCTGTCCCCATGCTCTCCAGTGACTGCTGCCTGCTTTGGAGATGGGCAGTTGTCCTGCACCTACGTTATAGATCTTCTGTGCTTGCATAGGTGGCTGAATTGTTGGGCATGATATTTGGCCAAGGTAGGAAAGGTAATGAGTCACATCTATTGATAGCTTTTTGCAGCAGGATGTTTGACTAAAACAAACAGTAGCCTTATGCTCACAAAATGAATGGCATAATTAGATGCTATCTGTTTTCCATTACTATGTGCTCTGAACAAAAAAATGCATGTAAGATTAATCTGCATATTTAAATGAGATGGCATTTCAATACAGACTTAATGTTGATGACTGTCACTGAAATGTACTCTAATATCATTATTAATAGTGTCTTAGAAGAAAAGACTGAAATTACACTGAATGATCTGTCCTCATAGTGGGGGTAAAATGAAGTCTGATGTTGCAGAGTGTCTGTGAACTAACTTAGTTTGCATCAAGGTGATTGATATAAAACACAGGTGGCAGGAGGGGACAAAGCTACAGATGCCCGAAACCAGACCTCAGCCTGGTCTGTGCACAGCATCATGCTGCTGCAGAGTGGGGAAAAGGGGCTACGTTCTTCTTGGTGTATCAGCCCGTTGCGGGCTAAGCAAGTAATGTGTTTTATGCTGCTGGTTCTTTGCATTTAGGGGATCCTTATGAGAGGAAAAGAGCTTCCAGTAGTTTTTTGCTCCTGTCAGGAACAGAAATGGCTACAGCCGAGGTTGCTGGTGGTATATGACAATTGGGGTGAGGTATCGGGAATTGAGCAGAGTCCCAGTGATGAGAGGAAGGGTCCCACAAACAGGAGTGAAAAGAATTAACAACTTCTTTTGCCTAGATAGCACCACAGGTGACCAGACAGCTCTGTTTTCTGATTTAGTTATTCCTTCTGCTATTACTTTTCTATTTCTGGCTATAAATGTTCTAATGCTGCAAAATTAGCTATCTTGAGTAGTACAGTGAGAACCTGACCTTGTCAAGCATTGCGTGTACTAGACAGGAAAGCACTGAACAAGATTTTCCAGCTTGCTTCCTTTCTGTTAAATCTTAATGATTTTTCTACTTGCATTTCTCAGCCTCTTTAGTGCAAAATCAGGAAGCATTTGAAGGAGCACAAGGTGAGAGAGAAAGTTGGCTGAAAAAACCTCAGAGCTGGTTCTTTTTAGTGAGAGGGCCAGCCAAAGTTCTGGGTCTTCATTACATTGCTATGTTGAAGAGGCATGTACAGGGAAGCAAGTGACAGCCCATCTGTTTAAACTGTTGCTGTGAAGTACAGGAGGTCACACAAGTTTAGTGTTCCAATGCTTGCATCCCTACATGCTATGGATTTTGTATGGCTATGTCTCACCACGTTCCTCAGCTGCCTGTAAGGAAGAGCTCTTCCCTGTCTTGACATAATAGGTGAGAAAGACATTGAGAAAATCATTCAGGTAAGAGGCTTATGTTAAAGGTGCTCATTTTCTCACATGCAGAGGCAAAGGATGAGATGAGGTAGCTTAGAATGGCACTGCATGAATTCTCATGATTATTTCTATCATCCCTTTATGAAAGTGCACAGTTCCAGAAGCTGAAACCATTTAACTTCAATCTTTGCTCTGGTTTTGGTGTTGGTTTTGTTTTGTTTTGTTTTGTTTTGTTTTTTTTGTCAAACCTTCCTGTGCCAACCATTAGCTGTTTCCAGTGAGCAATAAACCTGAAATTACCATACCAGTAAATATAATAGCAGTAACAGATGCTCTCTTGAAATGCCAGAGCCAACTTCTGTTTGTGTGAGGTTTCTCTGATTTCACCAGATTATTTAATTTATGTAATTGTGATTCTAGAAGATACCCTGGTTGTAAGCATGTGTTATTTGACCCCTTCTGGCAGCCCAGTGCCCATAAAGAGCTGTACCTGCCAGAATTGCTTTCTTCTGAGATCCCAGTCATTAAATTTTGCAGAACAAGTTGGGCACTGGGTAAAGCTGGGTTTTGCAGTGCTGGATGCCAGAGCTACAGCTGAGCTGGAGGCCCCAGCACTGCTCCTGCTTGTACTTGAACAGCATGACAAAGCTTTGGTGTTAAAGACAGGCTCAGCATAACCTGCTGTCCAGCCCATAGGGACTGCTGTGCTGAAGCTGAGACTAAATCCTGGAGTTGAAGTCAGGGTGGGGGGGCAGGGGGTGGTGGGGGATCACCTAGTAAAGCTTGTTAAAGGCAAATAGCTCATGCTGATTGTTGGCAAAAGCAATGTTGCCAATGATGAAAAAGCAACTGTGGTAAATGCTGACTTTCACACCTGTAATTAGCTTGCTGTCAAAGCTGATTCCAGCCAGTAATTCAGCTGTGCAGTCTTGGATTAGTTGGTCTGTGGGGGAAGGAGGAGAGTCAAGCCTCCATAGGTAATTTTTAATGGATAAGAAAAGTTGTCTCAAATCATAGCTGAGGCTTTTCAGAGATGCGATCTAAGCTTGGTTAGCCCAACTCTGTTCCTGATATTCATTGCCTTAGATCTTGAAGCAGCTAAGCAGACTTTGAGTTCATCCTTTGTGGAGAGTGGGGCAGGGAGAGATCCTAACAGGCAGAGAAAGCACAGAACAGCAAAGTGCATGGTGATACATCCTGCCCCTCAGTGGGCTGTAGCCTCAAATTCATGGTAATAGTACTTGGTCAGTGTCAAATGGTCTCTTGGCTTATTGCTGTGTGTAAGGAGAGTTGTTTTTGCGCGAGTAGCTCAGCAGTGCAAGATTGCCTCATTTGATGCTACAAGCAAGTGGTCCTTGGGACTTGCACCCGTTGTCTGCTCTCAGGCCATAGGGCTGGTAGAAGTGAATGCCATCTCCAGCTGGGAGTGTCCCTTTCTGAGGGGCTCAGAAGGTGTCACCTGCAAGATTTGTCCTGAATTTTCCCAAACACAAGACCTGACTAACCTTGTTCTCAAAACAAGGTTAGAGTGAAATATAACCTAACTGCAAGGTGTGTTTACAGGGCTCTGATATACTGTGAGTTTGCGCAGTGGCTGTGTTTGTCCTGTTTGTATCTGTCAAATGATGTGATTTCCTGAACTAGTGTGAATTGGGTAACTGACTTTTTGAAATTAATTTTCGTTAACAGTACAGGTCAAAGTCTGGCTACGGTTAGAAACATTGTTAGGAAATTAGCATTAATTTATGAGAAGCTGCATGCAGTGGGATTGCTGAGAAAGGGGTGTATACACACCAGAACTTAAACTGTGCTTCCTAATTACCAAGTTTCCAGGTAAACACGTCTTTCCTCTCTCCTTGCCCAGAGGTAACTAGTCTTCTTGTACCTATGAAAGAGCTGTGGAGCAATAGCTGATCTTGTCAACTAAGACAACAAAGTACTTGGCACATCTGGGGGTAAGTGTTTGTCTGCCACGTGTGCTCCATCAGTGACAGAGGACACCTGGGTTGGTAGTGGAGGTGTTGTCAAGTGGGGTGCTGTAAAGGAGAATATCCAAGTAGGTGCAACTGGCTCCAGAAACATCTCCTCAGATAGGGTGATTATCCCTGTGCCCTGACAGAGGATGCAATGCATCTGAGAAATCATTTTGCATTTTTACTTTTAAGATAAAACTTCTGATTTCTGTTCAGAAAAGTTCCTAAACTATTCTACAGCTTTGTTGCTTATTAACCCAGCTGCCTTTGTAGCAGGATGCTTTGCTGGGGTATGTACTTCATCCAGAGGAATCTGAAACAAAACCACTAGTATGAAAAAGTTGGTAAAACTGAGAGCTATTCCTAACCCACTGGGGGCGTTTGACATTATCCAAGTCTGCATAAAACTTAAGCACAAATCTAATTCAATAGTGAGTTTCCTAAGACTCGTGCTAAATATTTCTATTGGAAAGGAATGGGCACATCTAGTAAATGTAGACAAAGAGGTATGTGAAGCATCTGGAATATTTTTGTATTGTTCTAAAAATGCACATGGCTTCCTTTAGCCTTCTGCTTTAAAGATACTTTACTAGGAATGAATGAGTTAAGGTTGCCTCAGGGATAGGACTAGATGGAAGTTAGGGAAAACAGACATGTCCAGCTGCCAGGAATGATTTGTCACCCTTGGAAGTTACTACATGGGCACAGGAGAAGATGAGGCTTTAATGTCGAAGGGCCCACGGGAACAGAACACTCAAAAATTGCATGAATATGAAGGGAAACAAAGGGATATTTAATCTGTGGGACCTTTTTAAAGGTCAAAATGCAGCATACTCTCAGGGAAGTTACTAGCAGAAAAACTGATAAAGTAGAAAACCAAAACATGGGACTAGGAGTATCAGTATGGAGCTAATCTGCTCCACTTATTTGTATTTCCACTCAGTGTTTGTGTTGTAAACAAATACTATTTGAAGACTGGGTACTACTCATAGTTCACTTTTTCTTGATAAGAACTTTTTTTCTAAAGAAAACCAGTCCTTGTTATGGCATTGGCCCATAACTTTTTGTCAGCTTCAGAATCACAGAATAGTTGAGGCTGGCAGGGACCCAGAGATCACCTAGTCCAACCCCTTGCTCAAAGCAGGGTCAGCTACAGCAGGTTGCTCAGGACCATGTCCAGTCAGATTTTTTTGGTCCCCCCCTGAGCCACTTGCTGCCAGAGCAGGCAGCCTGCTACTGTTATAGGCACACGTCTACTTGGCCTATGCCTTCAGCTAGCTTTGAATCTATTAACTATTTCCAGATCCAGTACTTGAGTATTCATCTTTGATGTTGCAGCTTATGTTGTATTTTAGTTGTAAAGATAAGAGATGGACTCTTTCCTAATGGACCTTTTGACTCCCAGCATCTCCAAGTCTGGCATCTCCCCTCATTAAAGTACTTGGACAAAAATAATTTGGCAAGGCTGAAGGCTTGTCTTTCTGATAAATTACCAGTGCACAGCATGTGATTCAGCCATGGTCCATTTCTCTGCTCATTACACTTAAATTAACAAGATTTTTGACTGCATAGGCTGCAGGACTAAGGGCTAAAAGGATGAAAAGACTTGCAGTATGTGATAAAAACATATCTCAGTTGAAGTGGGATATATAAAAAAAATTAACCCATCTCTTACCTGCACTTAGTGACCATTGCTGTCTAAATAGAATATAATCAGTTTCAAAGCAAGAAGGATATAAAAATGCTGATGTATATAAAGAATGGGATGAGAAGTTGGATTGTTTTTTTTAAATATAAAGTGACGAAAAATGACTGTCTTTTGAAAGGTTGAGAGGGATAAACCCCATTTTTAAAAATCTCACTTCCTTATTTTCTTAATTCCATTATAGTGGAGAAGAAACAGTTTTCCTTGTAATCATGGTGCTGTTTATGATCCTGGTTATTGAGTTTAATTTGCAATAAGACCTTGAGAAGCAACTTATAAAAAAGTCTCCTCTTGATTTTGAGCTCTTCTGTAGCTAGAACCTGTTAAATGGTTCAGTATGTTTTGTGTTTTATTTGAGGGTTCTGTAATTAGGTTCTTGTCTGTCAGATGCAAGAACAGAAAAGTCATTGCTGTTTTTTGGCTTTTTAGTTTATTTTCTTCAGCACTTTCCTAAATTCAGTTTCTTTCTTCAAGGTAATTCCAAATGCATAACCCAGAGTGACAGCAGTTTAAAAGTGAAGACAAGTGTTTAATGTCTTTTCTGAAGAGTGACTCTGAACCCTTATTGCAAAGCAATTTACTAGATAAACATACATTATTATATTGTATATGTGATACAGTAAAGTCTGAAGAGAAGCTTTTGCCCAGGATACGTCAGAAGAGAAAATTCTTTTTACCATGCTCTCAAATATACTAGGCCTATAGCTACCACGTGAGTAACTTAAAAAAAAAAAAAAAAAAAAAAAAAAAAGGCAGAACTGAGTTAGTGGTAGTGGCAGTAAGAACTATATTCCTACGTGTGACAGGAGAGGAAGTTTACCCTTTCTCTCTGCTTTCCATCAGCCCCTCTTCTTATGATTATTGTACAGGCTTCTCCATCTGCCTCACTGTGCCCTCCTCTTCATCCCCATTTTGTTATGTGAGGGTTATTTGAGGGTGCTGGACACTTTAGATGTGGGCTATATGCAGAAAAACAGAGTAATCTCAAGTTCACATCTGTGTATGTAGACTTAAGTGGATAAATCTGGCTGAGTAACCTGAAAACTATGCTGTTTTCATCTATCATGTTGTACAGATTGTGAGACATAAGAAAAAGGGAAAGTAGCAGTGCCATAGGTCTCCCAAGAAAATGTAGGTGTAATAGCAGCAACAACAGAAATCTGGGTCTGTTGAAGGGAGGCTTGGGCCTTGAAGCAAAACATCAAGTATCCCAAGTAAAATACTTGGGAACAATTTTATAAAACAGCTAATGAGAAAAAGATAATTTTCGAGTGGATACATCATAAGGAAAGCTGGGGATCAACCCCAGTTTAGTTCACATTTAATGACATGAGCATTTTGGGCCCTGCAACACTACTGAACTGTCACATAAGTGCCTCACATTGCCCTGGTGACTGGTTTTGAAAATGTGGGTAACAACTATCTATCTGCTTTGAAAGAGCTGGCAACATACTGCAGCTTGGCTCGTTAGTGGTACTTTTATACATTGAGTAGCGGTAGGTGCTAGGAGACTTGTTAGCTACATAAATATGGTTAAACTAACACAGGCCTGAATTTCTGTAAACTACAAAAGAAGGAGACATAATAAGATGTAAATGGAAAGGAGAGAGATCCAGCACATCACGCAAAACTCTAGTCCTACAGGTTTCTTCTATACCATGTCTGCTTCAAAGTCACACAAATATAAACATTAACAAAATCCACTGACTGAGTAGGACTCACTAAAGTATATGAAGCAGAAAACATTTAATGAGGAAACTGGTGATAATGAAGTATATCTTAAAACACAATTATTGACCTCCGAAATTAATGAAGCATTGCACCTCATTGGAACAAGCAGTCTGTGCAGTAGAAAAGTTTAGGAGATAAAATGAGGCCTCCTTATATCTCCCATGAATTTAAAATGGTTCTAGAAAAAAAAAAAATCAACCAACAAAGAACCCAAGGCCATACCGATGTCAAGCTAACTTTCCAGGTGAAGAAAGGTGGTGGAGTTGCTGATTCACGATGTGCCTGGTTTTTTTTTTCCTCCCCCCCCCCCCCCGTTTTTGCGCCCTTCTTTACCGCCACCCAAAAATGTTTTGCATATTAACGACTGAGAAATGTAACAGAACTCTAGTCTGTACATGTGACTGGGAAGCACGCAGTCAGGCTCTGCATCCCTGCTCAGTGCGTATGAAAGCAGATTCATAATTTATGCTGCTGCTGAATAAGTCCAGGCACCAGTGCATTGTCATGATTAATTTAACAAAACTTACTTACATGTGACACTACAAGTGATAGCAAAAGGCATGTTGTTTCACTTTTGTAAGTGCATATTAGATGTTACTTTTAAGGAAGAACAAAGAAATGAAAGCCTGTTTTTCTGAGTCAGTCTGACAGGTAAAATGGGAGGTTGCATATTTCTGCCTTTTCCCACATTGATACATAATTGCTCAGGTGTTGTGTCAGCTGCTTGAAGCAGCGCTGGCCTGCAAAGAAGAGGGTAACTTCTTCCCCCCATGCAAGAGCAGGGATTGAAGATCAGTAAAATGTATAATCAGAATGACTGCTTATCTCATTGTCCTGGTTTCAGCTGGGATAGAGTTAATTGTTTTCCTAGTGGCTGGTACAGTGCTATATTTTGAGTTCAGTATGAGAAGAATGTTGATAACACACTGATGTTTTCAGTTGTTGCTAAGTAATGTTTAGTCTCAGGTCAAGGATTTTTCAGCTTCTGATGCCCAGCCAGCGAGAAAGCTGGAGGGACACAAGAAGTTGGCACAGGACAGAGCCAGGGTACCTGACCCAAACTGGCCAAGGGGGTATTCCATACTGTGTGATGTCATGTCTAGTATAGAAACTGGGGGGAGTGAGGGTGGGGGAATCACTGCTCGGGGACTAACTGGGCATCGATCGGCAGGTGGTGAGCAATTGCATTGTGCATAATTTGTACATTTCAATCCTTTTATTATTACTGTTATCATTTTATTAGTGTTATCATTACCATTATTAGTTTCTTCTTTTCTGTTCTATTAAACCGTTCTTACCTCAACCCACGAGTTTTACCTTTTTTCTTCTGATTCTCTCCCCCATCCCACTGGGTGTGGGGGGGAGTGAGTGAGCGGCTGCGTGGTGCTTAGTTGCTGGCTGGGGTTAAACCATGGCACTCACTCATGAGTACATGGTGATTACAGACATCACCTAGCCAGACGCCAGCACCACCAGACTTACTTGGGATGTTTTGGAATTAACTGTTGCTTCACACCTGGGATGCAGTATCCTGCCTCCATGTGCTCCCTGGTCAAATGTATTGAAGAACACTTTGCAACTGTAACTATGTGCCTGTCAGCCACTTAATTCCATGAACTGCTGATGTTTCTTTGGCGCAGCTTTGACTTACCAAACAGGTTCTTGAGGGAAGGTTGGCAAAACAGTTTGGTTCAGCAGCTCTGCAGTTAACATACTTCCCAGACTGCATCAAAACTGTTGGACCATTGGACCTGCCATGTAAACAAATGAACTTGATATAAAACAGCTTTTAACCTGTAATTTAATGTTTTTGTGGGGGAAATTGCCGAATCCCCATTTCACATAAACAGATATGTGAGTCATTACAGTTGAGTATGTTTATCGTACATGGCAGTTCTTTTCAAAACACACATGTTTAAACAGATGGCTTCTGTTGACTATTAATGCAGTTCCTGCAATTAAGTTCAGTCTGAACGAAATAGACAGAGACTGACATTCTATTGACATCAAAGCTGGTGTATTGCATCTTCTCCTTATGAATGTTCAAATTCAGATCTGCTACTGCAGCCTTACTGAAATGTCAACTGTGATAAGTCATGATGTAACTGAAGAGGAGAGATAAGGTACCTGGCATCTTGCTAATCTACTTTTTGACTGGGATTTACTATTTGCATATTCATGCTGTTATGTTTTAATGGTGAAAGTCTATGTTTGAGCAAATTACTATAAATAAACATAGCAGTAGAGTGAAATGGCTCTCTGTCTTTATAGATGTTGTGGGCTCAAAGCACAGGCAAACTAACTTCCACCATACAGGGAATCCAAATGCATGGTGGTGCTGTGCTCTGCCCACCATACTGCCCACTGAAGCAGCTGCATGGCCCACAGATGCTGCTGTCAGGTTATGGTCCTGCAGTCAAGGCCGCTGTGCCAGAAAACAGGAATGGCCGTATACCTGGTGAAACCCAAAGGTCCTCTAGTGCATTGTTGTGTTGATGCAGGACATTGCAATAGTGACTGGCAAAGAAGGAGTTTGAGAGCAGCTTGGGTGACGCAGCCCAGACTACAGAGCTGAGGGTGCTTTGGGGCTTCCTGACCTGCAGCCCCTTTCATTGTGTTTAATAGCGCCTGACAGGTTTCTTTTCTAAGAATTTGTTGCAGAGCTTTTGGAATTGATGTAAACGTTCACCTTTATAGCAAAGTTTTTCATACCTTAGCTGTGTGTTATGTGAAAAAGTGTCTCCCCTTCTTTTCAACTTGCTAAAATCACAGATAACACAAAGAAAGTGAATAGGGAACAATTGCTCAAATCAAATGAAGATTGATTTGATGATCTGTAGGTCTTGCATTGGAAGAAACGCTGAGTAATTGTTCCCTATTCACTTTCTTTGTGTCACCTGTGATTTTATAAGTCTATTCTATCATCTGATGTGTTTTGCGGCCTGAGGAATTCTATGCCATTTCTGATATGGAAGGAGTTTTTGTACCTATGTTTATCACTTTTTCCTCTATTACCTCATCAGTATGTTACTTACCTATTTCAGTCTTTTCCATATAAACTTCTGCAGCAGGTAATGTGTTGGCCCTGGAGCTGGAGTATCATGGCTGCATTTCAGCAGAGGGTCTCCAGCCACCTGAGACCTGTTTAGGAGATGCTGATCATAGCTTCTGGAGTGACACAGAAGAGGTATGGTTAGGCTTAGTGAAGTAGAGTAGCTGTTTCAAACAGCTTGATGAGCATGTCATGTCTATTAGATACTGCTTACCTTTTCCTTCTTCCTTGGTACTTTCCTAAAGCTAATCTCATCTTCTGCTACTTCTTCTATTATATTCTTCACTTAAATTTAGTAGTAGAAAAAACCACCACAACATGCATTTCACATTTGTCTTTGGATAGAGATATTTTCAAATGTCCTTTCATTATTCAGTAGTAACTTTCTATACATGCATGCATGGGAGTAGCTTTATTACAGCACAAAGCTGTGTAGTAGTTATGCTATTTTGGTATCTGCTCTAGCAGGGCCTGTGACATGCATTCTTGGAGGACCTCAAAGTGTCACTGTGTGATGCTGGACAAGACGGAGGTTGAAGTAGAACAAGGTCCCTTTTATTTCCAAGTCTGGCACATTTTCAGTGTTACAGGGCTGGCACTGCATGGCAGTGAAACACAGCCTCCATGCTGAAATATCACCGTCTGTTGGAGAAGAGAGGTTATTTTCAGTCATGCTAATGCAAACCCCATATTCAACAATCTAATTAAGCCTGAACAAGAGGAGAAACCTGATACCTATGACCTAAAAAACAACTAATCATCCCTCTTTTGGTGGTCATTGCTGGAATTAAAAAACCCACAGCATTTCTGGGAAAGCCTTAGGAAAGCTCTTTCAGGAACAACATGCAGTGCTTAAATTTCTTCTGATTTGTTTTTGACCAGCTTTAACAGAATTTACACAACAAGAAAAAAAAAAGGGACAACTCTTTCTCCCATTACATAGAGTCTGTGAACTTTCATTTTAGTGGATATATTACAATAAATATGAACTTTACAGAGTTATTGCTCCAGCACTCTGGAATAGTATTCTGTAAAAAAACCCAACAACCAAAACCCAAAACAAAACCAAAACCAACTAACCAACCAAAAAACCCCCACCCAAAACCAACACCCCATCCCACCTCAAACCTCCAAAAAACCAAACCCACCCTTTCAGAAAGCCAGTGAAACAGTCTTGCTGTAGTAGATTTACTCTCTAAAAAGCTATAGTTAGCATTTTAGTTGACATGGAGCTCCAGGAAGGAAGTCTTAGACCCAAAGAGACAAACAGCCTGGTTGCTTTTTCAGTAAGGGGTAACTACAGCAACCACCAGGCACAGCTATTAGCTCTCTACAGAAAGAGAGAAGTAAAGTTAGGCTGTGCTACAGCTTGATTAAATATTGTGAAGCTGATTTAATGTCCTTTCACCAAGTGAACATATAATGCTCTAAACAGCTGTGTAAAAATAACCTATGAAAACAGATTCTTTTTATAACTTTTCTTGAAAAATGGCTCCAGAGCAGTACAGGTAATACACAGGTACCAGAAGCATTAGGAAGCCGATTACAATTGTAGCTCATAACGCTGGTTATTCAGGTTGCTTTACACTTCTTGTCATTGGAGCTGCATTTCAGTCATTTGTAACTTTATCAAATTATAAGTGCTTGGTCTCATATTTTCTAATCTGAATGTTAACCTCTGGCTGTGTTTTAGTGAGAAACACTGATCAAAAGGCACAGCCTTCTCTAAGGACTGAGTTTAGGAATGAGATCTTGGTTATTAATTCTTGTCTCCAAAGGCTTGGAAAAATGATTCAAATACAGCATTGGCATGGCCCTTGCAGGAGGGATAGACCTCTTGATGTTCTCATGCAAGCTAGAAAGCTTTGAGTTGTAATTTGCACATGCTCCATGCAGACTTAGATCTTAGTTGCTCAGATCTTGGTACGTCTTATCTGTTTTGTGCATGCTTGATAAAATTAATTTTTCTTGTTTCTGATCAAGCTGTGTGTGCATGAACTCCAAAGAGTAATTAAGCCTGCTTCAGCCCATGCATGTAAGCGGAGTCAGACTTTTCCCATCAAAGCTGCTCTGGTCCCAGCACAGAGATTGTCTTTTTTATGCTTACATTGATCCTCCTGCTATACTTAATGGATGTATGAGAAGAAGGAGTGAAGGCCAAGGGGAGGGAGGGGTGACCTCAGGGAGCTAGCAGGACGTGGCAGCCCTCTGCAGGAGTGGTAATGACGCTGGTAAGATGGTGGTGGCTCGGTGGGACCAGCCCAGCTGGCCAAGGAGTCAGCAGGAAAACAGCTCAAAGAGCTGGGGCTTTGAGAAGATGAAAGAAGAGAAGAGGAACAGGGAAGAGAGTCAAACTAGGAGAAGAGGCAAAGCAATGGAGATTTGGGAGGGACTGTAGCTGTACTGGTCAAGGTAAGAAAACAAACAATAGCAGCAGTTTCTCAAGCAGCAAAACCAGTTTATTGGTTTTGAGGATAAAATATCCCAGGTCAATAGAATTTATTTATTTTTTTTAATGTGTGTTTTCTGAAAGTTAAGTTCTAAAACAAGCTATTTCAAAGGAATAGTATTTACCATAGCATGATTGCTACCGTAGCAGGAAGCATCCAGATCTTTCCTGGAGCAGAAGTTTCCCAAGTTATTTCTGAAGGATACTGGGAGACAGAGATGGTTGGTCAAAGTGCTGGGGATGGGTGGGGAGAGGCAGCCTGGGTAAAGTCACTTAGAGTCAGAGATAATCTGATGAACACTGCTTGTTAGCAATGAATGCTTGCAGGTAACATGCATTCATTTAAGAACTTCTCAAATCCAAATTATGGAAGAAAGTGAAGGAAAAATGATTACATTATGGCTGCCAATATTTCTTGAATTTTACCCTCTACTATGTTAAACAAATTATATAATTTTGCTGGTGCCTTATTTTCAGCTTCCTGTTTCTAAGCTTATTGGCATTTCGTCATGCCACGAAAGAGTAAAACTAATTTACTGAGAGATTATAGAGTAGTTAGTTTACGTTGGTTTAGGCAGTGATTCAGATTCTGTCTGACATGAAAGATCAATCTCTACTTCCTTTTGGCTTGTGGATAAATGTGACAAACTTTCCACAGCCACACAGGTAACTTAAGGAGCCTTACAGATAAAGCAAGCAAATAAGAGTGCTACTCTTTAAAAAGTTGTATCATGCTTCAAAACAGCAGCTATCAGTCTAACCTTGTGACTGCTGAGCATCAGTAGGATTCCTGGGATGTGCTTCTATGTCCTGTGCTGCCAGCTATGAGGATGGGGTGTCTTCCTGGCAGTGGCCCTAATAAACTGGTAGGCCATAAAGCTTGATACTCAGACAGAAATAGATGTGAATGGTGATTAGATGTTTCTTTTGTTTTGATTTGTTTTTTTCTTTTCTTTCCCCACAACATTTGCTACAAGTGAACAGATTTTGCTTTTTCCATCTAGTGGCAATCTGTCTGCAGGTAACAAAGCACCAACAGTTTTTTTCCTTGCTTGTATGCAGGGCATGAACCGTCATTCAGGGAAAGACACCTCGTCAGGCAGCATCTCCATGCTGGCATTTTTGGCATACTGGAGGCGCCCTCTTTCTTCTCTATGTCATTTGGCTTTGGCAACTCCGAGCGTGTACAAAGAGACGCTGCAAGCAGGATATACACACCTTCAAGGTACAAAGCAATTATTTATTGCCTTATGCACACAGTTGATAGGTGGGACTAACAAGTTCCCAGGCTAAGGAGAGCTGGCTGACACCTGGCAGTGAGGGGGGGACAACCGTGGGCCTCCCTTGTTCCCTGGGACAGGCTCAACCTCAGAGCTGCTGAGTTGCTACCCTTGATTCTGTTTTTTCCTTAGGGCTTTATGCCTTTCCAGGAAGTGACCTTCCCCATCTCAACAATCTTGCCTGTGCCTGTGTCTTTTATGTTTCTTATTTTGTCCAGCTCTAGCTGACGTACTGTCTCACAGGTCTTTCTCACAACAGGGTGGTTTTCTCAGAAGCCTGAGTGAGGATTATGCTGCTGTGCTATGCAAAAGAGAGCTTGAGATTATGGAGAGCTGGGACAAAAGGAGGAGGTACTTCCATGAAGCCTGCATTTCTGTGGTTGTGTCCTGAGCAGGTTGGTCTGGGAAATCTGGCACACCACCACCCCTTGCCCCTCCTTTGTTGGCACAGAGCTAAAAGCCCATAGCTTGGATTAGGTATGACTGCACAGAAACCATTTCGGGGCATCATTAGTGAAGGCCAAAATTAATTCTCTCAATTGCCTAATACTGAGACAGGTCTATTTATCAGGGTCTAAAATACCTGGTACTGGACAGTTTCTGTTTGCTTCAGCAAAAGAGTTATTTGTAAGTATCTTCCAGGAAAGTGCACACCTAGCACTCCTGATGGAGCAGGGAACAGAAAGTTTTCATGGCTAAGCACTGCAACTCCAGGACAAACGTGAGCTCACAGTGAAGGAAAGGCAATCAGAGAATGTTACAAACCTGCTAGGCATTAATAAGCATGTAAAAAGAGTCTATGCCAAATATTTCAAACACTAGTTTTATGTTATAAAAACTGGTAAGCCTTTTTTTTTTTTTTTGGTGGCTTGTTTTGTTTTTTTAACGCTATGTATGTCAATACTGAAATCCTATGAATTGAAATGCTATGCTTGGAGTGAGGGGTGTTGAGGTAATATCATCCGTCATAAAATCTGAATGGCAACCATGAAGTGATAACAGATGTGAGACTGAGAAACTCAAACTGCCTGGACATATTGAGTAAATGCCATGCTGGCACACAGGGCAGAGTAATTGTTTCATTCTTCAAGCAGTCAGAGACCCACAGGATGAGAAATCAGTCCCGACATACCAGAGTGCAAGATACGTAACAATGAATGAATTGTGATTTGCAGCAGAGACTATCATGTGCTCAAATATCAACCTTGTAGCAAAAACCAGATTCACTACAGTAATACATGAGGGCAGACAAATGAGGAGGCTTGCTAAAAGGAAATTTAATTTAACCTGTGCAGAGAGCATTTAAAGAAATCTTATCAGAGACTTGGATGTATGCACCCCTATCTAACATGCTTTCGAAAGGATCAAATCACAAAGAAAGTGGTATGGCTAAACAGGAAAGGGAGCCTTGTTGAAGTGAACAAACATCCTCCAAAAAAATTGCATCCAAATCACAAAAACAGAGAAGAGCATAAGCTTTGGTTTTAGAATTAAATTCCCCAAAAAGGAAGCCATAAGAACTAATAAAAACCCCCAAATGCATCTAAAGTAAAAAATCTGCTAGAGGGTCTACAGGGTTCATTGAGGAAATGGTATATACAATATGCCTCATGAAATAAAATGTTATACTGAAAACTGTTACAAACGGGTGAGGCTCTATAGTGGAGGAGGAGGTCAAGGAGAGTCCTACATGAGGGTCTGTACAGGGACTTGGTCAGAAGAGCTGTCTCAAATGGTAGTGTCCAGAGGCACTAACTTTTGAAACGTATCTATAAACTGAACTATATGAAGTTGTCAGGGTCACACAATTCTCAGTGCTCAGTTGATGACTGGAAGACTGGAAAGCAGATAGCTTGGAATTACCATGTTCCATTTTCTGTCATGCCTCATGGCTGTTCTGTGCCTATGCTCCTTGGTCAAAAACAATTAGACAGCACATCCGGCACTTGTGATCATCCTTCTATATTGAAAACATGTAAAAATATCTTACTTTAAAGACTTACCACGTCAGTCATGCCACTTAAAAATCTTACTCACTGGTTAGTGTAAGCACTGCCTCTTTTTAAAGGAACTTATTCCATTCATAGTAGTTGTACGTTTCTTACCAATTGCCAGTGAAGTACAGTTCCTGCCAAGCTTCAGAATAAGAGGAATGTTCATAAATTGCACTTATGTTATGAATTACATCATGTTGCTATGCACTTCAAGCATTCAGGAAATATTCCCTTTCTTTCACAAAAGCCTTTGATCTGCTTCCTGGGAAAAGAAACAGGTTTTAATCTTTCTTGGTTGCAGAGCAAGACTTTTTTTATTTTTAATTCAAGTAAATTAAAAAGCATGGCAATTTATCTAGTATTTCCAGGGAAATTTATGGCTGTAAAAATTGCAAATCAGATTACCAGGTGCACAACACAGACACAATCAATAGAGGAAAAATACATTGCTAAAGAGAAACTGTTTTTCAGAAAGACCAGAAATGTAAAAATTTGGAACTGGGTTGTTGACCACTCCCATTTTTGCAGGTTTCTAGGTCTTCCTCTATTATAAAGCTTGTCCAGAGCCTCACTCTGGATGCATATGATTCTTATCTTCAACCAGGGTCAATCTCTGCCAGCACTGGCCTCACTAGGTCTTCTCCTATAACATTTAGTGACCACTATGAAGAAAAGCTGTATCCCCATCGCCCTTCAATTTGCTAAGCTAATCAAGCCAGTTCTTCTATTCTTCTCTGTAAAATAAGCTCACCTGTTCTCTAATCACGCTAGTGGATACATTTTAATTCGTCTTTCTTGACAAGGGGTGACCTACTCTAATAAAGGCCTTTGTTCTCAAAAGCCCTGACTTGTATTACATGAGAGACCCGCAAAGGGCTCTTAAATATGAAGGCATAATCTAGTTCTGTGTGCTTTTTCTTATTTTATTATTTTAAATGAGAAAGGTAAATATTAGCATCACAGAAGCACATCAAATAGGCTCAACTACTGTAAACTCAAAATGAACACTATTATAATCAAACCAAAATGCCAGCTGAGATTAGATCATGTGTTACCAATTATACTGGCTTAGTTCACCAGTTTATGAAGCCATAAAGTTAGTACAGTGTGTAATCAAAGTGTGTGTCCAACAAAGAGAAGAATTGCATTTGTTAATTTTTCATCAGGTGTTTGAAAGAGGAGTTGTTTCCTTTTGGTAAAGGCCTGTCTGTAATAGAGGACTTTAGCAACCTGGGGATTGCCAGTGCCAGGGTTCACTGAACAAAGGACATTACCTGGAAGAGAGGATAAGGCCTGTTTAGCTAGTTTTAAGGAACTACGGAGCTCTAAGCAGGCCCTTTGCAGTTTCCTGCTTCAACACTTTCTCCTGAAAATTTCATTGCAGTTGCAAAGCTATTGTTTACCCTCCTAAGTTATTATTTGCCTTTACCCATATGAGCACAAAGTTTGCCAAGGGTTTTGCAACAAGGTTAATTTCTGAACCAGCCTTAGGACTAACAATGGTAGGTCAATATGGCCTACTTTCAAATGGCTCTTTTTTGATCTTAATTTAAACAACAGGATTATGAGCTGGGGTTTGCTTTGCAGCTAATTATGGAGTTTCTCTGATGTTCTGCACTGGCTGACAGTCAAGTTGTTAGCTGTACACTTTGGACACAATCTGTGTGACCTAGTCCTCTTCAAGTAGGAAAACTTTAAACTTAAGTCCTGTTCAGAGCTGATCTTCATCACTCTATGCTAAAGAAGAAAATCTCAGAAAGAACCCATCTATCTTTTTTCAGGTTAGGTACTGAGAATCATACAACTGGAATTTTTTTTTTTTTCATCTGAGAACATAAAGTAACTTATGTGCCAAATGTATTTTTCAAGATAATTTTTCTGCATCCACTGAAGTTTTCCAATTTCTGCATAATCTGAACACTCATTTTCTTTCATTAAAAAAAAAAAGTAAATTCTAAAATGTTGCAAGTGTATGTTTCTAAGTATCCATCTCTTGTCTTTATAGTACCTAAATGGGTTGTATTTTGGAGTTTGACCTATTTTACATCCTAGCCTAGCATTGTATGGTTATATATTATTAGTGCTTCTTAAATATTCAGTAAAAAGAAGTGTTTTTCAAAACATTTTTAAGTGAAAAAAAGTATTTTTATACAGCTTAATAGCATTAACTATGAAAGATAAAAATTGGAAAAATTTTATTTTTCCAATCACAGCCTGAAAAACTCATTTATGCTTGAGCTGACTGATGCCATTATTAATTATAATATTCTTTTATCCTTTCCTGACTACACCAATTCCCAGAAATATTGTAAGTGGTGCTTCTGCACACAGTTTAACTTCCTAGTAAACATACCCATCTGCTCACTGTTTTCCTTCCTGCATAACTTCTACCTCAGTGGTAAAAGCAGCTGACTGAGGGCATTAGGCAATACATACATCTATTCCTACAGATTGTCTTGTTATAATGAAATTGGAAATCAGGTGATGTTAGTTCTATCAGACGATACCTATGTTGACAAATGCCAGCTAGAGTTCCTGGATTTGGGTGACAGAAAGCTTCAGTGCCTACTACCTTAAGTACTTAAGTGCCAAGGAACATTTTGTTCTCTACCTTGGAGAGTGTTTCAATTTAAAATGTCTTTTCTCAAACTGTATATTCTCAAAGTAGATAAAATCTGATGGGGTTATGGGTCAAATTGTTGTGTCATGGAAATCATTATGACTCCACTGATTTCATATATTTTTCTTGTTCTCAAGAGAAGTAGTGTCATCTTCAGATTTGGCCATTTTAATGGCAGAGGTACACATACAGCGTTCACATGAAGTTTAGGATAGTGGAAGGATCTTTCTGAACTCTGTTAGAGACTGGAGGTGGGTTCCCTTTCATGCTGGTGACAAGTTTCAGAAGTAGGGTGTTAGCAAAACTTAGTTCATCAAAGCTATGTCTACTCACTGGCTCTGTACTTTGTACATGAAAATCTCAAGCTTCCAGGTTTACCCCTGGGAATTTTCTGGTAGCAACTATCAGTTTTACAGGCCCCACAGCCTCTACAGGGAAGAAATCTCATTGCAGATCAATTTCAACACCACAGTCATGGTTTGCATGTTACTCTTGTGCTGTTATACTAAAATGCTGAATATGGAACCTGGTCTGCTAGTTGCTGTAACACCAAGTATTTGTTGTGCTCATATCATATCTCTTCTCATAAAGTGAAAACGGACAAGTACAGAGAATGTGTCTTATGTGGGCAATTGTAGCCTACTTACGTGTGCTCAGCTGCCTTGACCCTCACTGGAGAGCACTGGCTCACCACAGAGTTTGCCAGCTCACAAGTTCAATTTTGCTTGGAGGCTGTGTGTCTCCGTGCTGACTCCAGCTTCTCTATGAGAGAGCACAAAATGTTTTTCTTCAGTTCAGAGGATGAGGAGATATCTTCCATGTTTGTCAGTCCTTGGTTTTTAAAGTGAGGACTGGCTGTTCTATTCTTACTAATTGCTTCCCATTTAATGGGGCATATAGCTTTGAAACAAATAAGTATCTAATTTAAATCCAGTGTAGATCTTCTCCTGTGCATTTTAGAGGAGAGAAAATAAAAAAAAAATGATAAGGACTGTCTGTTTCTCAGAGTTGCAGGAGAAATGTTTAATGTTGGGACAAAACACTTAGGTATCTAACCAGGACAGAATTTGGTATTATATAAAGGTGAATGTGTTGAATAAGGGCAGCATGGGCAGGCAGCCTACAAGATGTGCTGGAGATTACCATTTAGAGGTTTCAGCTGGAGCAAAAACATTGAGTTTGGTATTTATTTTAGATTATTTTTAAGCTGAGATTAAAATAGAGAAATGTTTGAACATGAGAGGTTTTCGATCTAGCAGTGGGATTCAGATGGATCCCTGTGCTCATGCAGTTAATGCATTTATGTGACTAGGATTTGGTATAATGTGTAAGGTAACAGGGCTTTTGATGTGTGTCTGTAGTTCAGGATTGCTACTTTGAATTTTTAAAATGCACAAACCAAGAGATTTGTCATTCACATAGTCTGATTTGCACAGACTCCTGCAGCACAGCATGTGAGTGCTTAATCCATGTACATGTTTAATATTTAACAGAGTGCTGCTTTGTTATAGTAACAATAGGAAAAAAGTACATATGGTTCACTGTTGTCAAAAATAAAGACATAGAAGCATGGTAAGCAGAGGCTCTTAATTTCTTTCTCATCTGCCAAGTACAACCTTTCACCTAAAAAACCCAATCACCTGTTAAAGGTAGTTGCTATGCTATTATTTTTATCTGGTATTATTAAATAGCTTTTACTTCCTTCTGATAAGGGACAGCTTACAATACATACAGCTTAAAATACAATTTGTATCCACGAGCTTCAGCCTTTCCAAGTCATGTATGCTGACTATTCAGAGGGTTGATGTTTCATGAGAAAGGCAAGCTTATGAAATGAGCCTAAATCTATAAATAGCTTTATTATTGAATGCTGGTGTTTAGGGTTGTGGAATATGCTGAAAATGAAGGGTTTGTGTTTCCCAATATTTTCTACAAATAGTTAACAAATTATGTAGTCTAGACCAGGTTGCCTTTACTGCTTCCTAAGCAGGATGCAAGAGGCTGTGGGGGCAATTCCCTTTTTAGCGAAGAGGTCAGGAAGACTAGAATACAGCTAGAAGTGTTAAAAAATCAACTTGAATTGGATGTTGCCAAAGAACTTGATTCTTTGGGGTTTCTTTCTCCTTTTTTATGGAAAGCTTTCTATTCATATCATAATGAAGGACAAGGGAAAGGAAGTGGCACTAAGTTGTAGGAGAGCTGTAACAAATAAGGACCCCTCTGCTGAGAAGGACGAAGGTAGGGAACAGAGCAGTAGAGATGGTTTCCCTGGGTTTTCTCTGGGGATGTAGTTTGATGCTGAAGGCATATACTAAAGAGAGAACATGACAGCTAGCTTTGCCCCACACCAGAGGACTGACTCCAGCAGTTAATGGAGGGGAGAGGAGGCTGCTGTGTGCATGGTATTTTTGGGACCACTGAGGCAGAGCTTTGGGAGATGCTGTCATTTGGCATGCTCTTCTTTCTCATAACAACCACTGGGATCAGTGACGAGCACACAGGTTAGTGCTAGTGTATTTGATAATTAGATTCTGTACAGACAGGGCATTAATCTGCCTAGACTACGTTGTCGTCTAATCCTTCCTGAATGATAAAGTAGCCATTACCGGTATTAGTCATACACTCCAGCTTTGGCTTATCTGCAAATTTCGTAAATAGCCAGGTTGTTCTGGAACTTCAGCTCTCCCTACTATTAAATATTTAAAGCATAGTGGACATCACAGAATCATAGAATCGTTTAGGTTGGAAAAGACCTTTAAGATCATCGAGTCCAACCGTCAACGCAACACCACCATGCCCAATAAACCATGTCCTGAATAGCAATCCATGAGGAACACTATTGTTATGAAAAACTATCATTTATGTGATGGATTCTTTTTCCATTTTCACAATTTTTCTTTGAACACAACCTGTTAAAGTCTCCCCTTTATACTCATACGTATTTTTGTCCTCTCTATTTTAATACAATGATTTTAAAATAATGTAAATATTTTGAAAGTTTAATCACATTGTAAATAATATTTAAAAATAGTGATCTGCCACTGGGTACTGTGTCTACTAAATTCTTCTGGTCTGTGGAGCTAGTTATCCAGTCAAAGAAAGATAGCAACTAGGATGACATGATTTACTTTTGATTAAATCCATGTTGCAAATCACTCTACTCTGGGGACTCAAGCTTAATTTCTTTGGATATCTACACTGCACCCTCAGCCTAGAGTCTCCTCCCTAGTTCCCATCCACTCATATCCTAAGCCAGGACTATGTTCTAACCTAGGGCCTGCATGGCTTGTAGTACTGGAGGGGAACACCACACCCAAGTAGGACTGAGTTTGGATTTTAATTTGATGCGGAGGGGTTATGAGAGGCAGTGCTGTTTGGGGGTTCCTCCTCAACTTTATTCCTGACTAACCCAAACAGATGAGTTAACCAGGAGGAGTAATTTGGAGCTAAACCAGAGACAGAGGTGGTCAGCTAGTCAGGCACCAGTCTGTGGCAGAGTATCACCTCCCCTGACAAAGGTAAGAGCAGGTGCTATTCCTCCTGCTTGAACTTGCCACCCACATAATCTGGGCACCGCAGAGTGCAATTTGACGTAATCTGTGTGAGATAGTCCTTAGAGCTGTTGTCAATTCCACAGGCGTTGTACCTATCTCTTTTACCCTGGCACTTTGGTACTCTACTTGTTCTGAGATTCATATTTGAACTGACAGCATATTTAAAAATCACTGCTACAGGACTTTTACTTTTTTTGTTCTGGCTCTTTCAATGTTCTGTCACAGAGATCAGCAGGAACAGCTCATGTCTGGGCTCCTGAAAAGCTGTGATTTCTACTCCTCTGTACTTGGTACCTTAGGTACCCTAACATTATTCTCTTGCATGTCCCTATCTTTACTAAAAACTGAAGTGAAGCTTTCCTTTAGAGTTTGGCCTGTATTTACATTGCCCACAGTCTCCTCCATATCTGGTCGCCCAGTTCTCCAGTCCATGTCCTCTTTTTAAATGACGTCAGCTCTCGAAAGATTTAGCTATTGTAGTTCAGTTTACAATGTCTGACGGTTCTTGTACAGTGAAACGTTTCCCTTTTTGACCCCTGGGCAAGGAAACAGTGTTCCTGCTTCAGTCACATTGTGCTGGCACGTGGCTTGGTCACACTGCAGCTACAGATTCCTGGGTGAGGTCATCAAACAAGTCTGATGAGAGGTGAAGGCAGTCTTAACAACATGTGCAGCAATATAAGAAACTCCACAAGCTTTTGGGGAGCAAAAGTCAAAGCAAAGCTGGTTTGTTTTATCTGGCACCTGCCAACTCCATGACCTGGAAGTGATGTTTTTTTCTCTTCTTGACCATTCCTGACTTTTACAGCAGAACTATCTTAGAAAGTTTAGTTGAATTGTGTCTGTCTTCAAATTCCTGGAGTTGCTACAATTTTCATATTTTGTCTTTACACCTACAAATTTGCTGATTATATGGCCTCAGTAGTCAGAATAAAATTGGTGATTCTAGGTTCATTTCGTTTTAGTTGCGTGTCTTTAGATGTCAAAAAGAGGCAAGAGTTTCAGCAGGTGAGCTCAGTACTTTTTGAAGATCGCAGGCATTTGAAAGCCTTTTACAAACTTTCATGTGGAATTGAGTGATTTTATTAACACATATACCTGCAAGACAAGAATATATCATATCCCTGTCACAAATGAAAACTGTAGTACCATTTCACACATGTTTTTTCTTCTGTGATCTTTCATTGAAGGATGCTCTTATGTTCTATGGAAAAATGAAAGGTGGTGATAGCTTAATAACCATGACGCTCCAGTCCTGCTTTCTGATTTGGCACAGTTATATTACAGCATTAAAAAACTTTGGATTTAGCACAATCTGAGTGTTAAACTTGACATGCACAACAATTTTATGAACTATCATTGCTGAAGTTTCCAGTGGAAATGAAATCTAGATTTCACTAAAGGAGTATCAATATTTATATGGATCTCTTATTTGGGTGGTAGCAGTGTGGGACTGTTGCATTGACTGTGGGGAAAAAAGTTGCAAATCTTGGCTACAACTTTAAGTATCTAAATGTCAGAAGAAGCCAAAGAATACCAAGCTGTAGACAAGAGGGGAAGGCCAAATATAAGAGTGAAAGTTGAGGCAGACTTTTGCTCTTAAAATCAGGCTTGAGCTGCTCAGTATCCCCTACCAGTTAAGAACAACTGAAAAATAAAGAAGGGGTTGAAGGGCAGATATTATGTGTTTGAGTACAATTACAGTATTTGAATGTTATATGTTGAGACCTAACCTTCAAGTGCCTTACTTGTGAGGTAACTGATAACTTGCCACTTACATTCATGTACATACATACTTCTTATGTGAGAATCCTGGTGTAATGAACACCCAGATTATGCATATAAAACAACAAAGTTGGACTGGTAAGTGTATTTATCTTCAATGGAAATTTAAATATGATAAACTCTACAATTAGATAAGCTTTAAAAACGCCACTCAAAGGTTTGTTCTCATCTGAATAGTTACGTCTCAACAGTGAAGTGGAAATATAAATAAAGACCATGTTTTTCTGTAATGAGAGATTACAGTAACCCTCAGGCCATCTTTGCACTCTTGCTCAGATATGTGGAAGGATATATCTCCGAAACTAGCAACTAACCTGCTCATGAGTATGCCCTTGCAGTGCAGCGATGGATTGCCTTGCAGGATCTGGAGAACTCGTGACCCACTGGGGAGAAGTCTGCATAAATTCAGCTTTGAATAATGGATTTTGCAACCCTTGAAGCATGCAGCCTGTGTGCAAGAGGAACCCTGAGTCGGCTTCATTATTAAGGGTAAAGGAGAAAAAGAACATATTTGCATTAAGAAGCATGGATTTGCAATAATGGAAGAGACACAAAAATAAACCTGTAAAATATGCTATTGGTACTAATAGTATTATAATTTATTATAAGATTCCTCCTGTGTTGCACCTATGCCTCAACTTGTTGAAACAGCTGACAGAACAAGTTGCTACAATCTATATTGAAGTTGGCATTTTCTGCAGGCTTCTAACAGTGTCTTTCTTGCTTTTACTGTCAAAGGTTCAACCACCAGGAGCAACTGATATGGAAACCTTCATTTTCCTTCAGTGCAAATCTCTGGTTTGGTTGGTTGTTTTTTTTTTTTTTACCCCACCCCTTCCCTTTTGTTTGCCTGTCCTTCCTTCCCTGTTGTTAGAACTAGATCATCCCCTAGAATACAGGAGGTCAGGTCGTATCCTTCCCCTTTTCATGCAGAATGACCTACCTAAGAAATTATTAAGTTGTATAACTAGCACTTTTTTTTTTTTTGGGTTGGCTTCTGCTTGCAGTCTTTGGAAGACATTTCGGTGAAATTGTGCCCCTTCATACAATGAGAAATATCAAATGCAAAGTCTTCTTGACAGACAAGCTTTTCAGTAAACAGTCCCTTTTTAGGACTGTCATAATGGCTAGGCTCAGTATACTATCATGAACAAGTCATCATGGACTACATTTTCAAATTTTCTGGGGAACTTCCAACAAACAGGTATCTGAGCCCCAATTTCTACTTGATTAGTTAAGATAATAAAGCAATAGGATTAAAGAAATTACCTCCATTGTTATAAATATGGATACAATCAATGTATTGTATTAAAAAAGCGTTGCTGAATTAAATTGTGGAAGAAGAAAAATCTTCCAGTAATCTCTAACAACCTAGCAATCTGACTATCAACCAGTATAACCACATCTGACTTTTTGTTGTGATTCTAAATGCTTAATCCTGTTCTTTCCTTGTGGTAAGTATAATGTTAACTACTTATATATTATTGGTCTTTTCCAGCTCTATTCCTGCAGGAAAAAATCTTCCTTTAGCAAATTCAGCTTGCTAAGACTGTACAGAAATCATGTCAGCACACTCCTATGGTGCAGGGAGAAAACTCTCGCCAGGGAAAGGTGGGTCCTTGCAGCCTGGGACAGAAGGAAATTACCTGTTACCATATCTAATTATGAGTGGTGACTAATGGTGCAGAAGGAAGTGGAGTTCAGCACTGCATGACTGAGACAGATCTCCACATCTGATTTTTTGGAGTCAGTGAATTCGAACAAGACGGTAAATAAATAAAATCCAAACCCAAATAATATCAAACTAGTGAAATTAATTATGGATGGAATGAAGTTTCAAGTGGATATAAGGAGAACTTCCAGAGTGAGAGTGGTCAAGCACTGGAACAGGTAGCTCAGAGGCACTGTGCAATCTCTGACCTTGGAGATTTTTGAGACTGAACTTGACAAGGCTTGAAGAAGTTAGTTGTGCACTGAGCAGGAAGTAAGACCAGATGTGTCCAAAGATCCTTTCCAACCTATAATCATTCCATGATTCTAGGTTTCCTTTGAATGTGTAAAGTGAAATGGTGAGGGGCACTTGACAGATGTAAGTTTTTCTTGTGACACTAATTTGATTGTTGCCATAAAAAAAATTGAAGCAATAATTTAATTTCTGTTGATTGCCATGCTGATTTTTAAAAAGCCTTTTAGAATGAAATGAAAAATATAAAGAATTCAATTAATTTCTGTTGCAAATGAACAATTATTTTTAGATAGTGCCTAATTCTAGTTCTCTTGGAGTCTGCTTCTGAAAGGAGAGCCTTTTCCAACTTACATCATTTGGAAGGAACACTGAGGTAAGCATCCAGATAGTCTTACTGTGAGACTCTCATTTTGTGTTGCAATGATGGACAACTCTCAAAGTCCACTGCAGGCCTCCAGAAAATAAGAAGGTAAGAACATATTTTCCTGATAGTGCACAGCCTCAATTGCTTCTCTGCAGAATGCGTTGCCTGCCACAGGAATGTGCTGCAAGTCCCACCTCAGCCTTGTTTCCAATAATTTATCATGTCTGGCAGTTCTAAGCCAGGGTTTGCCACTTGCCATGGGTTTTATTAAAGGTTGGGGGTTTTTTTGTTTGTTTGGGTTTTTTTACTTAGATGTTATAAAACAATATTCATATATCTACGCAAACGGTCAGAGTAAAGTGAAACAATTAGGGCCTTGTGGTGAGACTATTCATTTTTAGGTTAAGTTAATAGCAAGTGCTTTGACCTAGATACCTGTTACTCATGTTAACTGTATACTGCACATAGATTTTTGTGTGATAAATGTAATTCATACTGTGCAATGAAATATGAAAAAGTCAGAATTTCCAAAATTTGACATTTTCATACATTAGATGATGAAATATGCACAGAAAGTAAATGTTAGAAGGTGAACGTGGGGTTTTCGGTGGAAGGAAAAGAGCCCCACAAGGGAATAATTTCAGATTGTGATACAGTTTATGAAAAATTGAGATCACTTGAACTGTTTTTTTAGGTATTTCCCAAGTGTGCTTGTGCTACCTCTGACAATACTGCTACCACAGCTATCGAGTACATGCCATCTGGATATAAGGAGTCCCTACTTTATACAAAAGGTATTTCTTATTAGCTCTTCAGACATCACATTATAGACACTTTTATGTTTCCTGAAAGCCTTTTCTGAAGTCTTGCAAATGCTGCAAAGCTCAGCTGCTACTGACAATTCAGGAACATACAGGAGTTTTGTTTTGCTTTGGTTTTTTTGGATAATGTGAAATGAGTAAAAGTTACACACCTCATTTGTTTTTTCCTGACTCATCAATTCTAATTGATATATTTTTTTGTTTTACACTTTTTGGTAAACATCAAGAGTCCTGAGCCACAAATTGCTGAGAAGAATACTGTGACACACGAAATACTGGGAATAATTCTTAACACATGTTGACTTTGTATATAGTACCTATATTGATTCTAGCAGAGTTAATACAGTTTTAAACTTACAGAAGAGACAAAAGAATCACACATGGTGTTTGTTTTGTTATGTAATGCACATGCGTTGCCATGAAAGAGAAATATTGCCAAGAAGAAACATCTGAAGATGACAGTTCTTTGGAATAACACCTGCTGTTTAAGATTCATTTTGGAAGCAGTTAGCCCATCTTTATTCAGAGATCTTTTTTTTCAGAGTTTTTCCTGTGACTTAAGCGGTAGCTTTGCTAGGTGACCTCCTGGCTGACTGCACAGTTGCCATAATATATTAGCAAATAAGGTAACCTACATTAATGTTTTCAGCCTCTACTAAGATTTTGAAAATTGTAGGGCATCTTCTAAATAGATACTGTAAGAAGTAGGTGACAGTAAACATTTTGTATTTCCTGTTCATTGGATTTTTTTTTTTTTTTTTACTAAAAGCAACACTGTGTAGTGCAGCAATGTCTGGAGTAATGGTGACTTCAGTGAAAAGAAAGAAACTTATTTTTGAGTTTTCTGAGTTCATAGTAAGTGGGACATTTGGAATTTTTCTTTACTGTATTATTTGAAGACTGACCTCCACATCTGGGAATTCACTATTAGTAAACAGTAACCGTGCAACATCCTACTGTTCTTAACAATTTCCAAATCAAACTTTGGCTGATAATAAATAAGTGATTGTGCTACCTTTCAGCATCCCATTTCTTCAATATCAGTCAGTACTTTTCCAGAAAAGCCACTCAGAAAATTTATCTTGAACAAGTCCATCATTTATGACTTAGTGGTTTTTGCTGGAGGAGTGTTGCAATGTCCAAGTGAATGTGCAAATGACTGAAATTTTTAGCAAGTGAAATGGCTTGGCTTTGGATTAAGAGGTATTTACATGTGCTTTCACAACGAATAAATTCAAGTTCTTATGAAGTGAATGAAATTGTACTTATAACTTAAAAGCAAATGTGTTTGGTCCAGACTAGACTATTATTGCTTCCTTCCCCACTCAAAGGCAACATATTCATTAACACAAGTGCATTTTTATTTCAACCAATTTTCTTACATAGCTAGTGGCTTTTTCATCTTCACAGCCCATCACTGAAGAAAAAAGCTATGATTCTCAGAAAAACCATGAAATAAAGCCCTCTTGAAAATTTAAGTTAGATTCTTCTTATGATAGAACTTAGTTATTTTTTGAAGATTCCCTGGCTCAGGATAAAAGATAGCAATGTAATTTATACTTCAAATCTCAGTTATTATGACAGGCATGTGATCAATACTGATCAGATAGACTAAGCCTCTTGGTTTAGGAATTTCATGCAGAAATGCAGATTCTAATTAATAAATCTCTTAGATGGAGATAAGGTGCAGCAGATAAAGGAAATGATTCTTCAAACCCCCTCAAAAACCACCTGTCATAGTGAGATTGTCTAGGGAGCTACCCTCATTTGTGGATACAACATTATTTCTTCCCATGTGGTATCTATACTATGCTGTCCTTGTTTTTTGTAATGACATGAAAGCTATGAAAAGCTTTGGTTCTAGGCTTTTAACAAAGAACAGTCAGTGGAATGCCATTTTTTATCTAGATTTCTCTGAAAACTTGTTCACAGTAGCCAGTAAGGATAATTTTATGCAATGTTGGTCTTGGAGGATAATGGGAAAGGATGCACATTTATTTATTTAGAAACAGATGTGGCATTTTTTATAGGGGAAAAATATAATCATTGTGTTTGTTAGAATTTAGACAACAGGCATAAAATTATCCTGAGAAACAAAACTGGGGTTTCTCCAGATGACTGAAGTTATTTTTATGAATAAAGATCAACTTTGTCCCTTTGTAAAATGTCTGTGCCTTGGTGTTAGTAGCTGAAGTTAACACTGCCTTCATATACTGACACGCTTCCATTTGCGTATCACTTAGTTCTTACATATTCATGCCTGGCAAGTCTTTTACATTTTATTGTTCCATCACAGAGAGAGAGGACACACACTGAAACAGTATCATAGCTTTTTGCAGATGCGAGTTCTTCAGGGCTCTCCACTGAGAACTGGGAGTCTCCAGCTGTCACAGGGGAAAAGGGAAAGCAGATTGCCATGTGTTGGCATCTTCTCCATGCTTCAGACATCTTAATGTATCTTAATCTGTTGGTTTAACTTATTGCTAATGTAATTGAGATAAGTGTTCCAAAAATTTCTAAGAATGATCTTAATTATTACTTAGCAGTTAGAAAACTGCTAAGTAATAGCAGTTATTCTAACCATTCTGCTATTCTAGTCCTTGTAATGTAATCTGGGTGTTTATTTTAGTATTTGACATAATTGTTGAGACACCTTTTGTTTTCCCTTATTTTCTGCAAATGCATTCAGCATTAATGAAATCCTCTGTGCACTACTTATAAACAAACAAGCTTAAAAACAGTGAAAAATGAAGTTACTATAAAAAATTTTAAATAAAAAAGTAAATAAAATTAAACCCAATATCAAATACTATTATTTCCACAGGATACTGAACTTTTCTTTAGAAAAGGCAATATGGCAAAAACATCAGTACTGATCTCTTCCATCTGTTGAGTCCAAAAATACATGCCTTAAATATATAGTTACTTCTGAGACTGTAACGATCAAAAATTCCAGCAAGGGAAATTCTCAATAGCTCAAAGGAATAAAATGCCCCTCATACTCAGAGTGGATAAGGAACAGGTTGCTCAGAGAGGCTGTGGCATAACCAGTTTTGGAGATTTTCAAAACTTGTCCAAACATGGCTCTTGGCAATGTGATCTAACTCATCACAAAGTCCTCTCACCTCTGTAGGCTTTGTGATGAGAATTGATGCCACATTATCTGGCTGATTTCCCAACTGCTAATAGGCATACACTCTGTTTAGTGAGGTACAGTGGATAAAATTTGCCATCTGTTCACTTGCCAAAAGTCAGATGGTAGGAGCTGGAGATTTTGTAATATTAATCCAGTAAAATAGGAGAAGAAAGCTTGGTTATTGAGCTATCAATCCATGTACCCACCTCAGATTAGCATTAGAATTGCTGTGGCTACTATTTATTTATGCATGCAAGACTGTGTAACAGGCAACACTAAACAAGTATTTGTTGTTGCAATATGTATTTCTATTCATAAAGCTGAAGCTTTAACTGATACTTTCAATGCAGATTTCCTGGTTTTTTTAGGCTTCATTTTTTGTAAAGGCTTCCCTAATGGGTTTGAGCAAATCTTGCCACATAAATAGCAAAACCGCAAAGTTAAGTGTTACAGTGTTATATTTATGTTTTCTTTTTAGTAAATCATTATTCAGTGATGGAATCATCAAATCCTCTTACTTAATAAAGTGCTGCAATAATACACAAGGAGCCTCTATATATCAACCAGAACATGTTGTTTTTGATGACTTTCAGCTGAGTGAAACTACTGATTCCATTCACATATATCAAACCAGTCATGTCTATTCAATGTTGATATTTAGAAAAAATGGGTAGAAGGCATGGGTTCTTCTCTGAGGGGAATGAACATTATCTGTGTATTCAATGAATAGTAAGCAAATACCAAAATTTCTGTTTGTCCTGTATCTGTCCTTCTAGACACAGAACTCGTACGTCATGTAACTGTGTATGAGGTTTTTTGGGGTGTTGGTTCCCCCCTCCCTCTTCATTTTGGACTGTTTACCTTTTTAATTGAGAACACACAAGGAATGGTACCTACCAACACACAGCTCTGTTAATGTCATTTTAAAGTGCATCCTGTCTGTAAGGGAGGCTCAGGAAGACTAACAAAGGATTGTTTGGTAATAGACATGCAAAAATATGTTATGTTTATTTTTAAGTAATATCTCAGTAGTTAAAGTAACCACACATATGGTTGATAAAATATCTATTAAAACTGCTGCCTTTACAGGTTTTCCATTCTTAATTCTGTTCCATTTTCCTTTTATTTTAAAAAAATCTCTGTAGGTTTTACTGAAACAGGATATATGACACAGATGTGGCTTGCTGGGGTTCTTTTTCAGGTGAAATCACATTAATACAGTAGCAATTTTTTGATCTACTAGGCTATATATTTATGTTTGTTAGGAAAGCATGTTTGTAAAGAGCAGTAGAAATTTCATTTACTCAGATATATATGCTATAACAATATGATTTAAAAAATTAATGGAGTTCTTCAAGTTCCTTAGTAAACACTTTAGTCAATTAGGAAATTATTTAACCGCATACGAGCTATTTTCTTATGTTTTTTAACACCCCTTATAGTTGTGATTCACTTTTCTTTGTTTTTTGCTGTGCAGAAATCATTATGACCATTATGAAAAGTGAAGTAGAAAATGGATATATCATCCTGGCTATATTGTATAATTGTTATAGAGAACATTTAATACCACTGATTTGCATGATTGTTCTTATATTTACATACACTAAGAGCACGAGCTGATTAACCAACGCTTTTGCTCAAACCTTAGTTATTCAGCTGTGGTTTATATATACAAAAGCATAATAAGCTAAGTCTTTTAAAACTTCAATTAAAAAAAAAAATCATAAATGAAAGTTTATTACCTAACAGAATGACAGTGGGACCTCTGTTCACAATTTCTTGTCATGTTTTCTTGCATTGCCACTTCCCTATGATAGGAATGGCTTTGAACAGCCAACACTGCACAAAAGAAGTAAACAAATAAATAAAATATAAATTGCCATTTTCTATAGTTTTTATAGTTTAACTAATTAACAATTTTTCCTCCTATCTGAAGCTAAATAGACCATAAAATGAGAATTCAGTAATTTTTGACTAAAACTCTTCTACTTCAAACACTAGGATATGCAGAAATCAATTAAGTGGTGAAGAACTTTCAAGTCATTGTGGAAGATAAGTTGTATTAACATGTTACTTGAGGTTAAAAAAATTGTCAGGAATGAATTTGAATTTGGAAAACAAGAAAAAATGGCATGAAAGCACTTGTTCAATAAAATTAATGCTATGTTGCTCAGGTATTGCAGGAAACACTTCTGTAAGAGTTGCTTTATTCTAGGCCTCAGTGCAACCTCTTCTTATAATGGAAAGAAACAAACCTTCCAAAGTAAGTTTGTATCTGTGACAAACATTACTGCTAAGTCACTAGCTTGAATATACATGGGATACAATTAAATATGTAAAGAGCTATAGAGACACACGTAATTGCACTGGTCTTTGGGGGCTGACAGCTTTTATTGCGAGATAAGAAAAGAGTTTTGGGTTGATGATTTTGGTTTTCAGCTCTGACTTAAAACTGTAAAAACTTCTCATAATAGCTGGTCTCTTCTTATTACATCATTCCCATTTACAGGGGCAAAAGTGTGCTCAGTTGGCAATAAACAACAACTCCTGTCTTCCAGGAAACAACCTGGCATTACTCCTTGGTATGCTGAATTCTGCAGTCACACAGAAGTTGTGTGGATTGGTACCTGGCATTCACAATTCCCTTCTACACCTTCCCTCCCTAACTTAATGACGTATTAGAGAGGCTCTAGTCAATGCTGGTTTTTTATATAGCTTTATTTAAAGTCATTTAAAGCATGCCTCATTCTTCCACAGTTTTAGATTATTTTAATGCTATCTATGCATAAAAAACCTGTAGTGTAATCTTAGCTGTTAAACTAATCATGTCAGAATCACAACGTGTTTAGTTTGAAGGCACAGAGACAGACTTACGGTCCCCGAAATCACCTCTGGGCTGCCACAGTTACAGTTCTCATAAAGAACAAAAACAGCACTAACAATTCAACATAAAACCCATTTATCCACATTCAGGCATAGACCAGTTCTGCAAAAGGGCTAGAATGCACCATGCTCAGATGATTTTGAGCAATCCTTTGCGGCACAAGGGTCTGACTTTTACTCATTGAATCTTTGATGTTAAAAATGTTTGCAGAAAAGGTAGGCATATATATATAGTAATGGGGTACAGGTGTGGCATTTGTCTCTTACAATGTGAAAAAGGTGCTAAATAATAAATCTTCTTGTGCTGCTTGCATGCTCTGGACTGGTCTCTGTGGTTTATCACATATTTAACAAACTGAAAATGCATTTGACGCATCATTATTTGGATGAGGGTGATCTCATGTATCTGTTCGCTATTCAAATCAAGTAAAAACAAATCCAAGCAGAGCTCTTCAGATTTTCCTCAACCACAGCAAGAGGGAGCTTGCACGCCTGAAACACAGACTGTAACAGAACCAGAGGGGTAACAGTTGCTGATGGACCTTTGCTTTATTAGTTTACTTAAATCTTTTCCTTAAACTATTCCTGGTTTTGTAATATCTTCTTGCATTAAGCTCCACAATATATCTGTATGCTGTTTAAAGTAGTATTTGTCTCACCCTGTTAACAGTCTGATCACATTCATGTGGTCTGGATGTGTTTTCATATATTTCTGAGGTTGAATCCTATTGCCAATATTAATTTCCTTTCTCTGGAACAAATGTTTAGACTGTCTCACTGTGAGCTTCAAAGTGCTGTTCTTCCATGAATAACGGAGCTCCTATGAGTTCAGAATGACTTTACATAACCGGTTTGAGATTAGTCCCCCTCAGATTTAAAAACTTGTTCCAGAGTTGACATCGCTACCTGCAGGATCACCACACCGAGTAGCATGCTCTTACCTACTTTCTCTGCAGTGCTGTTATTAACTCTAAAAAATCTGGGGTTTACAGTCGACATTCTTACTTGTTATCCCTTAGCCTGTGAGTTTTCATGTCACTTGAACTTGGCTAGATTAAGAGAAATGGTAGTTCTCTCATGGACCGTAAGCACCAGCCAGGTTCTGCCTGACCCCAGCTGAACCGGCGCAAAAAGGCGTTCGCCCTGGAGGCTGCATTCAGCACGCGCGTGTATCCTAAATAAAAAGCCGAATAGGAAATAACGGCACTATCGCACTGAAGCCGAGTGGTTGCGTACATAAGTTATTAGGCGGTACCTCAGGCATACACGCAGCTTTCGGCAGGAATCGCCTGAGGGGCACCAGGCCGGGCGCCCCGTCAGCCTCCAGTCAAACCCGCCTGCCTTTCCCGGGGCTGCTGAGGAGGCGAGATGGGGGTGCCGGTAAGAGACAGGAAGGTTTCCGCAGCAGCGCTTAGCACACGGAGGTCGCTTCGGCCCCGGAGGAGCCGGGGGAAGCCTGGCAAGCGGCCGCGCTCCTGCGGAGGCACCGCGCTGCGCCGCGCGGGGGCGCCGCTCGCCGAAGCGCCGGCCCCTCCCGCCGCCGCCGCCACAGCCACCGTGGCTCTCAGGCGCCACCGGCCCTCGGCCTCGGGAAACGCGCCCACGGGTCAGTCCACGCACCGGGGACCAGCCGCGCAGCCGC
>NW_010972775.1:4831764-4832255 GCF_000737465.1 Haliaeetus leucocephalus
GCTGTTATTAACTCTAAAAAATCTGGGGTTTACAGTCGACATTCTTACTTGTTATCCCTTAGCCTGTGAGTTTTCATGTCACTTGAACTTGGCTAGATTAAGAGAAATGGTAGTTCTCTCATGGACCGTAAGCACCAGCCAGGTTGAACTTGGCTAGATTAAGAGAAATGGTAGTTCTCTCATGGACCGTAAGCACCAGCCAGGTTCTGCCTGACCCCAGCTGAACCGGCGCAAAAAGGCGTTCGCCCTGGAGGCTGCATTCAGCACGCGCGTGTATCCTAAATAAAAAGCCGAATAGGAAATAACGGCACTATCGCACTGAAGCCGAGTGGTTGCGTACATAAGTTATTAGGCGGTACCTCAGGCATACACGCAGCTTTCGGCAGGAATCGCCTGAGGGGCACCAGGCCGGGCGCCCCGTCAGCCTCCAGTCAAACCCGCCTGCCTTTCCCGGGGCTGCTGAGGAGGCGAGATGGGGGTGCCGGTAAGAG
>NW_010972775.1:4832265-4904075 GCF_000737465.1 Haliaeetus leucocephalus
CCGCCCCGGCAGCCCGTCCGGCGCTGGGCCGCGCCGCGCCCCCGCCCCGTCACCTGACTGCCGGGGACGCGCCCGGCGCTGGTTTACCCCGCGCCGTAGCCCAGCACCCCCTCCTCTCCCTTTCCCTCACACTCCCCTGCCCTGCCGGTGGGCCGTGGCTGGCGTGCGGTGGAGCCCGCCTCCGCCATGGTGCTGGAGTCGGTGGTGGCGGATCTGCTAAACCGCTTCCTGGGCGACTATGTGGAGAACCTGAACAAGTCTCAGCTCAAGCTGGGTATATGGGGTGGTAAGGAGCCCCTTCCCTCTCCCGCCTCGTCTCCGCGGCGTTGCGGGGCCGCCGCTGTCAGCGGGGGTGGGCGTTTTCTTGCGGCGGGGAGCGGGTCTCGTTGGCTGCGGGCCCCCCCGCCGTGAGGAGTTGGCGGGCTGTGGGACCGCCGTCCCCTCTCTGAGGGGCAGTCGGTCTGTGGGTTTGCGGCCCCCTGGGACGAGGGGGCGAGCTGCGGAGCCGCGGCCCTCCGTGAGGGACGGTCGGTCAGTCTGTGGCCCCCGCGACGGAGCGTCGGTCGTTCTGTGCCTGTGGCCTCTGGCCCCTTCTTCTCCCTCCCTCCTCGGGAGGGTCGATCGGGTCGGTCTGTGAGGCTGCGGCTCCTCGCGGTAGCGGCCGCCCCCCCCGCCGCCCTGCAGGCTCTCCCCGGCGGCGGCCGCAGGCTCCGGCCGTTGTGCCGCCGTGGGGCGAGGGTCTGCCTGTGAGGGGAGCTGGGGCCAGATCCTCGCGCGGTGACAGGGCGCCAGGTTGTGTGGGGAAAAAGAGCAAAGTTAGGGTCTCCCTCCACGCGAGGCCGGGTCTTGGCCGCCCAGCTGTGGCAGTTACTCCGAGAGGCTGAGGCGAGGGGTGGGCACGCTTCGGCTAGCCTCGGAGTGCTCTGGGGCAGGAAACCATCGGCAAGCTAAAAAACCCCTTCTTTTTTTTCTTCTTTTTCTAAGCTTTCTTGAGAGTATCCTGGGTGGAAGCCCGAGTGTGCTGTCGGGTCTCTCTGCGGTGCGGTAGAGCATGGGGTGGCTCATGCGTGGTGGCCCCAGGAGGAAGGGGAGGCCTTGGTTGTGGTGCAGCTGATAGGGTGCTTGGGGAACTATGTCTTCCACATGCTAATTTCTCGCTGTAGATAATGTGTATTAAGCAGATGTGATAGTGCAATAATGTGGAGTAGCTGTTCTTAGTGACTATACCGAGCATTACAGTTTACTACCCTGTAGGTGTGCAAAAAAAACAGTTGAAGTACTGTCTAGAGAAGGCTGGCTATTTTAGGTGCTTTCTGTACGTAACGAACGACACTTCTCATCATCTTATTTTTGCTCTTGCCATGGTAGTAAGTATTTGAGCATTTATAAATTATTAATACCTATATTAAAAATGGAATGTAGTTCTAAAAAGGAATTTGGCATTAAAGCACTAAGAGGTGTATTATCTGTGCTTTCCTCACGTATAATTCTGTGTGCCAGCATTCCCTTTGGAAATCCTGTTGGCGTTGCCAGTGTCAGGAAAAGTTAATGCGCCTGTGAAAATAGGCATGCTTTTTTGTGGCTCTATGATTCATTATTTTTCTGTAATGTAAAATTGTCAAAAACAAGGTACAATTTTCCTAGTCTACACTACCTTGATAGAACTGTAATTATCATTCACAACAAAGGGAATAGTAAGAAAGATTTCCTATTATTGTAGGTGTATTTTTAGAGTAGAAACATGTAGACATCTAAATTGGTGATATTTTTGTAATCTCTTCTACCATGAAATTTTGTCTGAATGATCGGTATTTAATGACTCTTACAAATTAGACACTTATTGTGCTGTTCTGTAACTGGGGTAAGGTTTTCAGATTTTATCAGTGTGTACTTGGGAGGGTTGTAGTTGTGTTCCTTGTTCCACCTTACATAATAGTTTAAGTCACTTGTTCTGTACTTCTCTTTCTTCTAAACAGGTAATGTGGCACTTGACAATTTACAGATAAAGGAGAATGCATTAGTAAGTATTCTAATAATGTTAAATTTTTTTTTATGGGTCTAAAGACTAAGTCATGGGATAAAATATTACTGTAGTATCACGTTAACTCAGTATGCCTTCTTTACTGGTTATTGCGAGTAAGTCCTAGGTTAACTGTTTCTAATTTTGCTTGTGTTACTGGAACAGAGAAAGAAAAGAAGCTGTGGTTGAAAGGGTAAGTGTGCTCCTTCATAAGAGAAAAACAACTTATGAGAAGTTAGCAATAAGGTTTTGAAGTAGGTTTCCCAGTGTTTTAGGCATACATGCATATACAACCTGTCCTAGTGTTTGAGGCTTGGAATGATAAAACTTTAAGATATTGATGTGTTTCTGTTACCATTTTGGTCATCCTGTAGAACTCAAAGGATTTAATTTCTGCTGTGACTGCTACTGTATAATCATACTTCTAAGTCATAGGGTTTTTTCCTCACTTGTATGCCCATGCAGTAGATGTTTGTATGTTTCTGAATGATTTACTATATCTCATGGGTTTGCATAGGCCTATGTATTCTTTTTTTTTTTTTTCCAGCTTTGGTTGCATAAATCAGTTTTTAAGGCCTCACTCCTACAAAATGATTGATCTAATTGAAGTCTTCTGAAAGACAGTGGTTCCTTTCTCAGTTGTTGGTGTGGGGATGAAGGGAGAAAAAGTTCATCCTTCTACATCAGCTGATGGGATTGAAACTTATGTTTATGACTTCCTGTGTAAATTGATGCTTGTTAAAACTGGCAGGCATTAAGATGTGTACTCTCTGAAAGTAAATACGGTTATTCAAATGCTCCATTCTATTCCTTTTAAAATAGGGATGACGGAGTGAAGGAAAAACAAGAAATAACTTGCATTAAGTACCCATAACCTTGTCTGAAAAAAACTTGGCTGATTTTTATGTTTTTTGAGTGAATGAACACCTGTACTACTGAGAGATTCTCACTGCAATCTTTAATGTGTTTTAAAACTGTTACTCTTCTGTGAATTGAAAACATGTTGGATCTTTATATGACCAAATAATTGGTTTCTCTTCATTGTTCTGAAATTTCATAGTTTACCTGCCCATTTCATCCATTCCTGATAACTTTGTTGTACTTTAAAATTCTTGATAAAAATATCTTTGTAATCTGGTAGTTGAAAAAGGGAGGAAGAAAGTGTTACCTACTCTGTACATGTCTTTCTATCTTATGATGACAGCAAGGTTGATAACAGTTCTAGCAGTTCCGACTTACAAAAATGCATAGTCATGTATGTGACTGACCAGAGCTGAGAGGGAGCTAAGACAAATTCAAGAACTGAAAACGGGATGTTTCTGGCCGCTTTACAATTGCAATATGTTAGATTTCTATGCAGAAGTAATTAAAGGAACGTCAATATTGAACACCATTTTTAGAGAAGTCATCTATACCTTCTTGAAGAAGGGATTAAAGCAATGTGATATGGTCCAACTTTTCTAGTTTGCATGTCTGCTGCCATCTGGGTTGTTTTTGTTTTCCTATTAAGGTTTTCAACCAGAAAACAACTAGCTTTTAATTTCTGTATGTAGATATAGTACTTCTCAAATGCAGGAAAAGAAAATCCTTTGGAAAAGGGAGATGAGCAAATAGTTACTTTTAGTGTTAAGTTTTCTGAGTCCATTTTTCTTTTTTCCTTAGTCATAGTAAAAGAACATTTAATTAAAATGGAAGTTTGTCAGACCTCAGTCAAAATTTAGGCTTCAGCTTGTGCAAAGTCAACTTAAGAAGATTAGTGTAAGCTTTCTAAAATAAAATTGTAAAAAATTATTTTACAAATTAATTCTTGGGTACCTTGAAAATGTAATCATTTTTTTCCCAAAATACGTTAGAGAGAGAATTTGCTGACACAAAGTGCTGAAATGTTGTTCTGTGAGATATGTGCTTTTATCTTTTGAGGCTGTTGTTTTGTTTTGTGTGACTTCAACTATAAAAATACAGGAGTATAATGGGGCAGTTGCTATTAATGTTCCTTTTTTACTTTGTTAAAAACTTGTAGTAGTGATAGTAATGAATTCTTTCTGATGGATTTCTCCAGCTTTATCCTATTTTTCAATCATAATGAAAAATGACTGATGGCAAACTATGACCTAAGCTCTTTAGCAACTTGTTAAATGTTTCTCAGCTTATATTATTAGTCATTACCACTAAAAAGCTTGACCTCTGAGCTGCTTTACTTGTGAATTTGTATCCTGTATCCAGCTGGTCACAGCTCTTAAAATCTTCAAAGCTAATATTGCCTGTTTCTTCTCAGTTATAGTCTTGAAGCATTTTCAGTAAATCATCTTTTTTCATGTTAACATCAAACCCCAGCATGCTCATGGTTTTTATTTCATGCTAATATGTTGTTTTAGCAACTGTAAAATATCTTTAATTTCTAGTCTTTCCTTCATATCCACCCACCCCCTACCCCCCCTGGAATTTAATCTTCTGAAAACTAATTTTTCAAGGTCAGGCTCATGGTCCTGTCCTTTCAGGAGACCAAACTGAGCTGGTCCCATTAGAATTCAGCTGTAGGTCACAAATGCAGTATTAAATGGGGTGGATTTGGTTGCTGGTATCTGCTTCTACATGACTGCTCCTGGCTTTACGGAGAGCAGAGATCTGTCTTTGCTCTCACAATTTGTTTCAACCTATTCTTATGCCTGTTCTTACTACTAAAAACAGAGTTTAGAGATCAAACTATTTTAAGTGAGTCTGTTTTCTCTTTCTCTCCTGATATATTTCAATGAAAAATAAAAACTGAGAAGAAAGCTTCCAGTTAAGCTTATTGACCAGATTCTTAACATGAAGAACAGGAAGAAATATTTGGGAGGTCCTTAAGAGCAGTTGTCACCAGGAAGAATTTAAAGCCCAGAAAAGGGTTAAAATACTCCATAGCTCTTGCTTTTCAATTGTTTCTTTGAGGTGCTAAAAAAGAACAAGCCATGGAAATATTGTCACAAGTTTAGTCACTTAACTAAAGGTCGTTGATGTTAGGCTCCTAATTGCAGCTCAGAATACTTTTTAAAAACTGTGGAAATCTGGCAGAGATGTTAATTTGGATATTAATCTTCTTTTTTGGAGCAGCCCTGTTAAATGTTTTTAAGTTGTTGGAAAAGTGGTGGTCAAGATCTACTATAACTAGTACGTGGGAAGAGAGAAGCGGTTAATATCAGTCTCATTTGGGAAAATGGGTTTGCTTTTTATAATCTTTGAGATTAGGACTTCTGTTAAGGTCTTTGAATTGTGGTTAACTTATTTGAGAAGAATACTGAAGTGGAAGACAGTTCTGGAATCTTGATGTTTTAACTTATTTTTTAATCTTTCCTTTATTTATTTATTTTCTCCTACTTCCTCTTTATTTTGTCCCTCTCTTTATCATCTTGATATTCCTGTGGTTATATTCCTTTTTTTGCTGTACACTATATAGGATAGAGACTTCATGAGGCTTTGATTAATGGTAATAATTATTCACTTGTCACATGTTCCTCATCTTTATGAGCCTATATTGTTCTTGACATTTGGCAGGCATTTTGCAAAGAACTTCTCAGTATTGTTAGTGAGATTTTTTAATATGTTTGTAAATACTAAGTGCGATTATCAAAAAGAAAAGACCTATGTGGCATGTTAATAAAAATGTAAAATTAAATTCTTGTATATAGATAAAATGTTACTTTTTAGTAACTTTTGGAGTGAGGCATTATCATACTTGTAGGAGAAAATTGCCAGAAATGTGTAAATGCTTAGTTTTAAGGCTTTCTACAAGCCTAACCATGTTTATTTATGGATTCCTGAGTTTGCGTGAGTATTGCTAAATAATTAAAACTCTGTCATATGGAGAACCGTTTCTGTTCTGGAACTTCAGTTCTGGGAAAATAGTTTTAACAGAAGTAAAGATAATTTTGCTGTATAAACCAGCTTATCTTTAAAATACATGGATCTGTTTAATACTTTATTTTTTTCTTTACAGAGTGAACTGGATGTACCTTTTAGAATAAGAGTTGGTCAGATAGGTAAGTTTTTGTTTCAATGTGAGTACTGAAATGGAAATTTTAGTACAGGCCTTAAGGTCAGTTCTGCTTCTGAATATCTTTTATCAAGCTTTCTTAAGTGATCTCTGTAATAGTAATTGCTGTTGAAACTAGCATAGAAGTCTGATATGACTGTCCTGGATAAATCATAAAATGTTATCTGGGAAACCCTGTTTGTGTAACTTTACAGCCTGGTATGAAAAACATGTCTGAGAGTTCTTCCTAGACACATGGATGGTCAAGGGATCTGTTTAGTATAGGCAGAGTGTGTGGCTCTTTAAAGGACAGGTAGCAATATGAAGAATTTTAAGTAAAATGCCTGAAACTGGCAAACATGCCAAGGGTTTAGGAACTTAGATACATGGTTTTTTAAAAATTCTAATAGAATAGAATAGAACCATTAAGTTCGGAAAAGACCTCTAAGATCATTGAGTGCAACTGTCAACCCAAGACCACTGTGCCCACTAAACCATGTCCTGAAGTGCCACGTCTACACGTTTTTTGAACACCTCCAGGGATGGTGACTCCACTGCTTCCCTGGGCAGCCTGTTCCAATGCCCGACAACCCTTTCAATAAAGAAATTTTTTCTAATATCCAATATAAACCTGCCCTGGTGCAACTTGAGGCCATTTCTTCTCATCCTGTCACTAGTTACTTGATAGAAGAGAGCAGTACCCACCTCGCTACAACCTCCTTGATAAGTGATAAGGTCTCCCCTCAGCCTCCTTTTCTCCAGACTAAACAGCCCCAGTTCCCTCAGCTGCTCCTCGTAAGACTTGTGCTCCAGGCCCCTCACCAACTTGGTTGCTCTTCCTCTGGACACGCTCCAGCGCCTCAATGTCTTTCCTGTAGTGAGGGGCCCAAAACCGAACACAGTACTCAAGGTGCAGCCTCACCAGTGCTGAGTACAGGGGGATGATCACGTCCCTGCTCCTGCTGGCCACCCTATTTCTGATACAGGCCAGGATGCCGTTGGCCGCCTTGGCCACCTGGGCACACTGCTGGCTCGTATTCAGCCAGCTGTCAACCAGCACCCCCAGGTCTTTTTCTGCCAGGCAGCTTTTCAGCCACTCTTCCCCAAGCCTGTAGCGCTGCATGGGGTTGTTGTGACCCAAGTGCAGGACCCGGCACTTGGCCTTGTTGAAGGTGTCAGCATTGCTTTTTCACATGAAACGTTTGTTGGAGATGAATGTGTGTTGTGTTTCTTCTTTTACTTCCCTGGGAAAATCACGTTCATCCCAGTGAACTGAACTCCAGTCATGATCTCAGGTTTTGATCTGAAGTCTTCTGACTCAGACTGCATCTTCTTGCTTAAATCTATGACTTACATTTTTCTCTGCATGTATTTTATCACTTCAGTGGCTTTATAGAATGTTTAGGCCCATACGGTTTCTGCTTACCTTCTAAGGTGTTTAGGACATCAAGATATAGGGTTAATGCTCTTCAATGCCTGAGGTACTGTTTGGACTACGCACAGCATAGATTTTTGGTTTGATGTAACTGTATCTGCTTTGTTTAGATAAACTTACTCTGAAGATTCCTTGGAAGAATCTCTATGGCGAGGCAGTTGTTGCAACTCTAGAAGGCTTGTACCTTCTAATAGTTCCTGGAGCAAGTATGTAAACTCTTCAATGACACAGTTACATAATGGAAGAGAAAAATATCTAAGGGTAGCATGTAAATGAGTATATAATAGCAAGTAGATCATGTAAGCTGCCATTTTTATATGCTGTTCCCTCAGGGAAATCTCTAGACAAATGTTGGCAAGTTAGTGGAAGAAGGGTGGGAGAAAACAGCACCTGTTGCTTTTATGGAAGTCCTTGGTTGTGTCCATTCCAAGTGTTTATCCTGAATCCACTTTTCTGGCATGGGTTAGATCTTTTGACTGTTACATGATATAGGTCATCTGCTTCTAAGTGACAACAATTGAAAGTAGTAATTCCATTATAACTGTTTTTAGGGACAGGGAAGAGGATCAGAGAACTTGATTAGTTTTTTCTGAAATAAGAACCTCTGGTATATTAAGAAAACTTGCAAGTTTCTAGAGCGTCAAATATATGTGTAGTAGAGCTTACACACCTGCATTGTGTGGCACAGACCACACTTCAGAGTCTGAATTTCCATGGAAGGGTTCTCCTGTGAAGTAATACTTAAACGTTCATATGATCCTTTTGTTTCTTACTGTGTAAAAATAGCAATTTCAGAGGCTGGGTGCAGCTTTCAGCAATTAAGCCTAGAACAGCCTTTATCTCAAACAAGGCGTTTTGCAACATAATGTTGAATATGGTGTGCATTGCTTGATTATGTATTTACATAACTTGAAATTTAGGATTAAAGCTGTCCCAACTTGGCTTACAGGCATTAAATATGATGCAGAGAAGGAGGAAAAATACTTGCAGGATAATAAACAAAAGGAACTGGCAAGAATTGAGGAAGCCTTGCAGAAAGCGGCAGAAAAAGGTACTGTGCTAATAATACAAATCTCCATCGGAATTTGAGGACTTAGACTGTGCTATGAAAGAAAAGTCCAGTTTTGTGATTGACTTAAAAATTTTTTTCAAGTGTCTAGCTAATCTTACAGTGCTTTGAAAAGCCTTTTTCCTCTAAAGCTTGAAAGAAATGTTATTTGTTTTGTTTACCTTTCATTTATCCAGTCAACTTCCATTGGAAATGGGAATTTGATAATCTGGTATGTGTTTTTTTTTTTTTTTTTTTTTTTTTTTTCCTTAAAGCTCTAGGGGGAAAGGACCAAGGGTAGAGAAACTGCATTGGATGAGGCTAATGTTATCTTGCTTTAGAGCTTCAGTAATAGAAGTTTAATAATGTGTTTGAGGTGCATGTGACAGGTTGTTCTTTGCTTAAAGGAACCTTTAAGCAGAGTGGTAAGGTTAGTAAATTTTTACTTAGCAATAATGCTTTAGTTTCAGTTTCTGCTGTCCTTTTATGATATACTGCATTTTGACTGGTTTGAGAAATGAGACTCTTGAGCAGGAAATAATTCGTGACACAAGAAAACAATTGAACATGAACATAGGAAACTTTAGTTAAACTTTTGGCTTGGGTCATTAAAATTTGAACTTTCGTTTATAGGTTAAAATAATTGATCATTTCAGTCCAGGTAACCTGATTTGTGGTTTGGGTTGGGTTTTTTTGTTTGTTTGTTTATTTATTTTGTCGTAACAAATATGTTTAACAGAATTATGGTATAAATTAGGCTTGTTTGGACAGAAACCAAGGTCAGAACCAATGACAGGTAACTACAGATGGTAGAGGAAAAAGTTACTACTGAAGTTTTGTTTGAAGTGAGACCTTTTTGTTGGGTAGTGTAGTGATTCTTAAGATTCATCTCTAGGATACCTGTAATGCTGCAAGTCATTTGCCTTGGAAAAGTTACTGGAAATGAAGTGATGCTTACAACACTTGGAAAAAGATAGTTTGATTGTAATCTCTTTGCTTATTTAATTTTCCAGTTACAGGACTCTCTGCTGCCTTGTTCCTGCTTTGCTAGTTTGAGATGTACATTTGCAGTTTCCTTCAAACAGCAATCTGGCAATCCATTTACAGTGAAGAAAGAAGCCTTGCTATATTTTTTGTCTTTAATATGCCAGAAACTGTATGAGAGCTAAGGCAACTTCAGTGAATGAATTTTGCAGCCATTACTTCATGCTGGGGCAAAGGAATGTTCATAGAGGTTTAACCTTGGTTATGTAGGACTTGGATACTGTAAAGTAGCAGTGCTTCAGCCATTACTCTTTGCACCAGTTTTAATGGGATGAAGGGATAATGTAACAAGAAGAATTTAACCTAATGGGCGTTGCTTGAGGAATTCCAATTCTGAAACTTCATATAATTAAGAGTGAGTCTGTGCACCTGCAACAGTTCTTTTTTTGAAAGAAACTTAGTACATCCAGCATTTGTAAGGCTTTGGGGAAAAAAAAAATCATATAAAAATGATACCTCAGTAGCTCAACTCCATATATAAAGAACTAGAATTAATTTTAGTCATGTTTTGCAGTTTTAAACTTTCAGCCTTGTGACGGAAAAGCTAGAGGAACATTCAAACTGGATTATTTTAAACTGTAGTTAACCTCTCAGTCATACTGCAGCATGATTCTTATGGGTCCTTTCCAACTTGAGATATTCTATGATTCTGTGATCATATCTCAGTGGTAGCTATTTGTGTTTCTGGTGTTGTACTAGAATATTGTACTCAGGAGGACTTGTGTAGTTGCATGAGCAGATCCCTTGCTTTTGCTAGATACAGAGGTCTTAGGGCTCAAGTTGCTCTACTGCACTGTAAACTTCTAAGGGATTCAGCTTTTTCTGTAGACTTTTAAGAGCACATGATAGCTGGTGAAAATCTAGGAAATACCTAGAATAGAAACTTACCGTGGTCCATGAATTCTCAGCTGTACTTGCTTTTCTGATTAGTACTCAGCTTACCTCAATGTGTTTAGAATCTTGATTCTGTACTTGCATTTATTTAAGAGTCTCTTGGCATAAACAGTCCTGGGGATATTTTCTTTAGACATGCTATTCAGATACTGAGCAAAATGGTGATGTCACTGTGTGGTTAGTGTAGTTTGATGGGGAAGTGATGACAAGCTCTGCTGACAAAAGTGGACAAAACATTATTTTCTTTTTTCTAAGCTATTAAAGTCTGTCAGTATCAAAACTCATATATGGAGACTAAAGCTTGCAGCTCTTGTCTTTTACTGGTTGTAAGTAAAATCAAAATCACATAATTTGCCTATGTAGATAATCTTTGAAACTAGATATTCTGAATTGACTCAGGCTGTCTGATACCTAATGGAAATACTAATGTGTCATACAGGTTTTATAAACTTAACATTAAATCTGGAGCTGATTTCCTTCTTTTAAACAAAATGCATTTTTTTGGTTATTTGCTACCATGTGGACCAAGGCACTCATTCACAAGATTCGTTGTATGGGTTGGAGAGCCTGGTATACAAGGACACTAAGCCTGGTGGGTATGCATCGTTAGTTACATTTTGCACATGCATGATGGGTATGCAGCTCACATTTTTAAAAACAATCCCCACCGAAGCAGCCAAATGTAGAAATGAGAAAACAATACTTGTTTGGTAAGCATCCACATGTTGGTGGTTCTAGAAATTAGATTTTAATGACTGTGGATTCAAGTGGAAACTTGTAATGACTAGTCCTGTCTTAATTGAGTGGCTGTTCAAGATGACTAAGAGACCATTTAGAAAGACTTCCATCAACCATCTTGAGCTCGAGAATGTTATAAAATGCTGACAACACTCTACTGTAGTTTTAAAACACTGTCTTTAGCTGTTTTGAGAATAGAGGGTAATTATCCTTGCTTAAAGTGTCTGGGCTTAAGATACACAAGTTCAGGCTGTCTTGAAACTGTGGACAGGCAAAATGAACCACAGCAGATTGAAGGCATTTAGCATGCTTTTCCCTGCTTCTGTTTATTTGGATTGCTCTCAACTTAGGCAAGGAAACAGTTTCCATTGAAATCCAGAGGAACTGTTATTATGTTGTACCTGCTGTATATTTATCTTCTTGAACCAGATTTTCAGAAATTTATTCTTAGCCAAAATTACTTAGTGGGCTTTTATCTGAGCGCAGGTTTAGAATGAGCTTAAAATCATACATTTAGTGTCTCCATAGTAATGGATGCAAGTAATCAAGAAGAAAACCATGTTGCCTTAGTTTTGTCATACATGGGAGTGAAAGCCTGAGAACTACAAATTCAACAGTAAGTGAAGGAAGCTCTCTTTTTAAAATATCATTTATAGATGATTACTTGTACTGTTAAAAGGAACTATCCAAAAGAAAACATTGTTTCTCTTTGGCATAGTTTTTCCTTTTTGTTATTTGTAGGGTGATCACCTTACCTGCAAGACAGGTTGAAATCTTGGCAGGCACTTCCTTCTCCTTTGTTTGAACAGGCATGCAAATTACATAAAGTTCCACAGAGTTAAATACGCTGCTGTACTTGCTTCCTTCTTGCTTTAGTGGGATACACACTTCTCATGCTACAACTTCTTAAAGTTAAGCATAGGCAGCCCTATTGCTAAGTGTTGTGGTTTCAGCCCAGCCGGAAACAAAGGACCACGCGGCCGCTCGCTCACTCCTCCCGCCCCCCTCCGGTGGGATAGGGGGGAAGACGGAGGAGAGAAAAAAAACCAAAACTGGAACCTCGAGGGTTGAGATAAAGGCAGTTTACTGGAACAACACAAAGAAATTGCAACAACAACAACGGTACTAATGAAAGAGTATACAAAAAGAGTGATGCACAGTGCAACTGCTCACCACCCAGGACCCGACGCTCTGCCACTTCCCCCACCGAAAGTAGAGACCACCCCCCGGCCCGCTCCCCATTTATATACTGAGCATGATGTCCCATGGTATGGAATAGCTCCTTGGCTAGGTCAGGTCAGCTGCCCCGGCTATGCCCCCTACCTCCCAGGTTCCTGTAAAAAATTAACTCTATCCCAGCTGAACCCAGGACACTTAAGTTGTTTTCCCCTATGTGGCCAGAGGGGGGAAGGAAATAATGCAACTTGCCATAGAAATATGGAAATATATGAGCATTAATTTTATTCATGAAAGGGTTGTGATTGTGTGGGTCGTAATTTGTGTGTAAATAGTAAAATTGAATTTCATATAAAGCTTTTAAAGAGTCATCATTTTTGTATGCCTTGTTTGCAGTTACTGTTATCGTTCTTTCAGATCACTTTCATACCATCCTGTTGATTGCTTGAGAATCATATTGAAAAGTGCTCTTTGGATTTCCTCGTACATGTCAAATATCTTAATGTGGAAGTTACGCTCTTGTATTGTAGAAGCCTCTTCTGGATTTAAACTTCCATACTTTTTTTTTCCCCGTGTGTGTATTACTAACTGTTCAGTTATGACAATTACACTTTTGCCTGAGGTCATTAAATAAAAACCAAACACTTGGATTACAGAAAAACTTATTCATCAAGGTTTCTAATAAGCAATCATGGCTCTGTTTTTAGCTCCCTTTTGTACATAAGTGATCTGGAATTATGCTATACAGTGCACTTGTAAAGAAGTCTGGGTATGTATTTGCTGAGAAGCCTGGTGATTATTTGTAATTCCTTGAACTCTTGAGACGTTGCATAAGGAATATATGAAAGCTCAGTTAAATGCCTTGACCTTACAATTGGCAGGACAATTGATTCAGTAGAAATTTGGATACTTAATCTAAAGTTTTTACTGGCTGCTTAGTCTACTTGGGCTTAAGTGAATTTAGGTATACATAAATGATGAAAAATAAGGCTCTGTGCTATGAGAAGTAGCTGAATGCTTCCTTAACAGATCTGAAATTCTTTAAAAGCTTTTAATGAGACCTTACTAAGGCATTCTGCTTTAAGACAAGCTAAACTTACTTTCATATTTTCTTATGCTTTCTTACATTTCTGCTTTACTAACTTGAATTTTATCCTTTTCCCAAAAAATTGCTTGCACTGAAAAAGGACGTAAGCGTAAAAAGTATAAAAAGCATTTTAAGAGACCCTTTAAAGGTCATGATCACTCAAAAGGTGGGTAAAAATTATGGCTTTTAACTTTTTAAAAGACTTTTTTTTGCTTTCTGTTTGGATTAGTTTTTCTTAGTCATGGTTATACACCCACTGATACCTTTTTTTCTCCTGTTTGAAAGAGAGGATGTAAATTGGAGAGAGCTCTTTTTTTCTTTTTGTCCATTCTCTGGATCCAATAAGACTGAAGAGAGTCCTTGTTTCTCTCTACTTGGATAGCTGTACTTGTTTATTCAACCTGAGCTATCTGTGCATTTCCAACAAAAATGTGCACGTTTGGTAGGCTGATTAGTGGCACTTCACTGTGACTGTTCGAAAAACTGCACGTGGAAGAGACCTGTTTTTCTGATATTTGTAATATTCCAGTAACAGCTATGTAAAGTAAATGTGATACTATACTGATGATATAGCAGTAAACAGTCTTTTTAAGCACTTTTTAGCTTCTGTTCTAAATAGCTAGCATAGTTTTATGACTGATATTTTAACAGCAATGAAATTGATGTTTTTTCCCCCAAGAAGATAATCATTGTCCATAAGTACCAAATCATGCAGGTTTTCAGTATTAGCATGTGACTAAGAATGGGTCGCCATATCCCATGTGGTTGTATTGTTACGTATTTGGTCTTGGAGGAAGCTGCAGCATAGACTTGTAATTGGAGTAAAACCTTTGTGGGGACCCTAGATAAACTTTGTAAGGTATCAAATTTTTATTGTTGCTGGTAGCTGCATCTGTCTGGAAAAACTTTCAAGTGCAAGCAGGCAACCCATTAAGGTCATGAAGCTTCGATAAGCACTTCTGCCCTTTTTTTTTTTCTTTATTAGTATTGTGTTGGATTCTGTTAATAGGGAGTGGGAGTTGTGAAGAAATGATTAATAGGAGGAAATGTGAGTTGCATGTAAAAGTGGTATAACGTTTTGGTTTCTTCTGAGTTCCTGACTGATTTTTTTTACTTAAAATCAAATGCTCTTTTGACTAAAATAGTGTTATATCACATTCAATAGCAAAGTCTTTTTGTTTTTAAAGGAATCTCTTGAACCTCTCTCAGAACTTAAATAAAATACTCCTAATTTTTATAGCAAGATGTATAAAGTTATGTATCTGTGGTGTTCAGTGTGCATTCCATATTTAAAAAGATACAAACAGTTAAAGTAAGCAGAGAAGTCAAACTTGAAGCTCAACCCTAAACTTAGTCAAAACCTGTAGTCCTTACTTCTCTCGACTTGGATAGCCATGACTGTTTCTTCAGCTTGAGCCATGCGTAGCATTACAACAAAAATGTGCAAGCTTGGTAGGCTGATTAGTGCCATTTGCTGGGACAGCCACTTTGTAAGGTGGATACTGAACAAGACAAGGTAGTCTGGAAAGATAGCTGGAGAACAAGCAGCTCACCTAGCCATATTTTAGGTAAAATGTTAAGATGCTCAGTCTGAGGTAATACTTTTAGAGTTACATCATTAAGTAATGAGGGATTGTAAATATTCCCCCCCTTCACCTTGGCATGCATACATTTGTCTTGGGTGGAATGCTGAACTTCTGTGGGTATGCAACTTCTGCTACCCTGTCTTGTTCAGCATAAGTATCGCTATGTAGTATAGCAACATTTGATATGGACCTAGCTTAAATGGTCACAGTATAAGTCTGGTATGGAAGAAATGGAATATTTCAGAGTAACTGTTTGGTTTTGCTTATGGTATGCTAGCTTTTTAACTTTCTCAGGCAGTGTTGTATGAAGGGCTCTAATGGACTGGTCTCTTGTTGTGCAAGTATCATCTTCACCTGGTTATTGAAGGGTATTTTGTGCTAAATTACACAGTCTTACTTATTTGTTTGTTGAAACCCCCAGTTAACTGCTGAGGGACTCTAAAGAGAACCTTTTACCTTGGAAGGAGTGGGGAGAGGTATATTAAACAAGAACTTACTGTAAGCTAAACTGTTTTGGCTGAAACTTAGACAAATTTTCTTATTGATGTGATGTTAGCTGTGTGTGCACTACACATCTTCAGAATATGGACGTACAGAAAAGGAAAAAATGCAAATATGTAACCTAAACAAGTGAAAACTTAAATGTTAAGTACTGATGTTAGAGTAAACATTAAATTTACATTAGTATAGCTGTTGGTGTGGTTAAACTCAAGATGCAATTACTACACTGAATGCTGTCTTTTAAAAATTATTGTTTTAGACAAACCAAAGGAGGAGAAGAAAGATACTTTCTTAGAAAAGCTTGCAACTCAAGTTATAAAAAATGTGCAAGTCAAAATTACAGGCATTCACGTTAAATACGAAGATGATGTAAGTATCGGGAACATATTCTCCTCATTTTAAATTGGACTCCAGTGCAGTCATGATTGTCTAGTCCACAGAGGGAAACTGTTATCTGGCACCTTGAAAAAGTTGCTGTGGTTTCTTTTGCACCACTTCAAATGAAGTACCACAGATATGACTGAAAGCCAGAAATATTTTTGGTATGTGAAATAGCTATTCTCTTTTTTGCCTTGTCCCGTGGTGCCTTGCTTACTAAAAGTGGATGATGGCTGTTTGTCAGATGTTAGTGTGTGTAGTTGATGTACAGGATTTTTCAGTGTCCTGGGTAAAGTCCAGAATGGCAGAAACTGCTGGAGTTTCAGATAAGTCAGAAGGCATATACTTGAAAACACTTAATTGATAAATGAGAATGTTTATATGAACAAAACTGCTATTACTCTAGCCTACTTCCTTTAGGAAAATGATGAAGTGGTTTGTGATGAGATAATTGAATGTAAAAGCAAAGTGTTGGATATAGAGTACTTCTCAAACCTATTTTGGAACTTTTCAGAGACACTAAATTTAAAAAGGTGTGAGGGATGGAAGTCGCAGAATGATAAAGCTGACTGAGATGTGGTACTCTGTAGTTCTTAGTTCTTTCCTGTATGGGGATTTTAGAAGCCAAAAGGAAATTTTCAGCTTGAATTGAAGTCCTAAATCTTTATGCTACAGCCATGTTAGTTTTGGTCCAACTTAGGGGGTTCCAAGAATGCTTCAGGTAGAAAAATTAAGCAAAGGAAGATGCTCAGAACAGCTCAGGATTTCAATCGACTTCAATTAAATGATACATTTCTATTTGCAGCAAGAGAAATAAAGAGCTGTTATTTTTCTGTTTTTGTAGATCACGGATCCACAGTGTTCGATTTCCTTGGGAATGACATTGGGCGAGCTTAGTTTACTGGTAATGTGTGTGTGCATGCATGTTCTTGTGTTTTCGATTTACTTGTCTTTGGAGTACCAGAAAGTAAGAGTAATGTATTAAGATGATGTAATGAAAGTCTGCATACAGCTGGAAGCGAAGACAATCTGTCATTCATGTAAATAGTACTTGAAGTTTGTGCAAGCAAAAGGGAAGACGATTGAAGCACGTCACACTTTCTGAGACTAGTGATTTGTTCTTAAGATCCAAGTGATCTTTAAAACTGAATATGTTTACTTTCATAGGGCAGGTTATTTCCAGGCCTAATAATTAAATTAGGGCAAACATTACATCATGATGATAAAGAATGTGGTATTTTGCCAGGCCTTTTGAGAAACTGGGGGAGAAAATTTCAGCTAACCCTTGTTTTCCTTAGATGTTAAGGATTTTATGGGTAGGATAAGGAGTTGAAAATCAAAACAAACTGACAAATTTTGTGTTGGATTTTGACTTGTGTGTATGCAGTCTAGAGAAACTGGCTTCTGTAATCACATAGCACCAAAATGATGCATTCTGTGCTTGAAAGTATAGGATAAAACTGCAAATGTGTTAAATAAGATGCACAGAATGATTTTTATTGCTTTGAACTTTTAGACAACAAATGAGAACTGGACACCTTCTATTCTGAATGAAGCTGCAAAAATAATATACAAGGTAATGTGTAGTGTTCTTTTTTTTTTTTTATTTTATTTTCCTAGACAAGTGAAGAGGGGAACTGATCTTGGAGAGAAGTAGTCTGGGGTTCTAAATAAAAATTGGAAAAATAGTTTGTGTTGCAAATTTTCCTGTTTTTCTTAATTTTGCTGTGTGTTTAAACAGAAGTAGAGTACAAATAACTGGCTTTATGTAAGGCATAACTTTCAATTCTATGATTTAAATAACTTCCTTTAGATGCAAACACTCATTGCCTCATTAAATGCATTATATGACAAGTCTGCATGGTAACTATGATTTCAAATACATTTTGAATTTGCCATTTCCTACTCTAGTTTGTATGCCTAATGTAATTGGGATTCTGGTACCTAAGCAGTCTCTCTGTTCTCCCTGCCGCCTAACCCCATGCTGAAAGGAGTATGCAAAGATCTAAGAAATTATAGGAATGATATAAGAAGGGTATAATAGTCCTGGCTTCTTTATTATGCTGAACATCGGTTTTGTGAACCCTCGCCCCTGCAATCCAGAGTTGTATTTAACAGGTGTGCATGAGCTTGTGTCCTATAAGAACGTGCTTTTTAGCAATTCAATTTTCACTTCAAAAATAGTATTATAAGATTAAATATGTCTCAATACTAATGGTGGATTTTCTGTCTAGTCTGTTTTCACTTGTTTTCTGTTTTCACAAATGGAAAGCTGAGTTTATAGAATGAGTTGAATACTGAGTATGAAATCTGTTGAATGTTTTCTTTCCTGTGCAGCTTTTGTGCCTGGACAGCCTCAGTGCTTATTGGAACGTACACAGCAAAATGTATTATCATGGCTCCCGTGAACAAATACTGGTAACGTAGAAGAAAATGCATTAAACAGTACTATATTCTATAGCTGTTGTGGTATTCAAAACTACGCTATACTAATTTCCACCCCACTCCTCACACTTATGGTCAACTGTATTCTGATACCAGGGTCATATGTTAATCTATTGCACCATTGATAGCTAATATTTTTTTTGTGAACTTCATATGTTATTAACCCCTGTAGGTTTTAGAAATGGTCAGAAACTGTGTCTGTAAAATTATGTTCTGTTGGCATATTCATCTTGACTTCACGCGGTTTAGCCAGTACTGTACTAAATATCTGGGCTATGTGAGCTATTACATAGCTACTGTAATGAAAAAGGGAATATTGAGATAGTAAATAAGCATAAAATTAATAAAAATTCAGAATATTAGAGCTTTATCAGAACAGGAACTTATATCACATGCTATCCAGATGACCTAAGCTGCATAGCTGAAATTAACCAATAGAGAGAAGCCAGATAGAAAAACCAGATTTAAAAAAAAAAAAAAAAAAGAAAAAAAAAGGTTTTTTTGCTTTTTAATAAACCAAAGCTTAGGTAGTTACCCATTGTTATACCTAAACAAAGACACAAAAAGTTGAGAGGCTAATGTAGTAGTTCTTTAAGATAGCAACCCTTATTATTATTGGAAGGATCTTTGGCAAAATTTTGAAGAGCTTTAGTAGAATAAGTTATATGTATGGGTAAGTGAGTATGCTATGCTTGACAGACAGGAGAGGCTCACAGCTTTAAATGTGGAATGCACAGTAGGACTGAATAATGAAGACTTTTTGAAAATGAGGTCAGGTGGAACATAATTAAGGTAGACTGTATGGAAAAGATGATGCTGGAAGTACTTTTTTCCAACTTGGTGAAGCTAACTCAGGTGGTGTAGAAACTAGAGGAATAAATGATGATGCTCCAGTTTGAGGGCAGTGAGGGTAAATGAAGACAAAATGAGAGGCAGATATCTTAAAATGTTAATTCCAGGGAAAGAATAAATTCAAATTTGTGTGTGGGCTTCCTGGATGCTGTGTTTTGGGTTGCTGCTAGCTAGATGAGTAGTGGAATACTGCAACTTGTAATATTATTAGTGTGTGAAGTACTTGTTTTGCTTTCATTTCATTGGTGTGTTACCCTCTAAGTCTTACTCTCGCAGAAGAGGAACTGGGAACTTTGGCAGTATGAATAGGGTGTTTATATAGACATAAATTGTGGCTGAGGGCACACATCCTCTTTCGGTATGACAGCTGAGGGCTTCTGAGTTGCAAAAGCACCATTACTGTTAAGAAGTTTATTTCAGATGGCTGCTTCATGTTGTTAAAAGAGCTCATTTTTAGGTAATGAGAAACAGTTATTCTGGTGAGCTTTTGGGTAGTACATTATTGAATATCTTAGGTTCTTAAAGTAAACTTTAGAATGGATTATGTAAACAAGTCAGTTTGCTTGGAGTAGTGGACATCTGTCTACTGTTGTTAGTTTGAATCTCATTTTGTTTTAATGTGGAGGAGGTCAGATGTGCAGTGTATGCTGTCTGTATATCTGCATTCTATTTCTGGTGTGAATAAGTGATCTCTGTGTAAAAATGGTACATTTTTGACCTATTATGTTTATAAAGGTTATACAGGTGTTCTGTGTGTCCTTGTACAACCACTTGTTTCCTTTTTTTATTCTTTTGTGCTCATGTCTTACAGGTATCTTTATTTTTGTTTTATTCTTTCCTTAACAAAATATGCGCTTAACCTAGTGAGCTTGGTACTAGCATGGAAGGTTGAATCAAAACTGTGAAGTGTTGACTGGCTGGTCAAAACCAGCCAGTTGTTTAGTGTTCTTTGAATCTTGACTGTTATGTGTAACTTAAAACCTAAGTCCTTTTATTTTTGTTCTGGTTGCCCTTGTAGCACACTGTTTATTGTCTCAGAATTGGGGTGTAAATTCACTGTATGTAGAAGATATTATGAATATGTTTATTTCTCTTCCTGTCTAGTCTATTGCTTTATTCTTTTAAAAAGCTAAATTTCCTCAGAGTGCTTCCACTTCTGCCTCTTTAGTTCAGCAGAAATGCTTATGTATTTTTAATATAAGTTTTAAGTTACTTTAGCTATGGAGTCTTCAGAATTACCTGTCTGTGGATGTTTTCTCTGTTGTATCTCAGTCTGAAGTGAGATGTAAACACAACACAAACCAATATACAGTTTGAATTGACAGCAGCAAAAGTCTTAGTGCTTCAAATGTGTTCTTCTAGCACTGTTGGAAAGATCCTTTGTGAATCAGTCCTTTACATGCTTGTGGACAGATGGCTTTGTGGGCTTACCTGATGCTGTCTGGCAGTTTACATCTCAGTCCTTTTCAAGGAAACTTCAACTTACTATTGACTAAGCTGCAAGTGAAGATGCTGGTGTGGTTTTGTTGAACTTAAGTTTTATGTATCAGAAAGTTCCACTTTCTATTCCATCATCAAGCAAGTTTTTAACAGGTTCTTTCTGAAAGAACTGGGAATTTTGCCCTCCATGACTGTAAAAGGAAGTTGCCTGTTTCCAAAGCCTGTTTCTTTGAGTGCTGAGGCAGGGCAATTCCAGTGTAGCAAATAGTATCCAGTATTCTGACCACCTGTTAACTTGAAGCATCTCACCACTTGCAGTTTTTCCATTCTTGAAATCCTTAGCAATTTTGGTGCTGTATACTAGTATCACTTTGCATACTGGCATCATCTCCATTATTTGGATTTTTTTCATCTTTTGGCCGTTTGATGACTTCTGTTAGTTTAAATTTGTCAATTGTGATTAGTCGTCTTTGTGTCCTTGTGCCTAAAAGGGGAAGAGAGGGAGAGCAGAAATAAGCTCAGAACATATCTGAAAAGACTTGAAGCAGCACAGGGGAAGAATGGAATTCATCATGGGCATAATATTACTTGTGTAAATCTTCTCTCCACTTGTTGAGTCCTCTCTGCTTCAGAATTTATAAATCAATACAGGAACTGAACAAATAGCCTATAACGTGTCTTATTTAGTAACATTATCTGTATTAAATACCTGAATACATTTTATATGTAACTTCTAGTGTAGCTTGTTTCCTGGAAAGCTAGGTCTTCCATCTAGACAGGCTGTTTCGGTCTTAATTTTAAGCAGCATTATCAGGAAATCAGATTTATCGTAGTAGCTAATTGGTCTGTGTTGTAGTAAGAATAAGCTTTGTAATCTGTAGCAATCTGTCACTTTCATACAACAGTCTTCATATTTAAATAACATGAGTATATGGCTGCTTGTAAGATTAGCTGTTTTATACTTAATCTCATAGAAATTTAGCTTTTATTAATATAGATCAGCAGACAGGAAATAGGTTGAAATACAAATATTTTAATGAGAAAGTGTTCCTTTTATAAAATACAAACCAGTTTTTAAATAAGGAACAGGGAAAAGGATTAGTTTGAAGAAATTTGTAGTTACAAAATATTTTCCTTGTAAAAACAAATCTTAATACTGATAGTCTTTATAAAATATAATGGGAACAGGCAGTTCATCTGCCTTCATGTAATAGCCAATATGTACATCTTCCTAAAAGCAGGCCTCCTGCTTTAACTGATTGTGCCATTGCAATTCTGAAACTAGATAAAATGTTTGCGCATGAATATAGCATTCTCAATAAATTGCCTAAGAATTACAGCATCAGACAGACCTGATTTTCATTTAAGACTCTGTTCTACATGATATTTTTCAGGCCTCTTGGGCTGTTCTGTTATTTTCCTGACTTCTTTCTGTTTTCAATTCCTCTCATACCTGCAGAATACCAGAAGACTCAAGTGGCCTTCTTATGTGCTAAAAATGAGGAAGGGTAGAGTATGAATAGATGCTCCTGGTACCTTCAAGGAGTTTAAAAACAAATGCTTGATCTAATATGCTACGTGTTTGAGTGTACGCATGAGCTATATGTTTCTAAATTAACACACATTAGTTGTTATTGCAAGATTTAGACAGAAGCTGAATAAAAACTGTGCTAACCTTCCACTTTATGTGAGAAACTTAGAATTCTTTTTAATCTGGTATATTTAAATCCTTCACTCTTAAGTGCCTGTGCTATATTAGCTTTCCCATTTAGGGGGAGGAGGCCCTTGCAAAATACATGTGAACTTAAGTTGGTCTACTCAAAGCTTAGAGGACTGTAAACAAGTAATGCTCTTCAGCAATTGCTAGACAGTATCGTATTCCTTTACAGGATCAGCTGAAAAGAGGAATTCCTTGTAGTGGTAACCAGCCTCAAGACTACCAGTATAGTAAGTAAGCTAGGAATGAGTGAATATAAACTGTTCTGAGCATGTTATCATACAACAGCCTGACCTGATCATGCAGGCATGCCCATACTAACTTTATTTTACAAAAAACTAAACATAATAGAACATATTAGAGCTTGTATGCTTTTTGACTGCTGCTGGGCTATCTTAATTTTTGGTAAGAATTTTATCCTGATTCTGTGGGTCTTGAGATACACATCAGTACAAAGTGGTTGATATATCAGGTAGTGGAAATAAGTACTTTAAGATTGCTTCCCATACTTTTAATTGTAAACATAAAATTAATCTCAATGTTTTTATTTTTTAAGTTTTTAGACCAGTATCAGCCTCTGCAAGACTGTATATCAACCCATATGCAGAAGTAGAACTAAAAACTCCCAAGCTTGATTGTAATGTAGAAGTACAGAGAATTGTCATTGAATTCACTAAGCCACAGGTAAGTTGGCTTGGTATCCATTATCGCCTATTTCAGAGTTTGTGATGAACTGTAGGATTTTTTTGTTGGAAAACATTCTTCTTTGGGAATTTTCTGCTTATAGGCAAGTAGACTGTCTAAACTGTTTAGCAGTAACTGTGGGAAAAGTGTAGGATCATTTCCCCTTTGTGTAACAGTCACTTCCTGGTGCTAGATCCTGACACTGACGCTGTTATCTGTGGACCCTCTGGGGACCATCTGATCTGTATTCAGAGCATTCCTTTCACATGGAGAATGGAATCATTCTTACGAATAGCCCTTATCTTATAAAACTATAAGCCAACAATTAACTGCAGAGATGTCAAGGTACAAGCATGGGTGGGAACGAATGGAGTATACTGGCTTTGGCAACAAAGCCTACTGAATTATCAAGGAGCTCTTTTAGTTCCCTAGCAATGTTAGTGTTTTCGTTTATTCAGTGATAATTTACAGTTAGTTTGCTAGATAGCTTTTAGCTCTTATTGATATCAGAGTGTAATTTGAGTTCAGAACAGTACCAGTAAGGTTACCTAATGCAAAGGCAGTTCTAAAACTGGGGAAACTGGGTATTGACAAATGAAGAGAATATGGTTGTTTGAGAAAGCTTGAGACTTTGTGCTGAGCAGGCTAACAGAAATACAAATTGTTTTTGTTTGTCAAGGAAACCAGAAGTTCATACCGTGGTGTCCTTTGAGAGCAATGGGTATAGTTGGTCCACTTTTACATACTAAGGAAAATGTCTGTATAGTTTGGGGAATACTAAAGACCATAGTATACATGTACTTTAAGGACTGCATGCAACAAAAATCTGAACCTCTGCTAAGAAACTTGTTTTTCTGTGTTTAGTACCTCAGCATGATAGATCTTCTGGAGTCCATAGATTACATGGTTCGCAATGCACCATACAGAAGATTTAGGCCAAACGTCTCTCTCCATAAAAATGCCAGACAATGGTAAGCTGTGTATGTTCGTGCATTCTTTGGGAGATGCTGGAGTCCCCTTCAGTCTCTTCATTATTCTTTGTGGTTAAATGTAGCTTTAAAACTAGATCACATATATCATTATAACTTTCACAGAGCTTTGCTTAGCCAAGTAGAAAAGGCTTGCAGAAGAGAACATGTGAAAGAACCCAGTGATGAAAATCTGACTTGCAAATCTAACCCTGGTGCCCCAAAATCTCTGAAGAAAATGCTGATGCTCTCTTTAGAAGTTAGGATATAATTTTAGAAAGACTAAAGAAAAAAAATCAGCAAATGTATTACAAGCGAAACATATACGTCAACTGTAATTTTTAAAGTTTTGAGCTGATACACATTTTTGTGGATTTTTTCTAAGTACTAACTGATACTGATTCTCAAAGTGCTTAAGTGCACTTAATGCTCTTACAGTCCAAATTTGCAAACATGCAGAAGTCAATACAGAGTGCAGATTTATAGTTCTTCAGGCATTAAATATAAGCTCTCAGTCCATTTTTCAAAAGTGATGTTGAAACCATTAAAATTTTTATAAACAAAGTGTTCGCATATTAATAAACTACCTCTGCAACTTTTAAGTTCTAATGCACAAATGAAATGGAAAGTTGCTCACAAGTGTGGAATTGTTGTAGGTGGAAATATGCAGGTAACAGTGTTCTTGAAGTTCACATCAAAAGATATACTCGCATGTGGTCATGGAGTAACATAAAACAGCATAGGCAGCTTCTGAAGAGTTACAAAACTATGTACAAGAACAAGCTGACACAGAGTAAACTGTCAGAAGAAACACAGAGGCAAATTCAGGTATGTGTTTTTTCTCTTTGCAGAAAGTATGTTTTAGTCCCTCTATTACGTAATTCTTTTAAATATACGTGACAGTAATCAAGGTTCATGGTTTTATAAGAGCACAAGAGTTCTGTGGAAATACCATTTTAATCTGAAGTTCAGTGTAATCCATTGTGCAAAGAAAGAAAATACCAGTAAAGTGCCATTTAAATAAACCCTTTTTGATTCTGGATTAAGCAACTTGGATGCATTTAATGAAGTGCAAGATTAATCTATTTAAAAAAAAAAATTAGACTGCCTAACATCAAGTTTCATCTTCTAGTGAACTTCTGGGTGGGGGCATACCTTTGAAAGAAAAGAATAGGTCTAGAAAGAAATCGGAGTGGTAAATATGAAGGAGCTGGTGGAGAATTTGTAGTGGTGAGCCTTTCCTAAATGTGTTCGAGGCAAATGATTTCATCATGCATTTTTACAGGACCTAGAAAGAAAGCTTGATGTCTTCAATATAATCTTAGCAAGACAACAAGCACAAGTTGAGGTAAGAAATAATTTTTGTTCAACAATATTCTAACACTTCAGATAGGATGGTTCTGTCATGAAAGTATCTTGAAAAAATTTGTGCTGATTAGTATGATAGGCTAGGGAGGTGGGAAGGCAAGTTTCCTATCCTTCCAGGACAGGAGTAAATGAATTTCCAAACTGGAAACCAGTTCCAAAAACCTACCAGTGTGTGTGCACAGTATTACTGCTACCCACTTTGTACCATTCAGACAATTGTCTAAGGGTGCTCATTTAATGGTTCTTTTATTCCTTTGACTTCTATCATTTCAAGACTGGTTCTGCAGCTCTTCAAGATCAAACATGTGCAGCTGTTCCCATCCTACCTACACCTTTAGGTACTCTCTTTTTAGGGGACAGCCAATCTAATTAAAAGACAACTCTGAGAGAATTGTTAAAAGGTAGATGAAGTGTCCAGCTGCATTTTATTTTGGAAATAATTTGTGACACTTAACAAGGAGTTGCATGTTATAACATTATGAAAAGCGTTGTATCTGCAGTTAAGATCAAAAACACCTAGCACACTAAGGGCAAGCTCAGAATAGTCGTCTTGAGAGAAGCGTGCTAGTGGTAGCTATATTCCTAACATGAATATTAACCTCTGTAGTTGTATCATATAATTACTGGTCATGCCAGTGTAGCCTCGGTGTTTGTCTACATATGCAGAATGTATGTAAAATGAAGATTGAAAAAATAATAACAACGCTTCTTATTTTTGAGATGTTTGTGGTCAGACCTTGATATTTAAAATGCAAAGTGAAAGCCTGAGTATAAATTAAAAGTTTTAAATATACGTTGTGGTACAGGATCAGTCTTCAGGTTTGTTACTACTAGATTTAAGGAATATAATTGCTTCTTGTATCCTCTTAAAATACTGTCTTTTCATGTGGTTCCTGCCTTTTTGTAGTCTAAACGCTAGTGAAATGTGTAGAAAAAGGCCGTCCGAAGTAAAAGTAACACATGCTTCTTTCCACACACCTGTGTGCATGCACACACCCAAGCCCCCCACCCCGATCCTCTTTTTGCTTCTGTCTGGTGAGTCAAAGTGCTCTTAATCCCTTGCAGGGTGGTGTTGCTGTCCATCAGTTAAATGTCTGTTCAACATGGGTACATACATGCATTATTTACAGGAAAAAAAAGTAATTCTATTAATTATTTATTTTAATGTTTGGTTTGTAGACAATAAGATCAGGACAAAAACTACTGAAGAAGAAAAACACTGAAGTAGAAAAAAGAAGTGGAGGATGGTTTGGTGGTTTCTGGGGTAAAAGAGAGTCTAGGAAAAAGGAAGATGAAGAATCAACTGTTCCTGAAAGTAGGTGTAGGCTGGAATGCACTAACTTCTGTAGAGACTTTAAGTTTTTATATACATTAAGAAGAATGTTCTAGTATGTTTTGCTTCTTACTATGCAGAAGGAGAGAGTATGGCATAAACAGTGCAATGCAGTATTGATCCATCTTTATAGTATTACTGTTAACGAATATTGAGCTGGCAAATAAGGCACACTTCTGAAATGGCTATAAGCATATCAGAACCTTGGTAAGAAGAGTATGGAGCTTATAGCTGTAGTGTAGTAGGCGACAACTGGAATACTGTATTTTGGTGATTTGCTGTCTGGACCAGAGATTTGTTCTAGTAGTACTCCTCAAAGCTATCTTCATCATTGGGAATTACAGATACTCTTCCAATATAAATTATATTGATTTTTGTGCTATGTATGTAATGCCAGGTGTGAAGACTGCTTCTGTGTAAATTATTTTACAATATGGAACTTAGTGCAATATGAAGAATCAAAGAAATGTGTCAGCAGAACTTAAGTACAGTAGAAAACAAATGGGAGGAAAAATGCTTATCATTACTAATTAAACTGAAAGTTTTTGTGGGTTTTTGGTTTCTAGCTATTGATGAACTAATGACACCAGAAGAGAAAGCTAAGCTTTTTACTGCTATTGGATATAGTGACAGCTCCTATGTTTCCTTACCAAAGCAGGTAAGCAACTTCCTACAGGGATGGTTTGGAAAAAGAACCCAAAAAATGAACAAGCCACAAAAACCCCAAAACACCGTCCCTGCCTGCCCCCCCCGCCCCCAACCAAAAACCCTTTCTGATGCATGTTAGCCTTAAGATAAGCAGTATAAAGTGTGTCAGTGCAAGTCAAACCTATGCTGAAATGTACGGAGAAGATGAAAAAAAAAAAATTTATTCAGAAAACACAAAGATGGCTAATGTTTTCTGTGGTGGTGTTCTGCCTTTTGCACAACCCTAATCTGGAGTGATTTAGAAGTAACAAACTGGATAATAGGTACCCATTTGCAGTTTGGAAGATAATTAAAAAAGCTAACTGTAAATGAAAAAAGATTCCATGTTAGCTTTTTCATTGCATCTGTTTCTTGCTACTTGTTGTGGTGAAAACTAAATTAGTCTGTATGGTCTTTTTTTGTTTTTGTTTGTTTTTTGGTTTTTTTGTTTTGTTTTGGTGGTTTGTTTTTTTGAGTTGGTGGGGGTTTTTTTGTTTGTTTGTTTGTTTTTTTTCAAATCCAAAGTCAGTTTGATTCTGGTAATTGAATAGTTGTTGTTTATGTAAAAGTGAACATTAGCATGTGATTATTTCCTGTTTGACCCAATGTTTATAACTTTCGGGGATGCTTTTGTTGGAGGGATCATGTTATGTTTCTGTTAAAATGTTTGTCCTAATGATTAATACCAGGAGATTTCAGCTGTAGTACTTTTTTTCTACTACACAAAGGACAATTTAAAATTAAAAACATTTTTTGTGACTTTTTTGGCTTGTTAAGCAAAGGAATAAAAGATAAAACTTTACAGGTATAGTATTCTTGAGAGGGCTTATAGGAAGAAAGCTAGAAAGTAGACAACTAAGAAAATGTGAAATGGTGAGGTTTCTCTCAATATACTTATTTTCTGTGAGAGCTATCACATTGTTGTTTTAAATCTTAACATGACTGGTGGTTCTGCTTTAAGTTGTTCATCACTTACAGAAGTACTTTTTACATTTAGACTATTTCCTTCAAGGAGGATGTTGTCTCTTCTCCCAACAGGCGTCCCCACTCCCCAACACAACACTCCCAACTTTCCAACCTTGTATATTTTTGTTAAATTTAATTATTATAAGCTTACATGTGCCTCACACAGGGAAGTTCAGAGTTGTTTAAGTGGCAACGTGGAGGCCTGTGTGCTGTTGTATGAACTTGTGTTCCTGTCAAATTGAAAAGAGCAGAGCAGCAGCAAGCTTCTCTTAGCAACAAAGAAGAGACACAGCCCAAACTGTGCCCAGTACTGGGGCTTCTTTTTTTCCTTTGTTTCATGCTTTCCTTGCTTACCTGTGTAGAAAAACTTCCATTTTTAATTTGGACAAATTAAGTGTAAAGGTCCTTTAATCTCTCTCAGTACCCTGAAGAAAGGTGCAGGCTTCAAATTCAGATAGGAAATATTATTTGATTCTTCTTCAGTTGCTGATTGACACAGTCATAAAATGGTACATGTATCAGGAAGCCAAAACCCTTTCTTGACAAGGTTGAGACATGACATACAGCATCAAGAACAAAAAATGCATATATGCAATGTCTTCTAAAATGTAGTTATTTAATAGGATTATGAAGATTTTGTTTATCTTGCTAGCTCTCTATTGAGTATAGTTTAGCTATGCTTTCTTTCACAGTTTAAAAAAACCACTTCCCTGAATCCTGAAGAGATACAGACTGTATCTACTCTGCATTTGTTGAAATACACTGTTTTATGTTAAATAACTGATAAGTGTTGAAAGAAAGTAAAAGACTCTGTACTTCACTTCCTACATAGCGATATGTTTCTTACCTTAGTCAACTGGAATAGCTTTAAATACTGCATTTCATTAGGTTTGTTGAAATTAGGAGTTTTAAAAAGTAATTCATATCAAGATGACTAATTTCGATTTTCTCTGTCCTTCTTGCTAGTATGTTGCCCATGTTGTGACACTGAAGCTGTTAAGCACTTCTCTTACGATTAAAGAAGACAAGAACGTGGCAGAAACTCTTAAAGTACAGATAATTGATCTGAGTACCAAAATATCACAGCGCCCAGGAGCACAAGCCATTAAGTAATTGGATTGGTATTTTTTTTTTTTTGTAGAAACATCTTCCCTCTGCTCCCTGACTTTTAAAATCTTTCTTGGGTAGTGCATTATGTTGCATAGTGACTTTTAAATGTATGGGCATTCTGCAGTTGCACTCTCAAAAGTTACAGTCATGTAATTTGGTGAATAACATAGAATGGAATGAAGAAAGGAATGCTATTTTTTAGTCTTTATAAACAATAATAAGCTCTTTTTTGAATCCAAATGTTGAAGTGCTAGATATTGCTTTTGGGAAGTGATAACTAAGTAGTGTGAAATGGTCTGGCTAACACTCTCCAGCCTGAATGTGTTGCTTACTTCCTACATTAATGAAAAACTATGTCTGTGTGTTGTGGGTAGCAGATTAACCAGCATGTAGGAAATGGACTCCTTCCTGTGTTTTAAGAGAGGACACACCAGAAATACTGAACACAAATTATTGGATTATGCTGTCAATGAATAAGATTTTCAGTGTCTGGAAAATGAGTCTATGCACTTTTCATGCTTTCATTTGCAGTTCTTTATGCATAAGATCACCAGCTCAGCTGCTTACTCTTGAAATATTTTTGCTAAAAACTGTTTTGGAGAATATTAAAGGTGCAGCCTGAATGCTGCACAAAAATAAAAAGAGCTTTGAGAACATTTTACATAAATGCATGCCATATAATTTTGTTGGCAAGACTCATACTTTTGTTGATTTTTAAGTTTCTGGAAAACGTAGTTAGGTTATCTCAATGGAGCCAGGCTTGTGACACTGATTATGCCCAAACTGTGTTGCCTCCCAAAGTCAGGGATTCCAACAGTAGAGACCCAGGACCCCAAAATAAATTTCATATCTAATAGGTACTTCTAAGGGCGAATGACGTTTTTGTGGTTTGGTGGTGTTCACATGGCTTTCTTTAAAAGGCATTTTTCTACTGACTATGCTTAACACTATTGTCAGGGAAGCTGTCAGTAAAGAATACCCATTTGTACCAAAACAAGTCTGTAACTGATTTTGAAATCAATATGTAATAGTTAACATTCCTACTCTTTTTTCATCTGTAGCATAAATATTTTCCCTTTCTTTTCTCTTACAACTGATTCTCTTAATAAACGTGAGCTGAAAACTATATTCAGTCCACCTTGCAGATAACAGAAGGTAAAAAGAAAATATCAGCCTTGTGTTGCTGTGAATGACTTGCCTGCTATTTATTTTTCCAGTTTAATAATGTAACAATTTCTTAACCATGTGGTATGTTTGTCCTGTGAAGTTAGTCATGTTTGGGTTTATCAAAGGCTTTCTCATCTTGCTGATCTTTCCTAGATGGAACTGTGTTCTGTATTCTAATTCAGTATGTTTAACTATTCACCTTCTTCAGGGTTGAAGCAAAGCTTGAAAACTGGTACGTTACAGGCCTGAGACAAGAAAACATTGTACCATCTCTTGTGGCTTCCATAGGGGACAGCAAGTCGTCTTTACTTAAGATAGAGTTTAATGTTAACCCAGAGGATAGTACTGCTGACCAGAGTCTTACTATTGAATCACAGCCTGTGGAAATAAAATACGATGCAGTGAGTAGTAACCAAAACTTTTACTTCTTTTTCTGATTCTCCTTTCTCTGCCTTTATTCTCTTTATTTTTGAGTTTTCACTGAGTGACTTCTGTGTATATTGATAATTCTTGTCTGTCTTTTTTTTTTTTTTTGAAAAGAGAACAATAAATGCAATGGTAGAATTCTTTCAGACAAGTAAGGGAATGGATCTTGAAAGATTAACATCAGCCACATTAATGAAGCTGGAAGAAATCAAGGAAAGAACTGCTACAGGTAAGATAATAACAAATCTCACCTGAGGTGAACCCTTGAATGTCTTAAAATGTTTCAATATGATTTTCTAAACACTTTGCTCGTGTTTTGATTGCTGGCCAAAGAGTATGATTGGTGTTTTTTCTTTGAGTTTGTGACTTGGAGGATTAGTGGATGTTTTGTGGGAAGGAGCATTAATTTTAGTGAGAAATCAGTAGAATGTTACAAAAGTAAGTCTTTACTCAGGATGTGTTATCTTTCAGATCGATAGCATCTCTTTTTGTGTTAACTGGCACAAATGTTTCACTTGTGAATAGCATTTCAGTTTTAATGTCCCTTCCTTTTTATTTAAGGATTAGTTCATATTATTGAAATGCGGAAAGTCCTTGATTTGAAGATTAATCTGAAACCTTCCTACCTTGTGGTTCCACAGACAGGATTCTACCATGAAAAATCAGATTTGCTGATTTTGGACTTTGGTACATTTCAGGTATATAAATGATCTCTCTTATATGCTTAGAGGAAGAAAATATTCTTTTCTCTTAACATAGCTGTCATCTGAAACTATCTTGTTTTCAGAAGGCAAAGATGATAATCTGTGTGAATGTGTTTTAACTTACTATATTTCTTACCAAATAAGTTTGGATCAGCAACTTGATCTATGTTCAGAGCTGTTAAGTTGTCTTTGACATACTTGTACTAGTTAATCTCCCCAGGAAACATTTTCATTTTGTAAATGTGATTGTAATAGCTTATCATTTAGTATCTTTCACTTTTTCAGCAGAACACATGAACTTTTGTTCATTTTTTTGTAAAATGATAGCCTTTTATTAATAGAAGAGAATATAATTTTTCTCTTAGAGTTTGAAATTTGATTCCCTTGTTCCTATAAAATTGAAAGATTACAATAATTTAACTTTATTTTATCTGACTGATTAAATATTTTTTAGTTGTACTCCAGCAGTAAACTTGTAAACTAATAAGAAAAATTCCATTTTGCATAACTTGAATTAAGTGGATTGATAGAAGTAGCAACAAACCCCCCCTACTTATTCTTGATAAGTGTGAAATGAATTAAGATTGCTTCTCTGTAAGAGCCCAGATGTCAGTCATAAACTCCTATGAATCATCTTTTTCATCTTCACTAGAATTAATAGCACGTGTATGTAAGTTTTAGACTTAATTTTATCTTGTCTTTTATGTGTTTAGCTGAACAGCATAAATCAAGGCAGTAGTCAAGCTTCTAGCTTTTCGTCTTTAGAGGAGATTATGGATAAAGCTTATGACAAGTTCGATGTGGAAATAAAAAATGTGCAACTTCTTTTTGGAAGAACAGGTAACAAAACAACATAGTTGCTGTTTACTCAAAAGATTGAAGGCTACCTACCTGTAATAAATAAATAAGTTTTCTAAAGAAAAAAGGTGAACCAAAACAAGTAGTTAACTAAGAGATAGATTATAATACAAGTCTGTATGAAACTGTGAAAAAATTTTAGTTTCTCTTCAAACAGCTGCTTGCTTTTTGTTTGGACTTGTGTATTATCTCTTTACTGTGATGCCAGCAAGCAACATAAATGCATAGAACTGTTATGTTTTCCATCATATGCAGGAAAATACAGCTAAAATTGGCCTTAATACTTCATTTGGACTTAAGTTTGTGCAGTGAACAGAATGCTGGGTTACTGTTACATTTATCTATCCATGTATCTATTTTTTTGTGGGGTTCTATATGCAGGTACATCTTTTAGTGTAGAATTGGACTTATGGCTGCTAAGGCAGTATAGTGTTAAGAAATATTGAAAGTGGATTCAAAAGCTTTTAAAATACTTTACCCAAATTGTTCTAGGTTTCTCTATTTTGTGAATGGGTTCTTTGTCCTTTCCTAGTGATGTTATTTGATTACTTTAATGATACCTTAATTAAAGCAATTAGCAAGTGATGTTTTCTCATTTACATTTACTGAACATTTGCAGGTGAAGACTGGAAGAAGGCTCGTTTTCAACACCCATCAACTCTGCACATATTACAGCCTATGGATATTCATGTACAGTTGGCAAAATCGATGGTGGAAAGAGATACCAGGATGGCAAAGTAATATATTCATGTTGAAAGGACTTCTTTTAAACTACTGTGTACTTACAGAAAAAACCCCTGTATTTTCCCCAAAGGTTCAGTTACACTTTAAAATCTGAAGGTATTAACTTAAGAAATAAAAGTAGCTTACTACTTTTTACAAAACATTCTTTGGCTAGTAGTTCCCTGGTCACCTTTACTGGTTACTAACTATAGTGTTTAAACTGAGTCCAAGGCCTGTTTTTAATGCAGGATCACTAGCTTTACTGTGATGTGATCTTTATATAAGAGTATAGATATTGTTAAGACTTAAATCAAGAATTGGTATGTACTTTTTTGTCTTGGAGTTTAATAATTTTTTTTTTTAAAAGGTTTAAAGTGTCAGGAGAACTTCCTTTGGTGCATGTCAGAGTCTCTGACCAGAAAATCAAGGCAATTTTTGATCTGATTGATAGCATTCCGTTGCCTCAGAAGTCATCTGTGTCAATTCCAAGCACAAAGGTAAGCTGACAATAACTAAGAAAACTGAATTTAAAAAAATGACATCACTAAAGTGATCATTGTAAATGTAAATTCCTGCTAAAGTCTGTTCTCTGTTTCACTTCAAGTAAGAGATCTGTTGCCAAGTTGAGTCAGGCAAAGTGTCTCCATTATGACTTACCATCAGAACATGCTGGGCTTATTCAAGCGAGGGTATCTTGGCCTTTGTCGTTGTCCTGCTGGTTTCAATATAAGTATTGGCAAAACTGAGCTTTCTAAGCAGTATGGGGGAGGCAAGGTCAAACATGCATAATCAGTGGAAAATATGACTGAACATACCAAGTTATACGGACTTTAAAATAATGATTTATTTTTTTTTTTCCCCTCCCTCTAGGTACCGGCTATTCCCACAATTCCTGTTGTTAGTAAAGGGTTACTTAATACACCCCAGTTGTTAGCAGAAATAGTGTCAGGTAAGAAGCTACAGATAAACCTTTTCAAAAGCAGAAGGCCATAACTTATGGAGTAGCTGATGTTTTCAGGCTGCTATTGATCTTAAAACATGTTATAAGGACAGTAGACAGGAGTATGATTGATCATCTCTAACTTCAAGTTCATAAGAAGATTCAGTTAAGATGCTGATGTTGCCTCAGAATAATAAACTTGCTTTTTTAAAAAAGCAAAAAAAAGTTTTTTGGGATTAATTAATATTATGCATAAGCAGCCTCTTCAAATGTGAGCTATTAATAACAAGCGTGTCACTAGCAAACCAATTTAATTATTCAGATGTCATGAGACATCTTTTTAGTAGAGAATATTGAGGAACCTGTTATTTCAGAATTGACTTAAATCCAAAACCAGGTTTAGCCAACTACTAATCTGCAGCTGCTACCACTTCAGGACACATAATTTGGGGTGGGCACATAAAAAAGGTAATATTTCTAAAGGTTGTGTATACTTGCATTAAGCAGCCAACATGTGGCAAAAATAGACTTTTACAAACATCATCTGTACTGTCCTGAGTGTTTTGCATTAGCAAAGCTCTCCTTTTTCTGAAAATGAAGAACTAGAATAACAAATGGCAAATTACTGTATTGGCACTGTGGATTTGAGCATTTACGTCCATGGCTGTTCTGGAGAAGAACTTTCCTGTAGTGGAACCTGGGAAACTTGTTTCCTGGAGCTTACTTTATAACTGGTTTTCCTTGTATGTGTTCTTGAATGTCTAATGGTACAGCTAAACTCTAGTGCTTTCCTTAATAGGGCTTTAATTTTCTTCACTTTTTATCCACTGGGTAAGAAAGCAGTATAGATATAAAAAGTATACTTTGTCAGATTAGGTTTAAACTGCTCATACAGTTTAAAATTTCCTTGGAATGGGAAAGAGAGGTTGGGATATTTACCCCTGTGTCTGGAAGTTTACTAAGGAGGAATTCATTTCTCTTCTCTAGACTCTGAAGAAGAATATTTTGATTTTGAGGAAAGTTCTGAACCAACTGACAGGTCACTAATTAAAGGAGAAGAAATAAGAAATAAGGAGCCTGCTAAAGAGGAACTGACAGATCTTCTGTTGAAGTTTGAAATTAAAGAGGTATGTGTCTTCAATTCTATTTTTACCTTCTACATAAAGAATATTTAAAAAAAAATAAATCCAATATTCTATTACCAGTGATCGCCAGATTTAGTGGATGCTAAAACATAGCCACCAAACCAAAAAATATACATGTATACATATGTATTTCTATGTACGAGTTATTTATATATGGTATGCATATGAGGTTTTTTTAATATATGGTATGTATATAAATAAAACATATACTTACTTCGTTTGTGTATAAGTATTAAAAAAAATGAACAAAACCCTCCCTTTTTGGAATATTTTTGGTAGAAAATAATAGTACCAAGTTATAATTTGCGGGTGAGAGGTGAGAAATTTGTACTGGAAGAACAAAGTAAATACCCAGGCATGTCACTTGCTAAGAGCAAATGCCAAAATATTTCTACATTTATATCTCTCACCATCAAACAATCACTTTTTTTTTTTCCTATTTTTACACTTTAACTCTGTAATAAAAACAATACTTCCAGTAAAGCAGGCCAGGTGTTAATTTTGCGCTTTTTTTTCATTGTTGATTTGAATGGTGAGAATACTAAATGTGAAAAGATGGTATAACTGTCTATTTCTTGCTCATCCAGGTTTTAGTAGAACTCACCAGGCAAAAGAAAACTGAGGAAACGGTACTTGTATTTGATGTAATGCATCTTGGGACAGAAGCTACTGTCAGAACCTATAATTTAGCAGCTGTATCTTACTTAAAGAAAATAAGCTTGGATTACTATGAAATTGGAGGTAATAAGCAATAAGAGAAGTATAGTAGTGTGTACATATATATAATCAGTTAGTCTGAAACCGTGGCTCTCCTGTCTCTTGTGCTCACTGAAATCCAAATGTTCTAGTTTTCCTGTTACGATATTTAGTATGCAACTGTCCCTTGGCAGTGCTTGTCGCATTGGTACAGTTGATAAGCTCTGGACTCCCACCATAATGCTTATTAGATAAATAAATAGCTTAGTGCTCAATCTTTGGATGGTTAAGGGGTACAGACTTGTAATTTTGGACTTAACGAAGAGATACCAGTGATTCATACTTGGTGGTGCAATGTATTTTAACAAATGGTATTGAAAGTTAATCCCTATCTTCAAGGCAAAATTCTTTGGGTCTCTGAAAGAACAGAAATTACCCTAATTTTTGTGCATTTCATGTGGTATGTTACAGATAAAAAAGCACCCATTCATCTAATTAGTTCCTCGGATAAACCTGGCTTAGACCTTCTGAAGGTGGAATATATCAAGGTATACATAAAGCTTTTAAAATTTATTTTAAAGCACTTTTATATATTATAAAGTCTTAAACCTACTGCTCAGAGCTAGTGGATTGTTTTGCGTCTTCTGAAGAGCACAGCGACTGGTTGGAATTAATATTAACCTTCATGCAAATCATTATTTTCAGGCTGACAGAAATGGGCCACACTTTCAGACAATTTTTGACAACGCTGAACAGATGATTCAAGTGAGTACTTGCAGATTTTATTGCTTATTTTCTTTTGGTTTGCTTCGTTAGAAGGGAGGAATCAATAAGGGGTTTTTTGGCTTTCCTGTTCTGCTCCCCTGCCCAAGCTTCCCCCCTCCCTGACCTTGCAGCATGGATATTTAAAGAGTTAAAAAGTACATGAAAGTTTTTATACAACTTAATATAAGAGCAGTATGTTAGTCTTTTTTCTTAACTATGATGAAAAACTGTCTAGCTAGCTCATGTGGATAAAATTCAAAATAATAAAAGAATGCATCTTCTCATGCATATGAGATCATGAAGTTCAAATGTCTGGTATGGCAAAATGTAGTGGGGTCTAGAATTCTTTCATTTTCCTGTCAAATAATCTGTATTGTGAGCACTACATAATCAGTACTCTGGCTAAATTTAATAAGAAGTCTAAATCCTTTTATGAGTGATTTTGGGTTTTTTTTGCGGGGGGAGAGCAAAGAGGAGCGTGTTCCAATTCTTCACCCTGAAATATGACTTGGGGGTTTCTTGTGATACTGCATTTTCCTCTCTGTCATTTTTGTCATAGACTCTAGAATAAGAATTTTATCTCTTAAAAATTACTGGAAATATAGGAAGATGGTTTTAGACAGCAAGTACCTAACTTCTTAAGTTTTGACTGTTGTACTAATCGTATATTTTTGAGTCAGAGATTTCAATCTAAGGAGAAACAGTGTCTTGAGGAATTCTGGAAATAAACTACTGTATTGGGTTTGCACGGCAAGGTTTTGGTAGCGGGGGCGGGTTACAGGGGTGGCTTCAGTGAGAAGCTGCTAGAAGCTTCCCCTATGTCTGACAGAGCCAATGCCTTCTTTTATTTCTCCCCATCCCACCGCATCCATCAGCGGGTCAACTTAAATAAAGAAACTAAATTAAATAAATGATCTTTCCTTTTCAGCTGCACCTAAGGTGCCAAGATGCTATGTAACTCTAAAAGTGCCATTTCTAAGTGATGGCCGCAAACAGCAGGGAATCCAAATGCAAGGTCATGTTTGCCTAGGTTTCTTTTAAAAGCCCCTATTCTGGAGTCTATTCTCTTAAAGCATACCAGCCAAAGGCTTCTTTCCAGTGAAGCTGGAGAATGGGTGTGCATGTTGCAGTGTGTTCTGCAGGCTAACAAATATGGTTTCCATTGAGCCAATGCAAAGATAATTACAGAGGTATTCACAAAGGCTGTTTAGGCTTGAGAAGCTGTCTCCTTAGGTTTCTTTTATAGCTGATGAAGAGATCCAGCTGATAGTGATGCAAAGAATGAAAGCTGTCCTTCAGTACCATCCAACTTGGGCAGGACCTGTGGCACTGTATTGGCTTTGTGTGGCAAGGTTTTGGTAGCGGGGTGGGGTGGGGGTTACAGGGGTGACTTCAGTGAGAAGCTGCTGGAAGCTTCCCCTATGTCTGACAGAGCCAATACCTGCCGGCTCTAAGATGGCCCCGCCGCCGGCCAAGGCCGAGCCCATCACCGATAGTGGTAGCACCTCTGTGATAACATATTTAAGAAGGAAAAAAAGTTTGTGGGACACAGAAATGCCAGCCGGAGAGAGGAGTGAGAACATGTAAGAAACAACCCTGCAGACACCAAGGTCAGTGAAGAAGGAGGGGGAGGAGACGCTCCAGGTGCCGGAGCAGAGACTCCCCTGCAGCCCATGGAGAAGACCATGGTGAGGCAGGTTGTCCCCCTGCAGCCCATGGAGGTCCATGGTGGAGCAGATATCCACCTGCAGCCTGGGGAGGACACCACACTGCAGCAGGTGGGTGCCCGAAGGAGGCCGTGACCCTGTGGGAAGCCCATGCTGGAGCAGGTTCCTGGCAGGACCTGAGGATCTGTGGAGAGAGGAGCCCATGGAGCAGGTTTTGTGGCAGGACTCGTGACCCTGTGGGGGACCCACGCTGGAGCAGTGTGCTCCTGAAGGACTGCACACCGTGGAAGGGACCCATGCTGGAGCAGTTTGTGAAGAACTGCAGCCCGTGGGAAGGACCCACGTTGGAGAAGTTTGTGGAGGACTGTCTGCTGTGGGAGGGACCCCACGCTGGAGCAGGGGAAGAGTGTGAGGAGTCCTGCCCCTGAGGAGGATGAAGCGACAGAAATAACATGTGATGAACTGACCGTAAACCCCATTCCCTGTCCCCCTGCGCCGCTGGGAGGGGTAGGTGGAGAATCCGGGAGTGAAGTTGTGCCCAGGAAGAAGGGACGGGTGGAGGGAAGGTGTTTTGAGATTTGGTTTTATTTCTCATTACCCTACTCTGGTTGATTGGTAATAAATTGAGTTAATTTTCCCCAAGCTGAGTCTGTTTTGCCTGTGGTGGTAATTGGTGAGTGTCCAATTGGTAATTGGTGAGCGTCTCCTGTCCTTATCTTGACCCACGAGCCTTTCATTATATTTTCTCTCCCCTGTCCAGCTGAGGAGGGGGAAGTGATAGAACGGCTTTGGTGGGCACCTGGTGTCCAGCCAGGGTCAACCCACCATAATTACAAAGGGCTGTCAGTTTTCTGTGATTAGGTACTTCCCTTCTTTTATAACTTGGCATTTTTTTGCCTGCCGTTTTTTGGTGTGAAGACTGAAATATTTCCCTTGCCACGTAATAGTTTTAGAGTATCTATAGATATCATCAGGGAACTCGAGTTAATGCTATGGGCATGGGCACTAATGGAATATTTTTGCTAAGAAAAGGTTCCTGAAGCTGCAGCAGGGGATGACAGTTCTACTACTCGAGTGCTACTGACATGGAGATACTTACTGAGTTGACTGACTTCATGCTATGGGACAGTGCTGATGTTAAGAGAATTCAACTTTATATACATCATAAGGTGTTTTGCTTGCAGCTCTTCAGTGGGACTTCTGTGTCTGGAAGAATTGCATTTGGGCTCTTTTTCCAATTTCAAGCCCATTCAGGCGGATAACTTTTACTAAACTACATGGCAAGGACTTACTCTTCTTTTGGACTCCCTTAGTGGATTTGTTGAGAAATACCTTTATACTAAATACCTACCTGGCAGCCACCTGCTACTTATCTGTTTGTGTAGTACTGTGTTATTGCAGGAGCATTCAAGAGCGAGTCTGTGTTTGACAGAGCATATTGCTTGAGAAGACTGAATCCTGCTTTAGGTTAGCTAGGTTACTAACTTACTCCAGGTGTATCTCCCTTAGCCATCTAATTAAGTTTTTCACTTATGTAATGCAGTTTTCCACAATGAGTTTTTCACTCAATGCTTCTAAATTTTGTATCACCTTGCTGTTGTACTGAGGAGGTTATAGGTTAACAGTTACAGCTGTTGGGTTGTTGTTAGGTTTTCTTATTTTCTAAGCTTACCACTTTTCTGCTTTACAGAAAGCTTTTTTTTCTTTGTGATCTGTTGCTGGTAATGCTTGCAGCTTTTCTAAGAAATTGTTATATTCCATTGGGTGCTTTTGTACCTTGGTCCAAATCTTAAGTTATTTTTTTGTCATATGGAGTCTCATGTTTTCAACAGGTAGCTTTTTCGTCATTGAACCTTCTACTGCATACAGAGGCCCTCATGTCTGCTGTCAGTTTTCTAGCAGCTGTTAGTCCATCAGGCAGTGGAAATAGTAGAGACACACCAACTAAAGACGAAAAACAAGAAGATGACACTAGATTGAAGAAAGGTACAGTTGTGTTTGTCAAAATGATGGTTCTGAAAGGATTTGTTGCATGCTGGCGAAACAATCAAATCCAGAGAAACCTGATGAGCTTTGTAGTGTGGGGAGAAGATCAAAGCTTATGTGACTGTGGCTCACCAGGCTAGAGGACTGATTTCAAAAAAACAATAAATGAAACAATGATTATGATCATAAACAGTGTCTTCAGGTGAGCTTTCTATTCTTGTGTTTCATTGTCTTTTCACAAATAGACTTGAATTTGAGTAAATGAGATTTCTGCGAGCTTAGAGGACTCAAACAGCAGCATGATCTTAGTGTTCATGGTAGAATAAAGGAGATAAATAGTACTTTGCTGATTATGCTGTTACTGATCTAGGCAATTTAAATATACTTTCAAAGAGGTAGTCAGGTCCTTTGCTAGCTTAATGAAAATCTTGCTGTTCCTGTAGCACTGAAACAAAAAATGAATTTATATCGAAATAGGCTCAGAGGGGAGCAGTTGCACTGTCTTTAGTATTAAAGTGTAAAACTCAAGCATCAGGTGAGCTGGAAATGAGGTGTCTAGTGAAGAATGTTCAGAATCACTTATGATTTTAAATGGCCTGGTGTCCTGGTTTCGGCTGAGATAGAGTTAATTTTCTTTCTAGTAGCTGGTATAATGCTATGTTTTGGATTTAGTATGAGAAGAATGTTGATAACATGCTCATGTTTTCAGTTGTTGCTAAGTAGTGTTTATACCAAGTCAAGGATTTTTCAGCTTCTCATGCGGAGCCAGCAAGAAGGCTGGAGGGGCACAAGCAGTTGGGAGGGGACACAGCCAGGACAGCTGACCCAAACTGGCCAAAGGGATATTCCATATCATGTGATATCATGCCTAGTATATAAACTGGGGGGAGTTAGCCTGGGAGTGCAGATTGCTGCTTGAGAACTAACTGGGCATCGGTCAGGAGTGGTGAGCAATTGCATTGTTCATCAATTGCTTTCTATATTCCGATTCTATTATTATCATCATCATCATTATTTTATTCCTTTCTGTCCTATTAAACTGTTCTTATCTCAACCCAAGAGTTTTACTTTTTTTTCCCCTGATTGTCTCCCCCATCCCACTGGTTGGGGTGTGAGTGAGCACCTGAGTGGTGTTTAGTTGCTGGCTGGGGTTAAACCATGACACCTGGGTTTGAATCTGCAGGCTGAAAAAGAAGCTGCTGCTGTGTACAGTGTGACAAAGCCCATAAATATTTGGGCTCTTGGATTAACACTTTGCTACTCTTGGTTAGTGAAGGTGCAGACCATCAGTGAGATCTAATGGCTTCTTGTCTTCCCCCATAGATAGGTTTTTGACACTTGTGTTTGACACCTTATTCTTCCCAGCCTTAACACTTACTCTCGTAAAAGCTGGGTGTTGATTGCCTGAAATAGGCTTCCAAGGTTTGCCATTTCTTACAAGCTTGGAAGTTTAAGAGAAAACTTCGTACATTAGGATCTTGGAATAGGAAATATTAGATAACCTGAAAAAAGCACTACTGTGAACCTACTGAGTTATTGACTTAATGTTAAAAGTAAGTGTACTGTGCAATTGATTTCCTCTTAACCCAGCAATTAATTTAAACCTTAATTTAAAAAAAAGTAAAATTGTTCCAGTAGAGAGCCATCACTAGATGGGGTAATATCAGACATAGAATTACAAGCAAATGCTGGCATGTTTTACTCTTATCAGTAGAGTTGCCTTCAGAGGAAGACTTGTTGCTCTAAGATGGGATGTTATAGACTTAATCATGATAGTGGTGATGAAAGAAACTATAGGAAATAAAAATAAGTCATCTGAATGCCAACCCCCCCCTAGACCAAAACAACCCTCAGATATGCTCAGGAGTTCAAGTGAAAATATGAATTATATGTACCTTGAAAATCCCCATTTCTCTCATTTCTAGTGGCTAGACCTTCGAAGGATAAGGATATCTTTGACTTCAAGCTTTTTGCCAAGCTGGATGCCTTTTGTTTAAATATTTGTGATGAAAAAAAGAACATTGCAGAGATCAAGATACAAGGTATTCAATTCTTTGTTAGTAGTAACTGATCTAATAGTTTAGTTTCAGAGTAACTGCTAGTAATTGGACTAAAAGATATTTAAGGTGTAAATTTTCAGCATCTGACTTTTTTTTTTTTAATTGTGTTCTGTACAAACATGGCTTGTGGTATTGTTTTCGAAGTCAGTCTTCTAGTCTGTCATAATGTTTTGGCCTCCAGCTAGAAAAGCATGATATATTATTCTTCAGGTAATTATGTTCATATTTTGAAGGAATTTGATTATGGGTGGCTTTTCATGTTGTACTAAGCTTTGAATATTTTTCTGCTATACCTGAATTATTTAGGATAAAAACCCCCTTAAAACTGTTTTCTTTGGTTTTGAACTTCTAGTGTTTATTCAGGTTTCTTGTTTTGGTTTTGTTTTCTTGATTGTTCTTCACCCCTCAGAGGGGCTATCAATAATTTGGAGGGGGGGTGGGGAAGTTTCACTTCCAAGTTTGGCTATAGCTGCCATCCTAATAGCTGCCAAAACTCACTCTTGGTATGAATATTTAAGAATGTGTGATATACAAGAGTATGTAATACAGTTCATAAAAAGTCTCTTGCTTTTGCCTGTCTCTAAATCATATGATGTATTCACACAAGATTCTGTACGCAAAAATACAGTATAGTAACATCTTTTTTGATAGAAAATCTCAGTAAACTAACTCAGTAGCTTGGTTATTAAGAGATGGATTATTGTTTGAATATTTTTCTATTAGTAGTAGCTCATTTCTTTCCAGAGATGATTGGTATTGAGACAGTATCTGTGTTAGGAATTCTATCTTGTTTTATTCAAAGCTGTAGTATGGTCACATTCTCAAAGCTTAATAACAGACAGCATAGTGTATGGACTTGGGTGTGAACTCTAGACAATATACTTATCTTCTGTGTCTGACTGATAAAAAGCAAAAAGTCTCTATTTCTCTATTTTTTGTTTTGTTTTGGAGAAGTTATGGTAGTTGGGGAATTACTTCTAATTATTCTGATATGGATACAGGGAGACTAAAATGCCTTGGATTGAATAGAGCTCTTTTATTTACAGTCCCTTCAGCAAGGGGTGTGGTAACTGGCTTCATTTGGAAACAGGAAAGAATCAAGTGTGTTTAGGTATTCTTTGTGGGTTTTTTTTTTAAATCTTTGTTAAATTTAGCAAACTATTAACAAAGTAATTGTTTGTTGCAATGCATAATTTCTGTAACTTTTCTCATTTCCTCTACTGGTGTCACGTGTCCCCATCCTGAAAATGAGTGTTACTTCTGTTATGCAATACTAGTGTTTCTCTCTTTATACTTTACAGGTCTTGACTCATCTCTTCTTCTTCAGTCAAGTCACACTGTATTCTTTGCCCGACTTAAAGACATAGTTGTCACAGATGTTGATTCAAGGACCCTTCATAAAAAAGTACGCAACTACAAGATTTTAGGTTTTACTTGGTTCTTCGTTAGTTTTGTGTGTATAACAGTGAAATGTAATACATATTCTTATTCCACTCTTTTAAAAATATTTTATATATCTTGAATACCTCTTTTCAAATAAGATCCATGGTAAAGCATAGTTTTCATATTAGAATAATGGATGTCCAAAAAGATTTAAAAAAAAAAATAATCTAACTTGTACATCTGATAGGCTGATGATATATTTAGTTTTTCTTTTTGTTAAGTACCTTTTTAGAAGCTGCTGATGGCTGGTAGGTACTGTTTTTCTCTTTCTAGGCTGTGTCTATAGTAGGAGATGAAGTTTTCAGTTTCAATCTGACATTAGATCCATATGCTACGGAGGGAGAAGCCTACACTGACATGTCAAAAGTGGATGGTACTGTATCTTTGAAAGTAGGCTGTATTCAAATAGTATACCTTCACAAATTTCTCATGTCTCTTCTGGTAAGTATTTTTTTCCTTTGTATGTTTCTGCTTCATTCTGAAATTAGTCTTCCTTGTTTGTGTCCTCAGTACAAGTGGTAACTTAAATTTCTGAAAGAGAAAGGATAGGCTTAATTTTTCATGTGTGCTATTAAAAGCTTTGATAAGTAAGCTTTAACTGGTTTGAATTTCAAAAAACTAACACAGTGCAAGTGGGTCACTTCCCACCCTCTACTTTGCAAATAGAGAAAAGCTTGGTGTTATTAAGGTATTCTGGGGGTTTTGTGTTTGCTGACTTCTCCACCCTGGCAAAAACCTGAGTTCACTGCAAACATCTGAGCTAACATTAGAGGCAAAATTTTCTGCAAGGTTAGATGCTATGAGGACTGCAAATTAATCAATGTAAATATTTGTACCCTCATCAAGTATTCTAATGGGGGCTTTTTCAACAAAGCACTAGTGGGCTTTCTGTCATTCAGTACTGGCTTTAATAGGAATTAATATTCACTGGGGGCAAAGAAGGGCTCTAAAAATAATATATGTCCCCAAAAGCTAATGAGGTAAAGGAATCTTGTAGCTAAGGAAGGACAAAAAAGTAGAGATGAGTTTAAAATGAGTGGATTGTACTGGTCAGTATGTTTTTGACCCTTTATTAGAGGTCATGACAGAAGGCACTCAGCTGTCTTTCCCCAGGGAAAATCTAACACAGTAGGCAGCATAATTAGTGATTGATGTTGTAAAATAAGAGAGTAATTCAGATTAAAAAACTGTTTACAGACATTTCTCCTTTCTTTTCAACCGCTTATTCTAGACCTTCCTGAACAACTTTCAAACAGCTAAGGAGGCACTGAGTGCTGCTACGGTCCAAGCTGCAGAAAAGGCCGCTACCAGTGTAAAAGACTTGGCTCAAAGGAGTTTTCGACTTGCAATGGACATTCACTTGAAAGCACCAGTTATAGTCATTCCTCAGTCCTCAGTTTCCCCCAGTGCTATAGTAGTAGATCTTGGCTTGATTAAGGTTCAGAACCAGTTTATCTTGGTGTCTTCAGAAGGCAGTTTGCTCCCTCCAGTCATTGACAAAATGGACGTGCAGCTGACAAAGCTGAAACTGTCTAGGTAAAGTGCACTTTACTAAGTAATGCCTGAACTAATTGGTAATAATAATACTCTATAGGGTATTAATCTACTTGCTTAGAAACCATGGTTAGTGACTGTGTCAAATATTTGGTGTTAAAATTATAACCTGTTATCTTAAGGGCAAATAAATTAGTAGTAAAATAAGATACTGTTCATCTCAGGAAGCCATTTAAACCTAAAGAGATATTATATTACATTTGAGATTTTAAGATGTTATTTAGAAAATGTAATGTATGACTTAACTTCTAACTTCCCCATCATGTGTTTTGGGTTTTTTCTGTTTGTTTGAAGGACCACTATGGAGACAGGTTTGTCACATCCAGACATTCAGATACTTCACCCTATTAATTTAAGCCTGTCAGTGAAACGAAATCTGTCTGCAGCTTGGTTTCACACATTACCGGTGTTGGAGATCACGGGGTATCTGGAGACAATGAATGTAAGTCTTATGAAAAGAAGGTGGTGAGAGGCTTGTGATAATAGTTAATTTAAGACTAACCTTTATGTTACTTCTGGACACAAGGGTGCAACAAGCTGCAAATTTTTAGTAGTTGTGGAGTGACTTTCAGGGATGTCAATAGGTTTTAAACTGCCTGTGTGAATGTCGAGGTTTGAAAATGTCATATAAAACACCTGAACTGCTGTGTACCTTTATTAAACTGAGAGAAAGAAGAGAGAAAACTGAAAAGATGTCAGGGAGTCTTGTTTAATCCCTGCCACAAGGCAGGACCAGCTTAAATCAAATGTTTTTGTGAACCGTTCTCTGAGCAAGTCTTTTTTTCAGGTGTGTTTTGGGGGTTTTTTTTGTGTTTTTTTTTTTTTAAATGGAATCTTCTTAAGAGGAATTTAAATTTATGCAAATATTTGCCTTAGTGACTCCAGCTTCATAACTTCCTACCTCCCTTGAATGACCTCATGATAGTTGTTTTTTGTGGCAATTTATATACTGTGAAAGAAAATACCAGGTACATCTTGGGTGAAACTGGAATTAAAATATCATGAAGTAGCATGTCATCTACAGGAAAGTATTAAAAGCATAGGTATGCTAAATAAAGGCTGAATTATATATTGATACAACTTTAGAAGTCATAATCTTCTTTAATCTCCTAATCCTTTAACAATAAGCAGTTAAAAGAATTTCATTTTGTTATTCAAGGGATGATGCTGCTGACAAAATACCTGTAAATAAGCACTGTTCTTGCCAGGAAACATTGTTCTGCTTTGCTAGCTAGTGGTAAGTTTAAAGAACAGTGTGTTTTTCCTGAGAACTGTGATCTGCAATTTTGTAGGTTGTGTTAAGTCAAGAGGATTTGAATGTCTTCCTCAAAGTATTGACGGAAAACCTTGGTGAAGCAGAAGACAAACTCACTCATGCAAAATCAGTACTGCAAAAGGAAGGTCAGAGATGGAATTTATTTGTCATGAATATTAAGTGTGTTAGCTTTTAGGAAAAATGAAAAGCATTTATTATCTGGAAAGCAAGCTTAGATCTGAGAGTATGATGTGTAAGTGATAAACTCTTTTTAATTTTGCAAGGACAGTGTTCATACTTTAATACTTCAAAAAAGTGGAAACATTACAAGACAAAATTTGGTAATTGTGTTAGCTAAATTGTCATGGAACTAGCAAGATATTGAGATGTCAGAGTCGTCTTGTTGCCAGAACATGTTTCTATTTCCTTTGCCTGCTCTGAAGTCAAAGGCTCTGCTTGTGGAAACGTTGCTAGCTTATCTTAGATGAACATAAGCCATCTAAATGAATAAAAGAATTGGATATGTTTCTTGAGCTAAACAAATAGTGGCAACTTCAGAAGTTAACCAATTCAATGAATGCTTCAGGTAAAACCAAAGAAATGGAGAAATTGGTTTTGATGCAGGATAAGAGTGTTCCAGAAGGAATGTTGTCTGAAAAGAGAAAAAGAACATTAAATGAAGATGTAATCAATATGCTACTTAATTTTGAAATCAAAGAGGTATGTATTCATCTGTAACATTTATTGTTACTGAATCCAGTACTCAAGTCTGTTTCTTAGAAGTAGTGGGCCATTTTAATTGTTTAAAGAAGATGGTACATATCAACAGAAAGAAAACAAACAAAAAACCCCGCAGAATTCATTCTTCAGCTGTTTCTTTAGCTGTTTTCTTTTGTGTATATTATGTGAATGTATTTGTAGAGTATTTAACATACACAATATATCTAACAGGGAAAACATGACTTCTTTTAGATATTCTGCACTCACCTAGCCTTAATCCTTCATAATGCTGTATATGATTCTCCTAATAACAAACCACCTGAAATAGTTAAGCTAGAACTGGTTTTTTTGCCTTAGATACTACATCTGAAGGTTAGGTTCTAGGTGAAGTACTGGGAAAACGCACAAGCAATCAGTTAACAAAGATACCTATGCATAAGAAATTTTCCAAGCCTGTTTTTTCTCTGAAGATGTCTGTGATACTTAAGTGTGACGAGCTCAGCATGGCCTTTAATTTTTTCAAGAGTCAGACCAAATGGCTTGGGTATGCATGCTATTTTAAGTAACTATGTGGTTTGTTGTTTGTTTGTTGTTGGATTTTTGGGTTTTGTTTTTTGTGAGTGAGAGTAGCATTCAAAGACTAGAGAATTCCTCCTATTTCCAGCCACCAAGGAAACATGTTCTGTGTGAGTGATATGAAATCATATAAGAAAACTTAGTTTTAAGGGCATTAGAAATATTTGTCCCACAGCTGAAGCGTAGACAGGTAGCAAGCTGATACCATCCCAGCTTTGGGGTTTTCTCACTTTTTGCAGAATTACAGTTGCAATTGGCTGATGAGGTGTCTGTTAATAAACAGCACATAGTTATCCAACGCATATCCCTAGTACATTTGACAGTTTCTAACTTTCAGATTTGCTGTCTTGGCTGTGAAGAATTTTTTTTATGGTAGGACTGAGCCTGTAGTGCTCCATGTTGTCTTATTTAATATATCTGATGAACAGTTCTGTCTTGTTTAATAGTTTTACACAAGCTTCCCATGAAAGTTTTTACTGAGGTAGTGTCCACATTGTCTGTGGACTGTATATGTTGGGTGGTTAATGATAAAATGCTAATTTGTTAGTGCACAAAGACTATGCTACATAATGATGCAGACAAAGTATTGACAAACTTGAATTCTTTAAATTCCTCGTGTGGTAATTGTTAGGTTGAGGCACTATTTTTAGTTCACAAGAATGGCAGATAATTGCCTCATGAAATAATTACATTGAAATTAACATTGTTCATTAATAACTATATCTAGTTCTACTTTAGTTTTCAGCTGCATTTAGAAACACAAGTCTTTTCTCATTTTCAACATTCAAATTAGCGTAATGCTTAAAATCTTCTGTAAATGAAGAATTGTAATGTTGAAGTATTTCTGTGTCCTTAATTATTACTTGCATAGCATCAGATACTCAAAGATCGATAAATGTTGCTGTTATCTACTGCCCTTCTTTCCAAACCAGTATGATCTGTAGTAACTGTTTTTTTCCATATTCAAACTCTGTAGCGCTGTGTAGTGTCTGATTATAAAACTGAAGTATAGCTTGACAAGGTAAAGATATACTGCTAGGTCAACAAAGTTGAATTCTAGACAAGTTAATAGGCTTGGTATTTTTATTTTGTTGTTGATGGAGTTAAGAAGTGATTGGTTGCTTGGCCAAGAGGAACAGGGTGTGGGGGGGAAATCTTTAACAAACTGGTGTTGTAGGTTTTCTTTGTGAGAAGGCAAAATGTCTAGATTAATACTGCTTTTGAAGCTTAGCTGAGGAGATAATGCCCAGTTATAACTGCATGCTATAATGTCTGGACAGCTTTACTGAAATAGTGAACTTATTTCCCTTTCCATATTCAAGGTTGTAATAACCTTGATGAAGCAGGTTCAGAAGGAGAGATATCCATTACATATTCTAACCGTGCTACAGCTTGGAACTGAAACCAAAATTAGAAATCATGAATTAACTGCAGCAGCATATCTGAAAAAAATTATGATGACATGCATTGAAATAAATGGTAAGTCTTCTAGAAAACTAGTATGCAGTCATTACAGTGTGTGCAATCAGCTTTTGTAGACAGAGGATAGCATGGTCAAAAATAACAATAATTACTGGTGGTGGGGGAGAAAGGGCAGGAGGTTACATACCAAATTCACTTAATGATGCTGTCCTGTGTAATTTAGATTCAATTGATCTGTTTTACCTGATACCAAGTTCTACTCCTGTTGGTAGGGTTAGCTTGAGTTAATTTGAGTTAGTTGACTGCTTTGAGTGGGAATGGTCATTCCTGAGAAGTATTTTATCTATTCAGAGTGTTTTGATGAGCTTCTGAATCTGTGCTTTATGACCAGTTCTGGCAGCAATGGAAATACAGCATGCTTCCTTGATTGGTCACGTAACAATTCAAAGTGATACTGAAATAATAACTGAAATAGCCATGTATTCAAAGTAGAAAAGTACGGTTTTGAATATAAACCCACAAAGATAGGAAGGCAAATAGTTTTCCAATTTTGAATCTGCTTTCAGGACCAAGATAAGTTAATTTTGATTAGTTTAATTAAAAAAAAAAAAAGCAAATACAGCATTTTACAAGTTGATGCTTAATCTGCAGCTTCTCATAGAAAAGAGATGTTTACCTTTTTGCTATTTCAGCAAGAATAGTATATAATTAGTATATAATCAAGAATTAGCATGGAGGTACTCCATAGGTGGAGTAAAGCTTGTGAGTGGAAATACTTTACAGTTTTATTTCTTTATTTGCAGACTCAAAAGGAGATCCTCTTTGCATTATTAATTCTTCGAGCGAGACAGATGAACATCTTCTGAAAATGGAATATGTTAAGGTTTCAGTACCTTTTAACTAAGATTTTTGGGGAGTAAAATAAGGCTTCCATACTTAGCCTGTGTTAGATTTTTTTTTTTGCTTGTTTTTAAAACCTGTAGGATTTGTGTCTAAAACTTATCTAGGTCTTTTCCCAAATACCCATTTTTCAACTTACCATTTCATTTCACTCTCCACTGCTTCCATGTAGTGCTTACTTCATAAGTCAACACAATTACTGAAATCAGTGGTGAAGCCAAATGTTTCTTCTCTGTGAACAATACAGATTACTACTTTTGTGAAACTTGATAGGTGAGATAGACTTTGCCTACGTAAGTGACAGGTGGGTCTCTACAGGTGGTAAAACTAGCATTGGAGTGATATGTTGGTAGCTAGTTATTGAGCTTTTATTTAAAAAAAAAAAAGTGCCATTCAAAAACTGCAAGAATACTTGGGTATCTGATAGGTTGTAGAACCAGTGGGCTACTCATACTCTTATCTATAATCATGTAATTTTTATAGAGAAAAACAAGTTAATTTGTTCTGACATAGTACTAAGCATAAATTGATCCAGTTTAAATAGATCCTAGCTAAGAGAAAATTTTGTAACCAGCCAGTTGAACTTTAACAAAATACATGCTATAAAATGTCACTGAGCAGAGCATTGCGATCGTTGTTGCCTTGGTTGTTGCTGGTTGTCTTGATCATGTGCTTCATTTAGAGAACTTGTTTCTTCAGGCTTCATCACTTTTGTTTGTTTTCTTTTGCAATGGGAATAATCCTTGTGTGTGTGATATTCAGTTATTTCAGTTAACTCAACAGAGACTTGACTGTGTGCTTGGGCTTTTTTTTCTTCCTTTAGGCTGATGCTGATGGACCAGATTTTGTTACTACTTATAGAAGCACCAAGCAAAACATCAATGTAAGTACTGGATGTATTTAATTTTTTTTTAAGCTTCTCAAATAGTAACAGTTGTGTAAACTTGCTGGTTGTCCATTTTTCTCCTCTCATTGAAGAGGGGAAAAAAACCAACACCCAAGACCAACCCAAACCCCTGACTCTCTATTCATTATAGCTTACTGCTTTATATTTAACTACTTCAAAGAGAAATCCAGGAGGAAAAAAGATGATTTTTTGTTTTTACGGAAGTATTTAGTGTATGAAATTTTTTACTTAAGAGCTGTACATTTTTAGCTAGTTAAAATTTAGAAGGACATATTTCTAACTGAGGCCTGTAGGATGTGTTTTATTTCTGGAGTGATACACTTAGCAGCACGTGAAATGAAGGCCTTGTGTTTCAGAGCTTGAAAGTTCGTAACTGTGGAGTTGAGATGTGAGGTGAAATGTCAAACAAGCATTCTCAGAGGTCTTGTGTTCAATCAATCCTTTTTTTACTTTTCCTGAAAGCAGCTATTCATGTGTAGTTTCCTATGGCTTCAGTGACTTCTGAAGTAACCAGGTCATTTTGCTTTTAAAATGTTTCCCTTAAAGTAGTAGTGGTGGGTGGAGCTTGCTTCTTGACAGCCATATGTGGAATTTGAAGTGGCTGGACTACTTTAGAGTCAAGAAATCTGACATCCCTTAATGTATCAGTAAAACCAGCATTTACCAAGAGTTGCTTTGGGCTAGGAAAAGTCAGCTAGCTGATGCTAGGTTTTACTAAGTAATATTGGTTTGAGTAGTATCATGTACTTTCTGTTCTGATTGCAAATTTTGAATCTTCTTGTTTTGTTGTATCATACCTACTAGAATACCACTTGCTATACATGGTTATGAAGATGTCAGCCAAAGTGCTTAATAGTCCTGAAAAAGCATAACCACGTGAAGCATCAATTTTTAGATTGGCATAGTTCCTCTGTAGCGGTTCTAAGCTTCCCATCCATAGCTCCCTCATCTGTTCTGGAGCTTGTGTGGTGTTAAGTTGAAGGAGATAGAAGGGTGAGATACTTGTGAAACTGAGCAAGACACTTTTTTCTCAGTGCGATGGCAGTAACTCTGAGTTGTTATGCAGTAGACTGCTACTAAATAACAATGTTACTTTGTCTCCTTGCCCTCATTTTAGGTCATCTTTTCATGTTTGGATATAGTACTTCACACAGAGGCTTTGCTTTCCATCATGAGTTTTCTCACATTCAGTGTTCCATCAGGTGGTCTTCCCAGTACTGGTAAAGCATCAGACTACAAGCCTCAAATGAAAGAACAAGAAAAAGGAAGTACTCTTAGGCCAGGTAATGTATTAGAAAGGCCATGCTTTTGTTCCTTAACAGCATCTAGCCTTTGGTTTCAAAGGATACCATTTCAGGTGGCAGCATTGCAGTCTATTTGGTGGAAAAACAAGGCATGCACAACTGTACATGGGGAGAAAATAATCTCATTTAAAAAAAAGCCAGGTATTTTTGCTGTTGCTTAATTTTACAAGTTCTCCTTACTCAATGTAACTTTTTCCTAGGTAGTGGTCTGACTTTTATAATCAAAGTTGAATAAATGATGCTGCAGTGAACAGTACCAAAGCCTTTCCAAAGCATCAGTGTCACAACTTTGTTTCTTTCCAATCTGAAGGCTCTAAAGAGTGCTTATGTAGCAGAAAACAGACATTCTTGAGCCCTGGGGAAGCAAAGAGAAGTTCTGAATTGAGGGTATTGTGCTTATTTTTAAAAAAGGTATCTGTAACCTTGAAATAGTAGGAGGTTTTTATATGGAAGCTCCTTAAGAATGTTTAGTCAGGTCCTGTGTGGCTGATGCATGTGTTTGTAGTGTTTGGGAAATTCAAGGTTTTCTAAACCTAAATCTCTTGGGATTGAGTTTACAGTGACTGGCTGTTACATTTTTGTGTTCTGCAAGCACCTTCAGTTTTGCTCCAGAAACATTTTTCACCTAATATGCCTAAGTTGGCCTTGCTACTTTATACAAAAAGGAACGTTTCTCATGTGAGACAGTGTTTCAAATAATGAAATGTACACTGTATGCAGCATACCATTGCGTGAAAACTAGATATTAATGAGGAGAAAAAAACCATAATCTTGATTGTTGTTTTCCTGTATTAGTCGGTGACTGTTCTTGTGCCAGAAGACTGTGTTAATTAAAGACTTATTTCATGTCTTGACTGAAAGTTAGCAGTATCTTTTAGGGAATAACTGCAGGTTGCTTTTGGAATAGTTCATGTATGTATAAAATGAATAATCTAACATTTATTTTAAAAAATTGACTTTTAATGAAGTTCTTGTATGTCTCTTGTGTTTCCTATCCAGTGTCTAGTAATGCAGCCCATGATGATATCTGTGAATTAAAACTCACTGCAAAGCTAAATGCATTCAGAATTACAGTGTGTGATCAGACCTGTAGTATTGCAGACATTAGAATACAAGGTAAAGGGTTTTTATTTAAATATTAGATTAGTTGGTTGTAGCAAGAAATACATTATTCCCCTCCTTCATTCACTTCTGAAAGGCTAGTGTGTGCACTGTAGATGCCTCTGTAACATATGTTTGAATACATTTTGATTGTATGATATGATTGCAGTAAAGTATTTTAATAGTGAAAATGTCTGCAAGGGAAGAAAATGTTTGACTCGGAAAAAGAAAGCAATTAATTTCTAAGTGGAGTAAAATGAAAAGAAATGAAGGCACTATGTTATAAATAACATCAGCTTCCATTTTTTACTAGCTAGTTCCTAGATAGTGTTGGGAATTTTTACTCTAGTCTTAGAGTCAATTTATGTTGGCAAATTTGTCATGTGTAGTAAGGTCATGTGTCTTGGGCTTAGCATTGGTTCTTACATAGTATAATGTTGGATTTTAAGCTATTCTTATTCTTTACATTCAGTAATAAATAATGCTTCTTTTTTTAAAAGTGTTTACTTAACAAATGCACTTCAACAATTTGCTATCTTCTTCCTTTTGTCTCAAATCAGGAATGGATGCATCTGTAGCTATGAAACCTAAAAAGATTAAAGTGTTCTCCAGACTTGAGGACATTGTAATTACAAATGTTGATCCAAAAACAATCCATAAAAAGGTGATGTGTTTTGCAGATTGTAAACAAACAAAAAGACCTAGTCCTTTAAGTTATTTAATGGCAGCACTGTAGTTGACTTGCTGTGTTGTATAATACTAAGTACAATGTAATGTACCAAATATTAAGCAAAATTTCATAGCTTAATTTCCTTTATCTCAGGGAAGCAAAACATGCTTTAATTTAATATTTAATTCTCTTTAATCATGTTTGCATTGATGTGTTTAATTCTGAGTAGCATGGGTTAAATATAAAATGGACTATAGATAACTGAGAAGAGACATACCATAAAATAGCTGATTCAATTTCCTTTTGTGCTTAGCATATGTGTCAAGTATTGCTGATAAGTTCCAGCTGATCTTTTTGTGGAAATATTTCTCGTTTGATAACTTAAGCAATAATTCTATCACAGATTACTGCCTGGGAGTATTAACTATACGGACTTAATTTTCTAGGCTGTCTCCATAATGGGAGATGAAGTGTTTAGATTTCACATGTCACTTTATCCAGATGCTACTGCAGGGGAAGCCTATGTTGATATGTCAAGGGTGGATGGTAAAATGTCTCTGAAAGTGGGCTGCATCCAAATAATTTACCTGCATAAATTCTTTATGTCTCTCTTGGTAAGACACTAGTTTTAGTTCTTTTCCTGACATCAAAAATTTTTTAATAAAATAAAATGTAATCAGCTCTTTGTGACCTGTGCCTTGTGGTGAGCTGGTCTACAAGCATATAGAAATGTTTTGCTGAAGAAGTGTTACTTAAGTTGCACTGCTTTATGGAGGAATTACAAATAAGGAGAAGGATAACAAAACAAGTAATGAATTGAGTTGATAGCTTTAATATTTTAAAAATTAAATCGGTAAGCAGTGTCTTAGCTTGTGCATGATTTTAAGCTTTTTCTGTTTTGAAACTTCCATGGTTGAATTAGAAGTTTCATTTTTCTGCCACAGCTGTACTATTTTTTTTAAATTTACATTTTGCCTGAGGCTTGCCTTTTCTTATAAGGCTTATTTGCTCTCATAGAACTCTTACTTTTTTCACTACCTATCAATAGAACTTCCTAAACAATTTCCAAACGGCACAAGAAGCCCTGACTGCAGTCACCGTCCAGGCAGCAGAAATGGCTGCTTCCAGTGTGAAAGACTTTGCTAAAAAGAGCTTCCGCCTCTTAATGGATGTCAACTTGAAAGCTCCCGTTATAGTTGTTCCTGAATCTTCAACTTCATATAATGCTCTGGTAGCTGATCTTGGCTTAATCAGAGTTCAGAATGAATTCAAGCTGGTGTCTTCAGATGAATCTTCTCTTCCTCCAGTCATTGACAACATGGATGTACAGCTAACTCATTTGAAATTATCAAGGTATACATGGAGTTTTCTTCTGAGTTGTAAAGTGTTCTTAAAGAAAATGGGTCTATGTTCCGTATGCAGCATTGTTCTGTCATTTAAAGATGATAGGTGATAAAAACATACTAAAATCAAACACACACACACCCCCAATACCCCCCCAACTAAGTTTAGGAGTGCTTTTAGATAGGGGCACATGTCCACAATCTCTAAAACTTCTTGGAAGGGAAAGAATGATAGGGTAGCAACTGAGTTCATCTTAACTGCATACCTGGGCATAAGTGCATGTAAGCACACATTATTATTAATTTAAAAATAAGTATACCTGTAATTCTCTAGATTGGTATAATATTAATTGTGATTATGCAACTACTGACTATATTTCCTCTGCTGCTTCCACTGTCTTTTGTAGGTGCATTATATCCACAGATTCTCAACCAGATTCTGAAATTCTGCATCCAGTGAGTTTGACTTTGCTGGTCCAGAGAAATTTAGCAGCAACTTGGTATCATAAAACGCCAACAATTGGTATCAAAGGAGACCTAAAACCAATGCAGGTAACGTCATGGCAAATCAGAGCTGCATCTAAAGTTATGTATATTCTCAGAATAGTACTTAGCCTCATTAAGGAGCTTGCAGACCTGTTGCAATTCATATTTTTTACAGAACGTTAGAAGACTTCCAGCATGACTGTCCTGTTTATAGATCTGTTAGGGTTTTGATATTGTATAATGAATAATTTTGGTGTAGCTGCATACAAATGGAATAAAACCTATTTTTATTTTCCTGGGGGTCTGTTGGAGCTATCCTTTGACTCAACAGTCAGTAAAGTCATTGAGGTTATCTGTTGAGTTAGCATGTAAAATCTAGATTTAAGATTTTAAATTGTTTAATCTGTAATATTCAGGTTGTTTGAGTGTTAAGTAGATTTATTAGAAATTAAAAGGATAGATGTCGTTCTCTAATATACAAGAGTTCAAAATTATGGTTGATATCTTTGAAGAGGGAGGGCTTTACTTTCTCTTTTTCAATATTAACCATATGGATTTAAGTGGCTAAAAACAGACTGGGGGGCCTTTTAGTTGTTCATAAGCCCTGTTTCATTCCTGTATCAGTGCTGTGGCCAAATGTAACACTGGTGAAGCACAGAGGAATAAGATATTGAAGGAGTACCAGTAAAAAAAAAAAATAAAAAAAAATTCTAAGGCTATGTATTATGGGCTAAGTGACTGCATTTTGTCACTTATTACTGCTTATTTTTTTCACAATCATGTTATATATAATTGAATTCAGATTCATTAACTCTTTAAAGGCCTACTGAATGATGGTTGCTTTAGCGTATACAATGTAAATCTTGGCTTTAATGTTATCTGGTTATGTTTCTGGATTACTGAATTGTTAAGAAGTGCTTATGATCATCAGTTACTCATATTTCTAGCAGGTGAAGAGCCTTACAAGACTAGAAAGTCTGTATCATGGGGAGTGTTAGTTCTTGTTGTAACTCCTGTTCATAACAAGTAACAAAAGATATTTTAGGAAAAATGGGCAAATTACTTAGGGCGTTTTGGCCAGGATCATTTTGACTAGACAGCTTGTTTATGGTGGAAGCAGCGTGTTTTTTCTTCTCACCTTTTGCATACTGTGTTGGAAAGAAATAATGTCACAAAAAATCAAGTTGTGGGTTTATCACTTTACAGATAGCACTCAGTGAAGATGATCTAACTGTTGTCATGAAAATTTTACTTGAAAACCTTGGAGGGGCTTCTTCCCAGCCAAATACTGTGCAAGAGAACATTGAAGATACACAGATGCTTAAAAAAGGGAAAGTTCCAAATGAATCTGATTTCTGTGAAGGTATGTTCAATTCAAAAGCTGAGTATGTTTAGGCATAGGGCTATTTGCAAAGTCAAACATTATATTTATATTGATGCACTTAAATGTGTGTAAATAAATTCTTAATTTGTTACATATGTATTGTGGATATGAAAAGTTTATAAATAAGAATGTATGCACATACATGAAGTGTGAGCTGTTGATGGTCAGAAGTTTTTGTAGTGTGTTTTTTGCCATTCTTTTATAGGATGGTATTCTTCAGTCCACACCAAGGACTCGTAAGAGTTGCACGTGGTTTAAAAAAGAAAAAAGCCAAACCAACTACCCCAGAATGTTAATGCAGAATTATAACAATTAGGGATATTACTAGTATTCAAATAGCATGTTAATGTAAACAGCATATGTCTGAGGTTGAAATATTATTAACACTTTGTCAAAATCTTTTTTTCTCCAAAACCTAACATTCTCAATGTCAAAAAAATTACTGTTCAACCAATAGCTGAATTTGTTACACTATGAGAAGAAACTGGAAGGAAGAGTAGTACAAACTCTTTGAGCAGTCTTGGTACTTTCTGTAGTTCTTAATTAAAGTGAACGAAGGACTGCAGTAAATTAATGACAGCTTTTTTTAAGGTTCTTAAACCACTCTGTGCTAGGTAAATTTAGCATGCATTGAGTAGAACAAAGTGATACTGAGTAAATAAAAGGGCAAATTGTTCTGAGTAGTCTTCCAGGTTTAGAGCTTTTCTTCTTTTTGTGACTTTCTGATCTTAATTTAAAAAAAACCCAAACAACAAAAAACCAACCCCAAACCCAGAAAACCACCCCCAAGCCCAATGTTCTAAAGAAATGTAAAAATATTTTCTTTTCACTGACAGGTCCTCTTCTTGCTTTTGGACCAAAAAATGTTTCTACAGTTCAGTCTTCTGCGGAATGTTATACAACGCTTAAATTTGACTTTAATTTTGAGTCACTTTCAGTAACTCTCTACAACAGTGATATGAATCAGGTTTGTGACAAAGCTTTTACCATACAGATGGGGCGGGGAACTTAGGATTCTCACATGGACAGAACTCAGGATAGTAAAAGAGTTTCATCGGTTATGTTAGTTTTGTAATGCTTGCCTTATGGAGTTTATGCAATTTATCCCAGAAACTTGAGGTTTATGGGCAGAGAACATCCTTAATTTGAAGGATGTAAGTGCATTTCTAAAAATCACACTAAAAAACCATAATAAACCAACCAACCAAAACCACCCACCATTTGATTTGATTATTCAAGCCTTGATTCCAGTTATCCAAAATAAAAATGCAAATTTGAAAGGCAGGAATTGCTAGGCTAGATGATGCTAGTTCTATATATGGTGCCTATATAGTTAGTAAGCAGATCCAAGATGTACATGGCCCATACTTCCCTCCTACGTATCCCTCAGTGTGAGCAGTAATGAACATCCTTCCTATGCTGAAAATGGAAGAGAAAGATGTGCAATGTTGCCTTGTTTTTATGACTTAATGTGCTTTGTCCAGATGTGAGGGCACTTGCTGTTTAAGTCTTGGTATATAATGAATATGTGGTAGCTTTGCATTTATAATAACTGCAATGCAGGAATTTATGGTGTGGTTTTTTTTATGAGGGGTGTATAATTTAAAAAAATCCTGTGAAATGAGCATCACGAGGAAGAAACACACTCTAATGGGATTTTATTTTAATTTCTTCATATCCATTCTGCTTACTGCTAAGGTTCTGGTTGTAAATGAGTTAGTGTGATGGGAGCAGAGGGGTCCTCTGGTGGGAGCTTCAGAGTTCAGATGGATTATCCTTTGGTCATGCATTTTGAACAACTGCAAGAAATGTGGTGAATAAACAACTTTACTACAACCCAACTGTTTTTTTCTGTTTTCTCAGTGAGTTTCTTGGACCAATTTGTATGATTGGAGGACTGATGACAGCAACAGGCTAATCAGATCCTTCAGTTCATGAATCAAAATGCATGTGGCTAGCAGCAAGGGAAACATGCTTATTACTTTGTTCTGTGATAACTACTCCTACTGTTTCTTGTTATGTAGAAGTCTCTGATTTCGCCGCATAGTGACAAATTATGCCTTGGTGAACTCCGACTGCATCTAATGGCATCATCGGGGAAGATGTTTTCAGATGGCTCACTGGATATTAATGTTAAACTCAAGGCATGTACCCTGGATGATCTCAGAGAAGGAATTCAGAATGTGACTGCAAGGTAAGTTTGAGTGCATCAGAAATGAAAAACCTCCATGCAACTTGTGAGGAAGACTGTTTCCTTATTCTATACTTTACTTCACATGGGATTGATAAAACTTAGTAGGGCTGTCAGTTGTTGCCTGTCAGACTGCGCACTAAAGCAATGAATGATTTAATTTTAATAATGGTAAGCAAGTTTCTTCTTTTATATGTTGATTTCCCAGGTTCTCCAAAAATCTGGGAGGCTTGAGTATTACAGTAAACTGTGTAGAACAGCTGAGCAGAGAGCAACCAGCCTCAGCTAGAGAGTTCTATCCACTGAAACTTTAGTCTGATTGTTACAGGCCACGTATGTAGTTCCAAAACTGTAGCACACCAACTTTAAATTGAAATTACTCTTCTGTTGGAGAAGTCTATACCCTCTCATTTTAGGAGGCAACACTGATTGCTTACGTTGTAATTCTTATAAGTGGCATAGGGAGAAAAAAAGGCACTGTTTACACATCCTTGTTTTTCTAGATCTATGTGTTATGATGTTTGAAATATTTCTTATTAAACTTTTTTCCAGAATGATAGACAAGAAAGATGACACAAATGGCAGTTCTATGATAGATATAAGCTATAAGCAGGATAAAAATGGAACTGAAGTTGTTGCTGTCCTGGACAAGCTGTACATATGTGCCAGTGTGGAGTTTTTGTTGATAGTAGCAGATTTTTTCATTAACTCAATGCCAGCATCCTCAACTGAAAGATCTGCACAGTTCCAATTAAAGCATGTTGCTTCTGGGAAATCCAAGCCAGAAACAGGTCTGTAAAACTGATTTCCACCCCCCACCCCCACTCCCCTCCTTTACAGACTTCAAACTGAAAATAAATTATCTGAAAGTTTTCAAGATGCTATCTTGTTATCAGACTTAAGAAATGAGTTTATTCTTCACAGTGTGTAAATTGGCCACTGATAACATAAATTGTTGTAAGCAGTAGTAGTTCTAGAACTGCTGTGTTGAGTAGTGGAGTTGTGCTCTCCAGCAGAGCTAAATATTGAAAATCATTATGCTAAACAGGATTTTTACCCATGTAATATCCCAAAGGAAGCATCCTTAGGGTAAAAAAGCACCATGCAGATAGTAGTTAAGGAAGTAAAAAAACCAACTTACTCTTTAAAGGTGGGTGGTGAACAATGTCTTACCCTTACTTTTGCAAGTTGTGTAGTTTGAAACTTTTCAGTTCAGTTATGGAAAACTAAATTTTTGCTGAACAGCTTTCCTCTTTGGTTGAAGACTGAAGGTAAAGCACCATGAAACAAGGGCGAGAAAGACCACTTCTGAGTTGTTTTTTTTTTTTTTTTAATTTGGTCTTAAGTGATTGCTAGGCTTGCCCAAGTTGTGGTCAGATCTAATCTGTGGGTTGTGTTGTCTAGCTAGTTCCCAACAGCCTTCCCTTTCTTTTGTGCAATTTGGCAGAGTGTTAGGAGTGAGCCTTAGGTTTTGTGAATTGCCCTAGTGACATCAGCAGTTCACTTCCTCTCCTCTTCCCTTGTTGGAGATATGCACAAGTCCTCTGATGAGGGAGGGACGGTACACACTCCAGAAAAATGGCACTTGAAAGGGCTGCTCAAGACTACCCAAATATGTTGCTGGGTGCAACCCGTGATATCTAGCTTTCTTTGCTTTTCCTGTAGTGCACCAAGCCTCAGCTTGGCACCTGTTCCATTGCATAGGTGTGATATTCCGATAATCTCTAGCAAGCGTTGGGTGCAAGTAACCCATGTAATAAGTCCTAGTGTGCAGGAGGGTCACACACCACTATACTGCCTATCGTTGAGAACCAAAGTGACTTGATCCATCACTAGATTAGAGAGTCTTGCTTTTAATTGAGATAAATATAATACAATTCTTTCCTTCTGTTTGGAGAATGAGTGGATATTCAGACAAGAAATTGTATATTGCTAATTTGGTTTCAGTTAGTATATCTTCACTCTAAAGAAGTTACCTTGTGTATTGAGACAGAAGATAACTATTTCCAACTTGGCTTTTGCTGCAAAATGGAGTGTTTTGGACTGCTTAAAAAATCAATTTCAAGGGTATTAGCAAACATGATCTAATAGGAATTTATAAAAGTATGACTTCACAGAATTCAATGGCAAAGTTCACTTTGTTGCTTAATACCTGGATAAAATGTACACAGAAAAATTAAGTTAGAAACAAACTAAAATTATGTATACAGAGACTGAAGATGCAATAGGGTAAAAGAGAAACATATAAAGGAAAATTGAGTTGTAATTGATTTCTCGTGATCTGTACAGATACCGGGAATGTAAAAAGGTTGGGGAGACCCTCCTGTTGAGTCACAAGGTTGGAGTTTAGGTGCAGCTGGATCAACTCCTAGTCCCAGACTTGGTCAATGGTTTATATCTAAAGGGATTATAAGTATAATAGCGGCCTGAGATTCTTTCACAGTTGAATGATGTTCACGACAGTGATTTAAGTATAGAATTGAAAAGCAACATTTGTAATATACTTGCTATAGAATATTTGGGTTAGTACACACACACATGCAGAAAGACATTGAGATATACATAAGCAAATAAAAGAGGCATTAGTGAAAATATTCATGTCAAATGCTTCAACATCTTTCTCAACCGGTGAAGGGTTCAGCCTCAAGGAGTGAAGAGTATCAGCCTGAGTCTTGTCGGCTTTCAGCGTCAGACCTCTGATCTTTGCAGCTGAAGAGTTTGTGAGCTCTGAGAGGCATCCCACTCGGAGGGAGATGCTGGTCGCAGCCTGCTGCTGTCCAGGAGAGCTCAAATGGTCTCACTTAGTACAGCTGTTTATAGGTTTGTGAGATGATTGGCTTTAGTCATCAGCAAATTACTGGGATTCCAGTAGCACTGGTAGTGTTTCACGTGAGTTACGATTCAGATAAGGAAGGCTCCAAGTCTGTCAGAGAATGACTTAAGATTCAGATATGGGATGTTCCAAGGCTGTCAGGAGAGGACTGAGATATATCCCAAAGTTGTCAGGAAATGACTAATTTTCCCTACTCCCATCGCCAGCCTCCACCAGGCAACAGGAGTCATTGGTACAGTAAATGCAGCTCCCTGTCTTAGCCATGCAAGAGTTCCTGGTACAGTCAAGGGATGCTTAACCTCTCAACTCATTACACTTATGCCAAGGCCTAGTGAGACTTCCCGAGTTCATAGATCATCCCAGAGAGGGGGAAGAAATGCACCATCCAGCTTTGTAGAGCCAGTGCTTAGGTTGACTACAGTTTGTAGAGCTAATACTGTCTTTTTACCATATTGAAACAAAAAATTTCTTCAAAATGAAGCTTCTGACCAGTTTGCTGTTGATTTGTGGACACTGTGATATTCAGTTTCAGCAAAGTATTCCTGTAAAAATTGAGACATTTTTTGTTAAATTTGTACCTCCAAAATTATGTAGCAATTTTCATGCTTTGTTTAGGTATTATGTACATAATAATGCTTTCAAACCTTTTATATTGAAGGTTTTTTTTACTTATTTTCACAGAAATATATGTACGACCAAATATGACAGTAAAAGCTGTGATCATGGATCCAGAAATAGTATTTGTTGCTAATTTGACTAATGCTGATGCCCCTGCCTTAAAAGTTTCCTTCCAATGTGACTTTTCTCTGACATCTGGAAGGATTGCACAAAGGATGACTGCTCAAGTGAAGGGCTTCAAAGTGTTGGCCTGTGCCTTTCTCAAAGAAAAACAAGACAAGAGTGTTACTACAGTAAGAAAACTTGGTTTTCGTAATGAAAAAAGTAATGAGAACTGTTGGCAGGCGTGTCCTTTAGTTGGCATATCCATAGCACTCAGAAAATCCAGTTTTCATATCATTGATTATTATGAAGATAGGAGGGGACTGGGCATCTGTGGTATGCCGTTTAAAGGAGAGCCTTTTATCAGTAGGTGCAGGACTTCATCACATAGAGCTCTGTCTAAAACCTGTGTAGTGCATTTGTAAATTAAATTAAAAGCTTCTTAGTGAAGAAATTGTATGAGGGGTTTTGAAGACTAAGAATATCTCTGCAACTTTGTTTACTGCCTGTCAGTTTACTTGTTGTAGTAGAGTATGCTGATTAACATATTGTCTGGAACTTCATCTACATACTCCTGGCAGGAAGCATTGAACCACAAGGGTGGCCTGTGTGGTTCATCTCGCACATGGTATCTTTCCTTATGCATTTAGTTTTCTTAAGGATTTAGGGCTTTTTAAACTATATCATTAGTCTGTGTGTGTGTTGGGTTTTTGTTTTGTCTGTTTTTCAAGCTTTATGTCAAAAGCTTTTGTTTCACGAACTTCTAATCTTCCAGTACAAAATTGCTCTTGTGCAAATTTGGATGCTGGAATGAAGCACAGTAATGCTATGGAAAGAATGCTGTTACTCTGAAATGTGTTGTTATTTTATGGGATCAGCATCCCTTTGGCCTACGGGATTAAAAAATACAAGACCATTTGAAAAGTTTAGATTCCAGGAGTTACCTTAATAATCAAATTATATTTTTCACTCAGGTGTTACGGCCATGTTCTTTGGTCATGGAAAATATGATGCATGTCTCAGGGTTACAAACTGTGGTAGTAACAATAGAAGAACTTACTATAAAGGTAAGATTATTAAAACTGTCTTTGAAAGAACAGGTGTGTCTCTCAAGCTTTAGCTTAGTTTTTTTTAATTTACTTATTGCTATTTAAAATTTCTGTTTTCCCCATTAGTTCAATTCCAGAAATAGGCATTTATCTGTTTTAGAGCTGTGTTGGAAAAAAACATTGCATGTTCCTTGTTTTGGCAATCTCTTGGCAAAAAAGGACTAATTTAAATACTTCAGGTACTAGGATTTCTCCTATAAGTTTATTCCACATTTATGAAACAACCCTTCCCCCTACTGCCACCATCACAATTTTTCTCTTCAGAGAGACTTGTAAGCAGGAGCATACATACAAGTGCATGTAAACTTAAGGCTGTTAAAACATGATTTCCAGAATGATATACAATGTGAAATACCTTGTTCTTAATAGGTAAATTAATAATTGTGTTTGTAGTAAAGGTTTTTCTGAATGTAATTTGCTGATTCTCCTATAAAATGTTCACAAATTTGCATATGTTATCTGAAAAGGTGGTCAGTGGTGAGGGCTTAGAGTGTAAGCAATAGTAGTACATTGTTTCGAAAGCATAAAGCTTTTGACAAATGTATTGTACTGTTAATTGAAGTGGTGGTGTACATAACTCTGCAAACATGCTTTTCTGAACACCTCAAAGATCTTAAAAATAAATTCATATTTTACAATGTAGTAGGGAAAAGGTTGATATTGACTGCTGTTATGGGAGTACTGCATATCTGTAAAAGTGAAATTCCAGTGTGAGAATTTTGTTCTTGAGCCTGTGGGATTGTGAGGGAGGAATTGGGAAATTTTGTAGGAAAGGAAAATAAGAGGAGATCCACGAATAGATTGTGTTTCTTTATCTTGGGATTTAAGTTACATCTCTTATAAGGGTCTTTAATGCTGTGTACCTGTATGAAGAACCCAAGAGTTATTTGCCATTTCCATTTATCATGTTTTTTTTTTATGTTAATCAGTTTTAAAATGTTTTGAGCTATAAAGGATTTTTTTTTTCTTTGTTCAAGATCTCACCAATAATTCTGAATACTGTGATGACCATTATGGCTGCCATAAAACCCAAAACAGCAGAGGAGGATTCTGGAGGAGCAACTGAAGTTTCTGAGAATTTGTGGCAAGTGAAGCCTATAGATCAGTGCAGTGCTTGGTTTCTTGGTGTTGATGTAGCCACAGAAGCAACAGAAACTTTTAAGGACCGTGAACATATTCTGAAACAAGAGAAATTAGACATTGTAGTGAAATCAGTTCAGATCACTTTGGAATGTGGTCTGGGACATCGTACTGTCCCTTTATTGTTAGTAGAATCTGTGTTTTCAGGTGTCCTTAAAAACTGGTCCTCGCTGATGGAGGTCACTGCTGATATGTCACTGGAGGTATGTAGAATCAAATCGTTAGCAGTTTAAAACTTCTGCACACTTCATAGTGTTCGAGTAACTTTTCAGTACACTTTCTATGTGCTAAATTATTATTAGGTTTAAACGGTAATGCTCTTAGGATTTTTTTAGTAGTCAGGCAAGTATGACTAAGCATAATGTGGTTTTTACAGAAACTTTGCAATCAGTAGTAGATTTTAATGGCAATTGCTACTGTGGAATAATCTAGTCCTCTCTATTTCTCTATTTTTGCATATTTACTTCTTGCTGTATGAACAATGAGCTTGGCTTAGTTGAATATTCACATTTAACTCATTGCCCACCTTTTTGTGTTTCTCTAGCATTCTGTTTAATGATAAGATTGAAGTTATACTCATTTCTCAATATCTTCTCTGCATCTTGGATTGTAATCACACCATATTTGTTTTGCCCCCTATTGCAACCCTTTTCCCTGAGATATGGTAAATTCCCAGGTAGTATAAGTCTCCTATGGAGGCAGCATGTTAAAATTTCATACAACCAGATGCTCCATGCAATAGGTTAACTACGTCTTAGTCATATTTCGTCAGTTTACCAGATGTGCCTCATACTCCATTCTGTCCTGAATATACAAGTAGCCTTCTTTTATTGCTAGATGTGCATATCATAATGGAGTACAGAAGATCATATATAACTGGGGGAAGGCACTGTGGTTCCAGAAGTGGGGAGGGATGAGGAAGAGAGCTGAAAGGGAGCATTCAGAACTATTTGGTCCACAACTGCTATTCAGATTTGCAGTGGCTGAAGGGAAGTGAAAACTTGGTGTAGGCTATGAGTTAGATGAATTGTTCCAGTGGACCAGATTCAGACTAAAGTTTGCTCATACTAGTTGTTATTTCATAGTACAGTGAGGTACTTGTGGCATTTTCTGTGGCAGTTCTGATCTCAAAGACATTCTCTCAAACAGTGTAGGAGAGGTTAGAGACTGCATTATATTAAGTGAAGATGTTAAAAAGATATGGAACTACCAGGCTGTCTGGTTGCTCTAAAAGCAAGCCAGGTAGTCGGTTCTTCAAAAACGATGTCACTTAGGAAAAAGGTACGATATATTACACTTCTGTGTATTAATTTTTGAAACCATTAGAAGGCAATGCTAGACCTCCAAAACATGAAATGAAGATTGATTGTTTTCTTACTGATGTTTTTTGTACTAAATGCTATTGGAAGGAAGTCAGTCCTTTGTTTTTAGATGCCTTATTTAATTTTGATTCTGTCTTTAGATTCATTATTACAATGAAACCTATGCAGTGTGGGAGCCGCTTATTGAACGAATTGAAGGAGGAAAGAAGCAATGGAGTTTAAAGCTGGAAGTATGTGAACATACTTGAAACTATGTGAAATAGTTTGAATAGACAGCTATTTCTTAAAAGTTTTGTGTGACGGAACATTGACCTTTTGAATGTTGTTGCTTTGAGGGAGCTGTGCAATTTCACATGGAAAAAAAATCAATCTTTAGACATCTCAAGGCTTTTCTGAATGATGTTAATTGTCGAGTGCATGGGAAAATGTAGCATGTAACCACACATACAGGGAGGAAAGAAAATAACTTGCTTGCCTTCAATGTTGGTATAAAATGTCTGTGTTTTGTGTAAAGTGTCTGAGATTTACAAGGTAAAGCAGGTTTTCCTTTGCTTGGTGAAAGTGTCAGATGTAGGTCAAGTTTTTTCTTATTTTAACATAGGAGAAAGTAATCTACATGTTCATAATTGGCTAATGAAATTTTTGTTCTAGATGAAGACTAACCCTGTCCAAGAGAGAAGTTTGATGCCTGGGGATGATTTCATTGTTCTTCCTGAGCCACAAACTGCAGTTAACATCTCTTCGAAGGATACAATGAATATAACAATATCCAAATGTTGTCTTGCTGTTTTCAGTAATTTAGCCAAGGTAGTCCTAACAGGCAAACGGTGCCAAATTATGTGGTTCTGTAGAAGTTCTGATTTTATTTTTAAAGAACTTTCTGTACTGCCAGTCACAAGCCAATGACTGTTCTGCAGCCCTGACAAATGTTATCTAGCAGGGCTGAGGAGTTTTACTCTGATTAGTCCTTTAGAGTTAGCAAAAAAGGTGGTGCTAGCTTTTGAAAGAAGCTATTTCTGTGTTAAAAGAACAAATGTGCTTATGCAGGACTTAAGCCTACAAGCAGGCTGAATGAAAATAAAACCCTCCAATAAACACAACTATTTCCTACAATACTTCTGAAATATTAAAGGAGAAATTTACTTCCCTTCTATTTTATCTACTTAATAGAATACTAAGAAAAGTGTGCATTTTAGGATTGGCCTTCAAACTGTAGAAGTGGAATGTCCCGTACATTAAAAATATTTTTTTTCCCTGTTTTTCTTGTGCTAGTAAGTGTACTTATGAACGTCCTAGGCTTTTATTCCCCCCTTTTTTACGGGGGGGGAAGAAATTCTGGTTACTGAATCAAGCTATTTTTACAGAATGTGAGTTATGCCTATTTATTTTTTTAATTCTAAATGAGCAACAGTTCTCTAAGTTAGTATTTGCTTGTACTCTAAGTCTATATTGGCAGTCAGTTACCATGGCTTTTGTGTAATCAAACAAATGTTTGTAAGCATAACTTGTGGTTGAATATGAAGTATGTACATGGTGAATGTGCTTGGGACTTGTGTGTCCCAGAACTTATTTTTCTCTTACAACCCAACAACTGTAAAAAATTTCCTATGAGGAGCATAAATGCTTATCATAGCATCAACATTTGCTGCAAATCACAGAATAATAATGAAATTTTCTGGAAGTAACCTTGAGTTCCCTGAAGTACTACTATACAAAGCATAGGTATTGGTATATATATATTTTTTTTCTTCTTTCTGTAAAATACTAGTTGCTGGGAACTGTCTTTTAAAGCCTTTATATATATCTTATTGTGGCTATTTGTGTGACGTATTATTTTTCTTGTTAATTACAGGCATTTTCAGAAGGGACTGCATCCACGTTTGACTATTCCTTTAAAGAGACAGCACCTTTCATAGTGAAAAATGCCCTAGGTGTTCCTTTCAAAGTATTTCCTAGCTCCAATTTTCGGATAGTTGGTTCAGTTGAAAAAGAAAACATGAACGATGTAGAAATTGGTCAGAATATGGAACTGGAATACTCTGTTTTTGAAGCGCCCCAACGAGGAAAGTTGTCTGCATTGTATCGACAAGAAAGCTCCATCTTCTCTTTAAATTTAGGTATTATGCTAGGGAGCACTGTGTGTTATGAGATGTTGAAAATGGGAACATGAGGGAGTCAACATGGTTAAATTCAGTGTGGTCAAAATTCAGGTGAAGTGCATTGTGTTGAAACTAATTTTGAATACTGATGGCAATTAAAAAAAACCCAATTAAACCAGCTACTGGACTTCTTAAAGAGATGTAAAATTCCTTCTCTCCAGTTTTTCAGAGAGTGAAAAGTACAATATTTTTTCTCTCTCTTTGGAAGAAATGGAAGACATTCTAGTAGAGTCATTGATAGACAGTCTTACAGACCCCTGGAACATAAGCCTGTGGATTCCAACTCCTGTTAAACAGGATCTTCATTTCTCATACTATTCAGCTTTCTGTAGTTACCCAGTTACTTGAGAGCAGTTATGATTTTTCTGTGTTTTTAGCTTTGCCAGAAAATACTCCTAGGAAAATAAGATATGATAACTACTAATACATTATCTTCTGGATTTTTTCCTTTCCATCCCATCCCATATGAAGTACTTGACCACGATACATAGATCATGTTCCGTGTTGCATTTTGTTAACTCACCCAATAAATACTTTTGTTTACTGTTTGGTGTATTTATTGTGCTATGGATAAATCATAATCTAAAGTTATGGTCTTCAAGAGTATTCTGACCTTAAAGCTTTCTTTCAGTGGTGCTCAAATATCATTTCAAGGTGGTTTTGCCAGAGAGTGCTTTGATCCTGGTTGTTGTGGAGTTTAGGGAAGAAGCTAAAGTATTGTTCAAATAGAAAATGGTAATGTGATTTGTTTTGCCTAATTAAGACTTTTGTATATTTTTATGATTTAGAACTTCAAGGATATAAAGAAGTGGTTACCGTTCCCATAGCTAAACCAGGTCGACGACTGTACAACATTACAAACCTTCTTGTTGATTGTTCAGACTCGATCATTGTACAGATAGATGCTACAGAAGGAAATAAAGTTATTACTGTACGATCTCCTCTGCAGGTAAAAAAAAACCACCCGAAGAAACCAAAAGCCTGAAAGCAGTGCTCTTCTCTGAGTGACTTTGCTTTTGTTCCTTAATGCATTTTTTTGAGATCATGCTCTTCCAAAAAGTCACTTAAAGGCAAATTATGAAGTATTTTACTCTATTTGTTACATGAGTTTTTATCTGTATTCTGTGTGTATGTGTCATCCTGATAAATGAAGGATTTGGGTTTTACTTTTAACTTTTGGATTTCTAATATCTTCAACATTGAGGTTGGAATATGTACTTTTTATGTGACTTAGCATTTTAAGCATGTTTTTCAATTCATGGAACTTAAAAGTAACGTAGTTTTCTCATATGCCTGCACATTGTTCTCCTTCAGAGTTGTATTTCTTACTAAGATGCATAGAAGTCTGTTCTCCAGAGGAGTTTTAATTAAATCTACTAATGTTGTTTTTTCTTGTTGCTATTCATACTTCTTCCTTTAGAAATTTGTACCATAGAAATGTAATGAAAATTATGCATTTTGATCCTAGATCAAGAACCATTTCTCAATCCCATTTATGATCTATAAACTGGCTAGAGACTCCAAGTCGCTAGAGCCAATTGGCATATCCAAGCCAGAAGAGGAATTTCATGTTCCTTTACATTCATACAGGTAACAGTTTTTCTGTTCTGTAGGGCTAATCTTTGTGAGACTGATGCACAAATACAGCGTTAGTATGGAAGCTTAAATTTGCACTTGGAACTCTTCCTGCCTGGGCTAAAAACCACAAATGCTACCTTTATTAGGTAATTAGTGTGCTGCAAAAGCCCTTCAGAATGTTTGCATATACTTTAAAATGTGTGAAGTTAGCTGTCAATGCAAAGCTATTCTGTGCCATTACCTGTCTTCTTCCCATAGGTGTCATCTATATGTTCGACCAACAGGAATGTTAGAAGGTCAGTTTAAAGAGTCCATGACTTACATTGCCTGGAGGGAAGAACTACATAGGAGCAATGAAGTAAAGTGCTTGTTACAGTGCCCAGCCACCGAGACAAATTTCTTGCCTCTAATAGTCAGCTCAACAGCTGTACCTGATGAACTAAATTTTATTTCAACTTGTGGAGGGGAGTGGGATCCTGCCTACATTATCCACCTTTACCCTACCCTGACTGTGAGGAATCTTCTACCATACTCCTTGAGATATTTACTTGAGGTAAGTTATTTTACAGGTTTTTTTTGTAAATCCTTTGCTTGATTTTAAGTAAGACTATATTTACTTAGACATGGAGGTGAATGTAGTGCGGAAGATAATGAATGTTGTTTTTTATATTTTCTATTGTAAATGAGGGAGTCAGCTGATGCATTGATTCTGGGAGTTTTGGGGATTAATTGTTTTTAGTTTGGGTGTACGTGGACAGTTCTGCCTTGCTCCTTACATATGAATCCTGTACTGGATTGGTCTTTCTCTTTTGCATTCTTCTGAGATCCTGTGTGTGTTTTGCAAGGTATCTTCTATTTCACAGGGAGAGGCATAAGAAAAAGCATCCGAGACTTCTGGAGCTTTTTTCCTATGTAGAAAACAACTTCTCTCCATTCTGACACTGATTCTTTACTGAGGGCTATTGTGAAGTCTCCCTTGCACAAATTGGAAGATTTCTTTGTGGGATGCTATGCCGACTTTTTTCCTCTTCTGTCGGTGTTTTCACGAAAGCTGAGTGATTTTAGTAAAT